>NC_057392.1:39620237-39984658 GCF_019320065.1 Cervus canadensis
CGCTGAAATGGTAAAAATAGCACTTGTGTTCTGATAGTCAGGCTGGAGGTAGAAAAATTAGCTTATAGGTAAATCAAGCCCTCTTTATAGAACAAAAAGTAAGGTGAAAACTCATTTGAAGATGAGGAGATGAGATGTTATGGAGATAAATATATTTTCAGGCCATGGTTCTGGGAAGCTGGATGGAGAGTAAGGTATTATTATTAAAGATTTACCAGAGGGATAAACAGAATCTCACCCTAGCATGAGAGGAAGCAGCCAGCCAATTCCCCAGCAGAAAATCCATCAAAAGTTGTTACCAATAAATGAACTTTCGCCAAAAGAAAATGGCATCTCTCTACTACCAGGTACAACTTTGCCTTCCAAACATCAGGGGCTCACTCTCCACTTGGCAGCAATGTTTGGACTGCTCCAAGCTGACACTTGGTCTCTAAGGCAGTGGCACCAGCTCAGAATTGATGCTCCCAGCCTCAAGGCCCTGCCAGTCAGGGCATGTGTAAAGAATGAGAGTGTGTATCTTGGGCAGTAGCTGCATGATAAGGTCGAGTGGGACCTACACAAGCCAGGAAGATGAAGTCAGTCTTCAAAGATCCACTGAAGCCAAGCTTCAAACACAGTTGTAGAGCTGTGGGTTGCTGACAGACAGGCAAGTCTTGTTTACAAGAATCTAGGAGAGGGAGGCCTTTTAAAGCAGAGGCTTGGGGAGATGGAATCTAAGAAGCAGAGTTGAATAAACATTGACAGGATTGTAAACAACCAAGCACATCTTTATTTGGGAAAGCAAGGGAAGGTTACGCATCAGTCTCTTTAGCTGACTGAATGGAGACAGGTTCTTGTTAGCAACACTTTTCAAAGTAAAGGATGACAAATTGTAAGTTTAAAAAGAAAAATATTTCTGAATGGACACTGGATCAAGATGATGCCCATATTTAGTGACAATGACAGCTAAATTTATATGGTGCTCCACAGTTTTTTGAATGATGTTATCCCATTTAATATTCCTAACACTATGAGGTAGGCAATATCAGGACAATTTTACAGATGAGAAAATACTGTCATTAATATCCAAATTTTCCAACTACTCTTCTTTCGACTTCTAAAAATCTTTACATCTTAACCAAAGTAATATATCTAATTTAATCTGAACTAAACAGTGTATTTCACTATTGCCCTTGGAAATACATTGTGTATTTTTAAAAAAAGGGATTCCTTTTTCACGGTATCATCCAAAATGCCTTCTTACTGCAGATGGAAATTTTTAGACAATTCCTTTGCTCTGTCAGAGAAAGAATATCTGGCGGGCTGAATGCTGCCTGGAAGACTGACCCTGTTTACTCAAAAGATGTATGCTTTCTGTCTCACACAATGTCAAATACTCTCTATGCTATAGCAGTTGGTATTAAAACCTGAGCCCTTGTATTAAAAAGCTACGTCTCGAGCTTTGCTCTGTAAATGCTGCCTGCCTTGCCTTGCAGGGGCTGCCCGGCTACACAGCACCAGCCTCAGCAGCATCATCGCCATCACGACCACTGCCTTTAGCACCATCTCTCCCGCCCATCCCTGCAAGCTGCTTTACATCTAATCAAGCTCACTTAAACCAGTCACCCCCAGGGCAGGCTTGCTGGATAACCCAGTACACAAAAGCCACTTAGAGCCACGAATGAAAATCCAGAAAGTCTCAAGGCCTTTGGAGACCCTCATTAGCAGATAATGATTACATGTGAGGGAATTCTTAGAAAGAGAAGTAATCCTTATTTATTTCCAAAAGTGTCCCCATATGAACATCCTTATTCATTCTGAAGCAGTGTATATACATTTAAGCATGTTGATTCTGGAAGTAGACTACCTAGGCTCAAAACCCAGCTCTGCTACTTTTTGGCTGTGTGACATCTGACAGCTTCAACTTCTCTATGCCTCTTTGTTCACCTGTAACAAGCTAATAATAACTTTTAGAATTAAATGAGCTAATACATTTAAACTATTAAGCATTTATTAGTATTATTAAATGGTGTGGCCCTATTTCACAGAGACCTTTGCTGAAACACATCCTTTGTGACTTTCAGATATCACGAAGTCTTTTTCCACAATCTGTCATTCCATTCTTAGCAACTGTATTCTGAGTAGACCAGTATTGTGCTAATTCAATTCTGTGCTGGCTTTAAGAGGCCAGTGTCATGAGACCATTCCTAACCTTTTTCTCACATGAGGATGAAGAGTGAATTTCTAAATAGAAATCAAAGATGACATAAAAAATGGCACTATCTCCTTTCATCTATGGAAAGACAAATTCTGAGCTCTCCTTTTGTGTCAGACATAATTTTTGAAATATTCCATTGTATCACTATGTTCTAAAAGGGAGGCCTGACATGCTGTGATGGGACTTGTAGAGGGGCCATTTACATGAGGAAATGAAAAGTTATAAAAGAAGTAACTTACCACTAAAAGAAGATCCAGTTTGCAAAACCTGAACAAACCGAATAATTGATAATTATGGTGATAATTATAGGGGCGGGGTTTGGCAACTGACATTGTTGGAAGAACAAGCTGCAACTTTGATGATGAATGAAATGCTCTCCAAACCAGCTCCGTAAACCCACACTTGAGTCTTCTGAGTGCTTGGAAGTTGTGACAGTCTAGGGAGAGGGCATTTTTGTTTTGCAGTTTTTTAACAACTTAATCGAAGTATAACTGGCATGCAAAAACAACACATTTTTAATGTGATAATGCATACAATGTAATGAGTTTGGATATACGTATACACCTATATATAATAAACATATCCATCATCTCCAAAAGTTTCCTCAATCCTCTTTGGGTGTTTTGTTTTGTGGTAAGAATAATTAATAGGAGATCTACCCTAGACGATTTAAGAACAAAATACAGTAGTGTTAACCACAGGTGCTATGTCATATCAGAGAGTTCCAGAACTTACCTTGCTTAACTCAAACCTTATACAACTGAACAACAACCAGCCTTTTAGGAAGGGGATGCTTTAATGACAGAGTAAACTTTTCTGACTTCCCTGGTGACTCAGATGGTAAAGCGTCTGCCTACAATGTGGGACACCCGCATTCAATCCCTGGGTCAGGAAGATCTCCTGGGGAAGGAAATGGCAACCAACTCCAGTATTCTTGCCTGGAAAATCCAACGGATGGAGGAGCCTGGTAGGCTATAGTCCATGGGGTCACAAAGAGTCAGACACAACTGAGTGACTTCCCTTTCACACTTTTCTGAAATCTTGAACACAGGACATTGTAAGGTCAAGACAGTCTTTGGTCTAATTCAAATGGGGAAAAGTATTTTGCCTATTTCAACAATGTGATCCATTATCAGAACATATATGAGAGTTGGACAATAAAGAAGGCTGAGCACCAAAGAATTGATGCCTTCAAATTGTGGTGCTGGAAAAGACTCTTGAGAGTCCTTCAGACTGTAAGGAGATCAAACCAGTCAATCCTAAAGGAAATCAACCTTGAATATTCATTGGAAGGTTGATGCTAAAGCTCTAATACTTTGGCCACCTGATGCGAAGAGCTGACTCACTGTAAAAGACCCTGATGCTGGGAAAGATTGAAAGCAAAGAAGAAGGCGGCAGAGAATGAGATGGTTAGATAGCATCATCAACTCAATGGACATGAATCTGAACAATCTCCAGGATACAGTGGAGAACAGGGAAGCCTGGCATGCTGCAAAGAGTCACAAAGAGTCAAACACAACTTAGCAACTAAACAACAACAAAATATGAGCCAAATATGAATCAGAAGGAACAAGGCAACAGGCCTGACTAGAGTGACTTGGAGATAACTGACAAGAACAAAGCACCGTACACCACAGGATAACACAGGACGGTGAGGAGGCTGACAGTAGGAAGCATGCACAGAGCAGGATCTGTCATTTCTCCCCTCTACCAGCCTCACAAACCAATCACTGAGCTCCTTCTTACTGAGCCCAAACTTGCCACGGAATCATTAAGACTACAGTTCTCCTTGAATCACAATGATCATTCTGGAATAGTATATAAAATGAATCTGTAAAGCCTTATTTGTTCTAGGGACTTTCATCTATGGGACAGGGATTTGAAAGAAATGAGAGATCTCTGAAACCTGGGAATAGAATAAAGAAAATTCTGTTTATTATTATTATGGATACCTCTTGAAAAGCCCATAAAGGGATGATAGGTTTCATAAAACATTCATATTCTCACTCCTTTTGTGGACAGTGTAACACATTGCATCATGTTTGACTCAAATCAATACAGGTACCAGTGGCAACAGGACTAGGTTTTCCTGTAGGTATATGTATTGCTCTCCTATTATGCAGGTGCCATTGTTTAGATATATGATTAAGTTCACCTTACCCACTGGTGGATTCTTTTAAATTACCCTACTATGCATTGCAAATTAAAATTTACCCTAATTTCAATGCATATAATCATTATAGAAAGGATACAAGAGAAATCTTCTTCCTAACAGAAGTTTCCAGGTTTTTTTTTTCCAATATATAGCTTATGAATGTTTTAAATTTATTATAAATAATATTAAAACAAATGAAGACACCATATAAAAAGAAAATATATGGACACTGTGGAGGAAGGAGAGAATGGGACGAAACGGAGAAAGGAGCATCGTCATATATACCCTAAAGGGCTTCCCTGGTGGTTCAGATGGTAAAGAATCCACCCACAACATGAGAGACCTGGGTTTGATCCCTGGGTGGGGAAGATCCTCTGGAGAAGAGCATGGCAATCCACTCCTACTCCAACCCCTATATACACTACTATGTGTAAAACAGAGAGCTGGTAGGATGCTCTGTAACACAGGGAACCCAGCCTGGCGCTCTGTGACAACCTAGAGATGTGGGGCAGGGAGGTGGAGGAGGGCAACAACTTTTCAGAATTCTTGGACCAAGAATTCAGAACACAAATCTTTTGATAGAATGCAAGTGACTTAGCAATAATACCAGGAAGCTTCTCAGAGTAAATCACAATCCCATCACTGAGAATTAGCCATGGAAGTTGACAGGCTTTATAAACTTGGAAATTTTGTTGGTATGGAACAGCTGCCCTTAGGTAAAAATCTAGGAAGGGCTACTATGCCTATGATTTTTTTTTTTTAATGTTCTGAGCTACTTTCTAACCAAAATTTGGCTTTCAGAACCACAGTGATGATGTGGTATCACATCATTTCTACCTGTTTAAACAAACATGTTCATATATACAGGTGTGTCTTCATCACAGTTGATTTGCATTGTTGTACAGCAGAAATCTACACAACATTCCAAAGCAATTTTCCCCAAAAAAATAATTAAAAAACAAGAAATCTGAAAAGCAAAAGAATAAAAATAAAAAAGAAACTACAGACAAAGGTTTGGGTATATTTGAAATGAACTTAAAACAACAGAGTTGGAAAAAACTAGTTCAATTCCCCTCCAATCCCCTCACAAGACGAAATGGAGTGTGTGTGTGTGTGTGTGTGTGTGTGTGTGTGTGTGTGTGTGTGTGTGTGTGTGTGTGTGAAACTCACTCAGTCATGTCCGACTCTTTGACTCCATGAACTATACAGTCCATGGAATTCTCCAGGCCAGAATATTGGAGTGGGTGGCCTTTCCCTTCTCCACGGGATCTTCCCAACCCAGGGATGAAACCCAGGTCTCCCACATTGCAGGCGGATTCTTTAGCAGCTGAGCCACAAGGGAAGCCCAAAATGGAGTCTAGGTGATGTTAACCGACTTTCCTTCAAAACACATGTGGTAGAGCCAAAGCTGGAATCTTTATATTCAGTTTCTCCCTGACACCATACTGACCAATGGGTTAGTGAAAGAACCATAAAGGTATCTCTTCTCCAAAGTAGGACATCATTTGCTAGGACCCCAGGAAAGAGAGTGTGGCAATCACTTAGAAGAGATGGCAGCAGCCACAGCAGGAGTCACAATGGGAATGTAGACAATTAGCCTAAAATGCTCACCAGTGCTTGAGAGGCAAAAGAGCTAATGGGTCCAGCATTTGAAATAAGAAGAGAAAGTATACTAGTGTTAAAAACATAAACATATTAATTGTATTAAATGTTTTAGCTGGGAACACTATACTTACATAATTAAAATGTTCCAACTGGGAGATACAATACTCTACCTTATTATGACAATGACACTAAAACCAAATATACATATCAACAATGATGCTTTTTGACTAATGCACACTAGGAGAAAAAAACAAGGTTTAAAAAAATCTTGTGTGTCTGATAAGCCATACAGCTGCTCTCTGGGACAGGGAGTTCTAAAATGAATAGGAAGGAGGAGGGTTGGGTAAGGGAGCAGGACTCTTTACACAAAGTAGCTGCAGAAATGCAGAAATCAGTTGAGGCTAAGCCACATAAACAAAACTCAACCCCACATCCTCGTGGTAGAGGGAAATCCGAAGAAATCAATCAGACTGTTATTTTAGAAAAGGAAACAGGGACAAAATGACATCAGTAGGGGGAAAAAAACCCTACAGATAAAAATAACCCACAAGATCTCTAAAAGCTTTTTAGAAACATTTTAAAGCCTGGATTAAATGTAAATCAAAGAAAGAAGGAAGAAAGAGTACCAAAAGAGGGTAGAAAAAGTTATAGGGAAGGGAGGAGGGGGAAGAAAAATAAAAGTTGAAAAAGTTCTTTACTACCAACTAATAAAGTATATTAAAAGAGGGAAAAACAAAAAATAAATATGTACAAAATACAGATATAAAAAACCAATAACGGCTACAAAAGGTGATACTTCAAGTGCAACTTAGGAATTATAGGAGTACAAAAAATGAACCTAAGGAAGAGTGTGCAAGAGTTTAGTTTAGCATGTAAGTCCTTTAAATGTAGCAGAGGGACGGGAATAGGAGAAGAGTTAACCCAAACCACCTGGCTGCAGCAATGAGAAACCACACTCAGGGAAATAAGATAAAGGCCAGGAAGCTCGATCTTCTGCCTCAGTCTGTCTCCAGGTCATTACAAGTAACAACAAGTAACAAGTATGACTAAAAATTCATATTTTAAATGTGCAGTAGGATCAAAGGACACTAGATAGGTGATTTTGAAAAAAAAAAAAAAACAATTGAGAAGACAAATGTAGATGAGTCATCCTTGCTGGATGGTGTCCATCTACAGATTCTAAAAGTAACTCAAAGGTAGAACCTTGAGATGGTAGATCAATGCAGATGGGCTTTTAAACTGCCACATTTTAGACCATCTGAGATTTGCCAGAGAGAGTTCCCCATAGGAGCCAGGTGAAACTCCCTCTCAAAATGAATTCAAATCCAGGTGAACAGCATCGAACAGTCGATGCTCTGTCCCCACTGGAGGAGGGACAGGGGAGAGGAAAGGGCCCTGGGACAGGGGGGAGATTGCTATACTACTGACTAATATTTTATCTCCTTAAGTTACTGAGCCTTCTAAGGTCTCAGTTTTCTCATCCTTAAGAGGGGTATAATAATTCCTAACCAAATAAAAAGTAATGACTCAAGGAGATAACATGACCATGACTGTTGAATAACAGCGGAAACTACTATCCTTAAATTTTTCCCTATGTTGCCAGGCACTCGACTTGGTATCTTGCATGCAGTTCGCACACTGCAGGTGGCCAATACTCTAAGCTTTTTTCCTTCACCACAGGGTATTATTGGAGCCCAATGAAGTTAATGTATGTAAATGCATTTCATAAAATGTAAAGTACTGTGAGCTCATAGGTACTCATGAAGAGATCATGGGATCTATTAACAAGGATGTATCACTAAATAAGCAACCAAACATAAACTACAGAAGAAAACCACCATGGTTTCTGAAACAACACTGGATTAATATGCTAGTCAGTTTCCTAAGTCTGCTAAAAACCACTAAGGTCATGAAGCAAGAACAAATTAATTGTGGATGGCATCATGTAATATCTCCCAAGTTTAAAAATAAAAGCACTCACCAAAAATTATATTAAATAGGGCACTGATGAATAAATTATGATATGGGACACTATGCAACCATAAATAAATATGTTGTAGGTGAAGATTTGATAATAGAGAAAAACATTGCATGACATGCTTTTAAAAGAGAAAAGTAAACTACAAAGTATATGTAAACCATGATCCTGATTTTCCAACTCATGCCTGGGGGTGGGAGGTAGTCTGGAATGATACACAACCAAAAAAATTTAATATAGATTTCTCTAGTACTGAATATATATTTACTGTCCTTTTTTTTCCAATGTTTTTCTCTTTTCTCATTTTTCTACAATGAATACATTAATTTATATTGAGAAGCTTTTTAAAATACAAATGATCCTTTAAACCCTATCAGGAAAAATCGTAGCTTCACTCACTCTAAGAATATATATATAAAAAAAAAGCAAGCTTTGCTTTGGAATGTAATGGGAAGCACTTCCAAGTTCCTTCAGTGTTGCCAAGGTTTATTTAACAATATTTTCTCACCATATATTATACAAGAACAGAACTAAACAGATGGTCTACATCGGAAACCCAGCAATCTAGGAAAAGCTATCCTCACTACCTACTCATCATATATTTCATACTACACATTACACACACAACTCCTTATTGCCTCATTAATAACATACTACAGGATACACACATCTGTGTGTATGTATGTATTTGTCTTCAGAAGACAACATGATGGAGATATTCACATTCATGATGTGAGCCGACCTAAAAATTTTTCTTGCCTCACAGATTTGTAGATTTTCTACAGAAAAAACTAAGCTTGTAATTTGCAGTAAACAAAGGCAAGGCTTGCATTTGACTCAGTATTATGTATGCAAATGGCATCTTGGCATCAAATTAGTCTTCCAGAAGCAACATTTCCTTTATGTCACTTCCTTCCTGAGCCAATCAATGGCCCTTTATTTCTTTCAGGATCAAGTACAAATGGCTGAGCCTGGCATCCAAGCTTAACACCGAGTCTCCAGGCTTCTTTGTCAATATTTTCCAACATCAACCCTTAACTCTAAGGGCTACGGTCTATACTACAACCCAAACACTGCACATCCTTTCTCTGTTCTTTGTGTTATTTTCCCCAATGGAAGTATCCTTCACTTTTTTCCTTCCCCATAGAAATCTCCCTAGTCTTTAATATCAGAGTTAAGGCCATGTCCATGATACATTCTCCTCCTCTGGTTTCCCTAAATTATTTTCTGAACCAATCTGTTTTTACAGCTTATCATACTTTGTCTATTACTCTTCAGGAAATTATTTCTTAAGAACACAATACTAGACTTCCAATAAATAGTGAAGTAAGCCCAAACGTCCAGTGGTCTAATGTTTTATAGTAATGTGGCATAAAATGTAACAAAAAAGAGCTAATGTTATGATTTTAGTGATTTAATTGGAAATAAATGATACTACTGCCAATTGCTAAAGAGTTTGGTTCTTTATTAATCTGGCCATAAAATTAGGTCACCAAGACCCTCTCCTTGAAAAGACTTTGCTGAGATTTTTTTTTTTTTTCTGAATATACCTAGATGTAATAAAACTGCATTTTTTAAGTACGATATTTAATTCAGTCATTTTGCTAATTAAGACTAGACTTCTCCCCAATCAGAATAAAATCAGAGTCATCTAATTTTTTGAGCTCGAAGAGACCTTAGAGATTATCTCCAGAATCAGAGAGTAACTTGCCCAAGGCCACATAGATGCTTAGTCAAAAATGATTTTTTAAATTCTATAAGTCATTCCCATTGATACCACTATTTAGGGTAACACAGTGTAAGGTAAAGGACCTGAATTCGGAAACAGAAGCCCATGCTCCTAACACAAGCCCAGTTTTATTCACTGAAGCTTCTTTCCTGAGCTCTAGCAGAAACAGTAGCATATGACCTCATAAGGTTATTAGTAATAGGTAGGAACAGGTGAGAAGTAATATATAATCATGAAGATTGTCAATGGTCAACTTTGTGTTTCTCTCCTAAACTGCAGTGGTTGTTTACATATACACGTATGCGCCAGAGAACCACACTCAACCAAGCCCTAAGAATTCTGCCCTTGAACCTTTCATCAAAGCATTCACTCTTTCCAGTGCCACAACCTTAACCCAAACTACCAACATCTCTATTCTTACCAAATCAAAGCCTCTGACCTGGCTTCTCACCACCACTTTTCCTTTTCCTATACTGCAGCCAGCATCCTCTTTCAAAAACTCACACCTTCTGTGACACTTCCTTAAAACTCTTCAAAACTTTCTCTTACAATTTTGCCCCATAACACTAAATAGTACCTATTTGCAAAACTTCTCAAGGCCCTGCAGCCTTAGGCTTAGTTCACCCATAAGGTTACCCTGTCATTTTCCTCTTTGGTCTATGCACCTCCTTCTGAAAAATGCTAGTCTCCTTTGGACCTCAAACATTGGCAGTACTCCTCTTTGCTGGAAAAGCTCTCTCCCCACATAGCTAACTCACAGTCATCATTCAAATCCAATTACATGTGAATTTCTCAAGAAAAGCCATTCCTAGCTTCCAAGACCAAGCTAAGTCTCCCTAAAATACATCCTCATGATACCCTAAATTCTCCTTCATTATGTATTTATTACAATGGTAATTAATTTATCTTTCAAGTGCCTGTCTCCTTTGCTATAAGGTTTATAAGAATGTTTACATAGGCTTACTAAAGATTAATGGAAGAAAGGAAGGGAGGGGGGATAAAGGAAAGGAGGAATTTAGTTGTTTCTTGCATATCTACCCACATTCTGATTATACTATACCTTGTATATATCCCAATGAGCTGACATGACTATTCTTCATGCTGCACACATGATGCACATGATACAAACAAAAATAACTTTAAACCCACAGCATGCCCACTCTTCTCCTTCCTCCTCAGCTCAAACCACATTATTGCCTAATGGGAAACATAGGAAATTAAAATTTCAGTAACAAAACCATAGTAGTTACTAGGAGCAGTTTCAAGCTTGCATCTGATATGCCAGCAGTAGGTTGGGTCAGGTCAGTGGGATTAGTCTTATCTCTGATACATGAGACAAAAATCAGTTTCTCCCCATTGCTATTCAGACAGAGGTCCCCAGCGGAAAGCAGACCTGATCGCAGGCTGCCTGGACCAGACTGACCCAATCAGAATCCCCCTGAGAATTTGTTAGGAGGACCAGTGAATCTGGTTTTCCTCCCAGCATCTTGCTGCTCCTGTCCTCAAGAGACAGAGGCATGTATCTCCTCTCTGGGGAGTTAAGATACAGCTTCTGGGGCTGGAGATTTGAAGGAAGAGATGATGAGGGTGGTGTTAGGGGATGGAAGTAAGCCTCTCTTCCCGCCCACCCCAGGGAGTACACAATTGCCTTCTCAAGGAGAAAAAAGAAGGCAGGTTCCCAGAAACGGAGTTTGAAAGACATTTATATAAATTCTGGCTTCCTCATAAAACACTTAGCATTCACTCAATTTAAAAACAAAACTGTATCATTGGTTTAAATGCACCTAATTCTGCACTTAAGGCTATAAAAACCACCCTATAAATGACACCTATAGAGAATCCCTTTATATCACTGTTATTTTAATGGAAGACAAATATTAATTATGTATGTCAACAGTACCAGAATACTTCCCTGCATAACTTCCTTTTTCTTTTTCCCCTGAATTTCTCCATAGTGAATAAGATAGGAGGAACATAAAAGAAGAGAAGGGATGGAGGTTATTTGAGCAGCAGAGTTCTGGTCTGCTGACACCCTCAGCAAGATTCATTAATCTTGGAGATTCTCACTCTCATTTACTAAACAACAGTGATTCACACAGAGTTACACAGCCACAGTAGCAAAGTTAATTGGAATCTAGATCCCCTAACATTTCTTCCCTCCTTCAGCAATTCCTCAGTACTGCAAGCTGAAATATTAAGTGAGGCTGTTGTAGGCTTGGGAACAAGGAAACAAAAGGTGGCTAGCATGGAAGTAAAAACGGACACATCTCTTTACATTTTAGTTTTGTTCTGCTTTGTTTCCTGGCTTAAGCCCTCTGAGCAAAGGGTTGTGCAGCCCCATATCAATACTGGTATCTCCCCTTCGCAGTAGATTAGCACTGGGAGCTCAATATGCCTCTCACCCAAGTCCAGAGAAATAAAGGATGGAGGCCGGCAGAGAGATAGCTATGAACACTGGCAAATTCTATTCAGTCAGTGGCAAGCAGCCAGATAATCCCTTTTAATTTAACTCTTTATCTTCTCTGGGAGAAACAAACACTGCATCTGCTTGAAGCATCATAACTTTCAAAGCATGCAAATGACAGCAGACAGGCACCATTATCCCAATCCAGTAAACGAGAAAACTGACTTAGAGATTATGGTAAACGTTTCATCAGGAAATTATTAATAGATTTGAAATCAGTACCTACAGTTTATTATGTATATCGTAAGTGTTCCCACTTGACCCCCTTCCCTACTTACCAGACTAGCTCTACTTATGTTGGCAGCACTGATGTTTTTAAATAGCAAAGAATGATACAGAACACAAGTAAATTTTGGTTGGCAGAGGGCAATGGTATGAAGGAGATGATCATGCAACGAAAATTATTTCAAATAATTCTGCTGTATCAGGCAGTGAAGAAAGGACTATAGTGAAGACAACATCCTATGTTCAGTTCAGTTGCTCAGTCGTGTCTGACTCTTTGCGACCCCATGAGTCGCAGCAGCCAGGCCTCCCTGTCCATCACCAGCTCCCGGAGTTTACTCAAACTCATGCCCATCGAGTCGGTGATGCCATCCAGCCTACACATGTCCTATGTAGGAAAATATAAAATCTTCACAGTACAAATACAGTTATGTGCTAGAAGACAGGGTTAGCTTCAGGATCTGATCACAATTGTGGAAAATAATTTACAATCTTCTGGGGTTGGCCTGTAGACAGTTATCAACTGGAATAAGAAATCCTAAAGGCCTTCTGGTCAATTGCTTTACTTCTAGACTGCACTATGCCTCTCTAGATTGAGCAGCTACTTATAAAGAACTCCCACAAAAAGATAGGATATACATTTTCAGCAATCATCATGGTAATTCGAACGGGGTGAGGGATGGGGGAGTGGGTGATGGGATTGCATCACAATACAAACTGAAAGCCTGTGAAGAGGTCTGTTCAACCACCTATGAAATCCAGAGAAGAGGAATGACCTCAGAGGGTAAAGGCTAGGTTCCTCAGAATGCTCCTGTTAGTGTTGTTTTAAATACATGATGTCAGATACTTCCCTGGAATGCAAGTGTCTTAGAAAAAAGGAATGGCTTCTCCGCTATCTCCAGCAAAGGGACCTCACTGTAGTCCATGCTCACTGAAACTGCACTTACAGATGGCGGCCGTGAGGAAGAGCAGGGCAACATTCCTACTTTGCAGAAAACCAGAATTTATGGATAGTGCCTTAACTCTTCTTAGGTTACTTGGGTAAAATTATAAACTTTATATTCTCACTTTTTAATTACTTACTACCACCTAATACTAACATAACATGTAACTTGGACTCAACAAAAAAGTCATCTCCTGAAGGGTTCTGTTTTCTTGTCAGAGGGAGGGATCAGATCCCACTGGAGAGGTTTCACCCCACATCTGCATTGAACTGTTGGCAGGGGAGGAGGTGGCACGGGTCCCTGTGAGCAATCTAGGCTCTTCAAAGATGTTCTCTAAAGGGATTCTCCCAACAGTGGGCCCGAGCAATCAGGTCCTCACTGAGCAGCTGCTACAGGGCTCCCCTCAAGGGCTGGAATGCTGCCCCTGATGCAGATTAACGACACTCTTCTCATCTCTTGGCCACTGAGCAGCCCAAATCTGCTGCAGGCAGAGGCCAAGGCGACCTTCATGCCCAAATGAGCCAGAAATGGAGGTGGGGTGGGCCACGTGGGGTTCATCTCTTCTGCAATCCCCAAAGGACACACAACTCCTGCCATCCCAGATGCCAAAGGGAGAAAACAGAGCCAACCTCGGTGGAAAGCAGCGGCTGCTCTCTGGCTCTGGAGCACGAGCATGGAGGGAGAGACGCCAGATGACAAGGCGACCCAGCCAGGGCTGAGCCAATGGCACCAGAGCCTCAGACCACCCGGCACGCAATGGAGAGGTCTGAGCAGCTTCTGTCATTGATTGCTTGCTAGCTTCCCTTTACCTTTAACACATTCAATTGGATTCTTTTTTCTTTGCTTGCTCAGGGTTACAAGTAAACATGAAAACAGTGAAATGATGAACTGGGTATTTCTGAGAACCGTATACCTTTATCAACAGAGTTGTTATTATATAAAATACATTTATCAGATATATCAAGGATA
The DNA here is from genome assembly GCF_019320065.1 of Cervus canadensis. NCBI lineage: Eukaryota > Metazoa > Chordata > Mammalia > Artiodactyla > Cervidae > Cervus > Cervus canadensis. Next base: position 39,634,501 of record NC_057392.1, read on the forward strand.
AAACCCAGTTGGGACTCTAATTATATAACCTTGTCACCATTTCTTCATTGCTTAAGAGCTAAAAGTTGTCCGTATCACTATCACAGAAATGTGGTATCAATGAAAATAATCAACTATGGAAAAGTACTCTAGGATATTTGAAGAAAAAGCCTAAGATAAACTATAGGTTTTTTTTTAATCCTGTGTAAATATATCTTGACTAACATATATTGTATCATCTATTTCAAACAATGTTCATGATTCTTACATCACCTAGAAACAGATTACTGAGAACATGAGAACACACCAGTGTATGTCTGACTTGCCCATAACCACAAAGTCATGACTTAGACTGCACCAATTCTGTCTCACAAGGCCTACCCAAGTTAATTAAAAAAAAAAAAATCCATCCATACAGCCCTGAATACTTGCATTAAACATTTTTAATAGTCTAATTTAAAAAATGGACACCAACATCTGGAGACCTGTGAACAAATCTATGAACAACAACTGTGCTGCAGGAGGGAGAGAACAGTCAATGGGGCTGATTCAGAAAGGCCACACACTGACATGGACTATTGTATTATTTGTGTGTGTGTGTGTGTGTGTGTGTGTGTGTGTGTGTGTGTGTGTGTGTGTGTGTGTGTGTGTGTGTGTGTGTGTGTGTGTGTGTGTGTGTGTGTGTGTGTACAGGTGAGTGGAACAAGGTAGCCAGTCCCAGACTTGGGACAGACATGGCAGAAGGAAAGAGCATGTGGTAACTGCTTGTAGATGACCCCCATGTCTCCTAACCGCCTCTGGCCATACTGCCATCTCCTCTTACCCCATTTCTCAAAGTCACTATAGCTTGCGCTGTGCCAATTATCAGGGGACCCCAAAGCTAAACAACTGGGACTAATTCCCATGATTTCACTGAACTGGACTGAGTAAACCCTTGAAAATCTTCTTTGGAAAGAACAATAGCCACTAGGAAGAAAAAACTAGATACTTTGCCCAGATAATACCAGATACTCTATTTCAAAGAGTTGCCATGATAGTTAACTTTGGTATTTCTTAAGAAGATTGCAGGGCTTTTTTTTTTTTTCCTCCTTAAGTGGAAGATTTTCTGAAATATAATTATCTGGCTTGGTTCTCCATTAGACACTCCTAGGCCCTTAGAAATGCCCTGAAACATCAGCACTCTGATCTGCCCTTCACACGACTGACCTCAAGACTGAGTAATGAATATTCTGCAGTTTTATTCAAACTTAAGAGAAGTCTGTATTAGTGACTTCATTCTTAGCATTTTATCTGAAGAGCTAAGTTCCTAGAGTTAAATGGAATAGGAAGGAAAGGGATTAACCTCTGCTGCTGGCATAGTACAGTCACGAAGCTAATGTCTCTATATGAAAAAGCTGAATTGCAACAGTATCTGGAATTACAGAGAAAGTACTGAGAGCTCTAGAGGAAAAAAAAATGCAAAGGAATAAAATATTAAAAGCCAAAGCTGGTTTGGGATTCTATTTCTCATGCAGGCATGTTTAGTAGAGGAATTATGTATTATAGGACCTCACAATTTAGATAGTAGAGGAATGGGTCAGTGAGTTCTAAGATGAGGAAGTTTTTAGGACCTGTAACTTGTAATTGTGTTGTGGGTGAGTTCCAGCTGCTCCCCTAAGCTTATTTCAAAAACGTACTTCAACACAGTATTTATTCACTTGAAATCCTTCAATTAGTGAACAGCCAGGGAGTCTCTTCTCTTTTCATTTGGCAAGAGTGTTCTATAGTGACACAAAATATCCCCCAGCAATGAAAAATGAAACCCACAAATGTAACACTGGCAACCAGCTGTCAAAGGAAAATCAGGAGTAGGATTGCCAGTCTGGTAATTTCACGTCAATGTGTTCATGAGAGAGACTGTGCATGTATGAGAGTGTGAGTGTGTGTGCACATGTGTGTGTAAATGAATAGACTTGAGTGTGCAGCAGCATGAGAAACGCAAGCGGGTTGCAGGTCCTAATGATGGCAGAATGCCCCAAACATGAAGCTGTAGTAGAACCGTCAGTGGTAGAGCAATATAGCACAGACTCTCTGTGGTTAATGGTGCAAGGCTTCTCTCATGGGTGGCATAGTGTGAGACAGGTAAATTAAAAATATATTTTTATGTTAAAATTACTTCGTGTTCAACATGGGATGGCAGCTTGTAAATGAAATGCACTGTGTATGTGTTTTCATTTTTAACCTTCATGAATTCATTTCACAGCCTCCCAAAACGGAGACCGAAAAATCTCTTCAAAGTAAACAGCCAACACTATCTATTTAGTCCTCCAACCAAGCAATGTATTGACCATTTCGAGTCAGTACAGCTATTAACCCATGAATTCATTCTCTTTCTCGCCAACCCCCCCCCCCTTAACCCAAACCCCTTCTCCTCTCCACCCGATTCCCTCCCCAACGGTGGAGTCGAATCTGTAGGGGTTATTTTGCACGGAGGTGCAAGTACTCGGTGCCGAATGCATACCCAGCCTCCTCCTAAACTTAATGCCAATTCCCTCCTGAAAAGAGGAGGAATGCAGTGGTATCAGCACCGGGGACGCGGGGACAGCGAACACCGCGGTGGCGCTTGAAGAGTTTACAGAGGAGCAACCCCAGCTCCGCCGCCACCACTCGCAGCAGCCCCCACCCCCGCCAACACACACACACAAGCACACGCACGCACGCACACACACACACACCGGTTCCAAATCTCCCCATCAGCAGGGCTAATGCAGCAAGTCTGTCCGCACACTCCTGCACGAGGGCAAGGAGCGCGCCGCAGGACTTGTAAATAAACCTCGTTCCGTCCACATTCCGAGCGCTCCTCATTCCACTGACCCCCGAGCCCGGCGGCGTGCAGGAGCGGGTGCGAGGGGCCGGGGACACCCCCCTCCTTACCTTGCAGCGAGAAGAGGGACAGGAAGAAGCCCAGCACCCAGACGCTGTGCAGCCAGTAGGTCCTCATGTCTCCGCCGCGCTCCAAGCGATGCTCCCCGCGCGCTCCGGCTCTGCCTCTTCGCTCGCGCTCTAGAAATACCGCGCCGCTCGTTCCCTCGGTTTCCCCCGGGGTTCTCCCGGCTCTGGCAACCCGGACAGAGCAGGCTCCTGCCGCACGACGGCCGGACCCAGAATGGCTTCGCTCTCCTCCGCAAGAGCGCGAGCCCGCGGCCGGACGGACGCTCGGAGCTGTGTGTAGTGTAAACACAGCGAGCACCCTTCTCCCTCACGCGCTCCGCTCTCCTCCTCCTTACCCTCCTCTCCCTCACTCCCCTGCAGCTCCAACTAAATGCGACTGTACTTAAACAAGCAGCGTCTTATAGGACCGCGAACCGAGCCGAAAGGGCCCCGCTGCCGCCATCTAGCGCGCACATCCGGGCATCGCCGCAGCTCCGCGTCGGCTCGCTGTGCGCGCGAGGTCCATCCAGGCCGCCAGTGCCCGTTAGGTTTAGGTTCACAGGTGAAAGTCCTGCCGTCCTGGGTCCTTGATTTGACCTTGTTATCCCATAGGTCCTGAGTATCTCTTTTTCACGAGGAGACTCTTGGCACTTACAGCCTACATTTCTTCACTATCCAGTTGCTCCTTCTCCATCTCTCTGAAATTCCCCCCTGTTCCCCAACCATCCAATGGAAATGCTCCTTAGATGTCACCATGACCTCCACCTCAGAAGTCTAATCGTTGTTTGAAGATTTGTCCCACCTGACTTCTACGTGGCATTTCACTTTCCTCTTTACTTGATTCTGAAGTCAAAACAGTTCTCCTGGTGTCTCTGACCTTCATTCTAAGAGCCCCTTGGGTCCTCTGCTCTTCTTGTTTAGATTTTCTGTTATAGTTTTTTGTTGTTGTTTCTTTCCTAAATTTATTTGGAAATCAAACACATCTCTGCTGGTTACTCCAATATGGAGGACCTCATCTCTGAACTTCAAGCCCTCAAATCAGACTTCCTAGCTGTGGGTAAATACCAAGCACTTCCAATTGAACGTTCCCCGGGCCTCTTCCACATTAAGTGAGGGGTTGGATGGGCTCTTATTAATGAGCTCTAACTGTCGGTCAGGTGAATGGCATTTCAGTTCCGACATTTTGGCTTCCATTTGCTGGGAACCTTAACCCAGTCATTTAATTCCTGAACTTCATTTTACTCATCAGTGAAATAGGAGAACTGAATTACATGATCATGATGCCTTTGTCCCCTTCCAACTCTGTAGCATCTATGTCAGTTGTCTCAGCTTTGGCACTATTAACATGTCATACCAGGTGACATTTGCTGTAAGTCTCTCTTGTGCATTTTAGGATGTTTAGCAGCATCCCTGGATTCCACCCCCTAGATGACGGTAGCACCTTCACTGTCACGGAAACCAAAATGTCTGCCGGCGCTGAGTGCCTCCTGGGGAGCAAAACCGCCCCCAACCGGGTGCCTCTGAGCTCTCTCCACTGACGTTTTGCTTAAGTAATGGTTCCCTGTTTCTAACTTGTTTTTTGTTTTCTGTTAGAAGGATCACTCAATTCCACAGGCTCATCTCTTTAGAAGTATCTTTCATGCCTCCCTTCTTCGGTTTTAGTTGGTCATCAATCTCACCAACACAAACACGTCAAAGATGTCGCTCTCTTTTCCGAGCTCCACTTCACCATTTCATGATAGAGACAACACGGATTGTGTGCATTGCACTTTCTAAAATATCACAGGAACGTTAAGTGACTTTTGTCATGGCACACTGTGGGCCATAACAGCAAGGTCAGCAGAGCTGAGGTAGGCCTCCTAGTTTCAGAGCTGTTCTAAGCCATCCCTTTAGTGTAGAGCTTTTTGTTTTTTAATCTCCACATGCCTACATACCTACAAGAGCCTCTCTGTTGATCCATTTTTTCCATCTTCCATGCTCTAATCTAGTCTATACATTACTACCAGGTTAATCTTCTTTAAAACTTTAAAACTCTTATCTGTTTATGAGTTAGAGCAGCTCTCTATGGTCTTCTGGGTACAGATTAGAACCACCTGGAGGCTTTTAAAACCTACTGATGCGTGACCCCATCCCAGACCAATTGAATCAGTTTTTTAAAAGATCCCAGGTGATTCTAATATGTAGGGAGGCCTGAGAAACACCAGTCTACCAGACTGAATTCAGATTTCCCATTTTCTGTTTCAACATCCTCTGAAACTCACATCTTACCTTTAATAATTTATGTTCTCTTTTTCTCTAACCACGACGGAGATCCTCTCTTCCAGACCACCCATCTTCTTTTAGTCTCTGTACTTCCTTCATGCGCTGCTTGTTTGTCCTGCCAAGATTGTACTACTCTCAGAAGGCAGTCTGCATAGTGGCTGCAGCAAGGACTTAGGAGCTAGAACTAGGTGATTCAGGTTCTTCCTAGCCTCTAATAAGCTGTGAGGCCTTGAATAAGTCTCCAAGGGCTATTGTGAGTATGATTCATGATGTAATCAATAATGTCTAGCAGTATTATTTTTCAAGAATCAACCTATATTTCTTCAATGTCAGTATATATCTTAATAAGGTTTCTCAAAATATAACCTGTGAACTCTGATGTAACAGAATCACTTAGTGCACATGCAAAAATGCAGACTACTAGTATCTAAGAACCACAAAGTGTTAAGAGCCATGAGCAACATTTAAGCTCAGTTTCAGCCCTGTTGGTCAGATCATTCTTTGTTGTGTGGGAATATCCTGTGCACTGTAGACTGTTTGGCAGCATCCCTGGCCCCTACTCACTAGATGACGTTAGCACTCCCATCCCCGAGTTGTGGCAAACAAAAATATCCCCAGACATTCTACAAATCCTCTGGGGACGTTAATCTCCCCAGCCTACTCTGCCAGTCCAGTGGAGACCACCTAGCTAGTCTAAGCACCTTGATTAGGTATGGAAACCAAGTCTCAAGGAATGACTTGCTAAGGTCAAACAGTTTCTATTTGGATTTTTCAAAACCAAGAAGTGTGTTACATCAGACTGTGGCCTCCTTACATTATATTTAGAATGGCTTTCAACAATTCTTTAGTAGTTACCTCAAAATTTTTCTTTATGCTGAAATTAGACATTTTCCTGAAAAAGTATACTGTACCAGTCATACTATCTTTCTATTTGTTTCTGTATTGCCTTAAAAATCAATTTATAATTTCTACATTAGTGTCAATCTCCAAATTGATTGTAAACACACCTTCCAATTACCTTGTATCCCTTACAGAGCCTAGCAGAGTGAGCAGCTCAGGGCAGACATTTCTTGAATATAGCTAGCAATTGAGTAATTACTTGTGTGTGTGGAGCCAGAGAACACTCATGTATTTATATATCAGCTGTCCAAATATTTTTATCAGTTAGAGACTTTTTTCCCCCACAAATATTCTTTTCCAGGGAAAGAAAGTATCCTATTTCTGCCCATACGCTTCACTTTAGTTCAGGGACACTGCTTACAAGATAGAAAGCTGCTTCTCTAATTGGCTGGGTAAAGTCACCTGTAGAATTTTTATAAATAGTAGATATTCAAGCCCTGTTCCCAGATGCTTTCATTCAGTTGTGGACAGGGTCACAGGTCAGTCTGATGCTTTGTCAGAGTTCAGGAATACCACTTGAAGACGTGTGTATGTGTGTGTTTTGTTGGAATTTTCTGAATGTAAACATTACCCACATCTGTGAAGTTCACCTTATGCAACAGTGTGGAGGAGGATCTTTGCCTACATGAGGAAGACACACCTACATGTATGAACATGTTTGTTTAAACAGGTAAAAATGATGTGACACTGCATCATCACTATGGTTCTGAAAACCAAATTTTGTTTAGAAAGTAGCACAGAACATTAAAAAAAATAATAATAACCATAGGCATAGAAGCCCTTCCTAGCTTTTTACCTGAGGGAATATTATTCCCATCCCAGCAGCTGCTTTCCAACAAAATCTCCGAGTTTATAAAGCCTGTCAACTTCCATGGCTAATTCTCAATGATGGGATTGTAATTTACTCTGAGAAGCTTCCTGGTATTACTGCTAAGTCACTTGCATTCAATCAAAAGATTTGTGTTCTGATGGGTCCAAGAATTCCTAGAACTTGTTGCCCCCTCTGACCTTTCAGTTGTATTCTTTCATTCTGAATAGAAAATAATAATAGTAAATCTAGTAGCACTGAATTCCTTTAGCAATTATCCTTCTTTTATTCTGAGTCCAAGTCCCCCTACAGCAGTCCTTTCCTATTCAAAGAACCTCAGAGATAGGTAAGCTGGCTTTTCATAATTTTATTTCAATAGACCCTCTCTTACCTCTCCCAAAGACTGGCTGAATATTTAAGTTGTAATATTTGTGTAAACCACTCTTACCATGAAGTATTTATCCAAAATAAGAACAATGAAAAGAAAGATTTTTTTTTAAAGTCCTACACCAATGTCCCCAAATAAATTCAAACAAAGATGGAATACAAATGCATGATACACTGAATCACAAAGCCATCTCTAAATAGAATACTTTCCAACTACAATGAGGTATCACTTCACACCAGTCAGAATGGCCATCATCAAAAAGTCTACAAACAATAAATGCTGGAGAGGGTGCCGAGAAAAGGGAATCCTCTTGCACTGTTGGTAGAGATGCAAACTGATATGGCCACTTTGGAAAACAATATGGTAATTCTTTGGGCTTCCCTGGTGGCTCAGGCAGTAAAGAATATGCCTGCAATGTGGGAGACCTGGGTTCAATCCTTGGGTTGGTAAGAGTCCCCTGGAGGAGGGCGTGATAACCCACCACAGTATTCTTGCCTGGGGAATTCCATGGACAGAGGAGCCAGGTGGGCTACAGTCCATGGGGTCGCAAAGAGTCAGATACAACTGAGCGACTAAGCACAGCACGTAGGGATTCTTTTAAAAACTAGGAGTAAAACTACTGTATGAACCAACAATCCCACTACTGGGCATATACCCTGAGGAAACCATAATTGAAAAAGGCTCATGTACCCCAGTGTTCATTGCAGCAATATTTACAAGAGCTAGGACATGGGAGCAACCTAGATGCCCATCAACACATGAATAGATAAAGAAGATGTGGTACAAATATACAATGGAGTGTTACTTAATTGTAAAAAGGAATACATTTGAGTCAGTTCGAATGAGGTGGATGAACCTAGAGCCTATTATACAGAGTGAAGTAATTCAAAAAGAGAAAAACAGTTATCATATATTAATGCACATTAATCTAGAAATTCTAGATTTCTAGAATCTAGAAAGACACTACTGATGATCCCATTTGCGGTGCAGCAAAGAAGACATATACGTAAAGAACAGATTTTGGACACAGTGAGGGAAGGAGAGGCTGGGATGATTTGAGAGAGTAACATTGTTGCTGTACAGTTTCTGAGTCTTGTCCAACTCTTTGCAACTCCATGGACTGTAAAGGCCAGGCTTCCCTGTCCATCACCATCTCCCAGAGCTCTCAAATTCATGTCCATTGAGTTGGTGATGCCATCCAACCATCTCATCCTATAGCATCCCCTTCTCCTCCTGCTTTCCCTCTTTCCCAGCATCAGGGTCTTTTCCAGTGAGTCAGTTCTCCATATGAGGTGGTCAAAGTATTAGAGTTTTAGCTATGGCATCAGTCCTTTCATTGAATATTCTGGATTTATTTCCTTTAGGATTGACTGGTTTGATATCTTGCAGTTCAAGGGACTCTCAAGAGTCTTCTCTAAGACCACAGTTCAAAAGCATCAATTCTTCAGTGCTCAGCCTTCTTTATGGTCCAACTCTCATATCCATACATGACTAGTGGAAAAACCATAGCTTTGACTATGCAGACCTTTGTCAGCAAAGTAATGTCTCTACTTTTTAATACACTGTCTAGGTTTTTTATAGCTTTTCTTCCAAGGAGCAAGTGTCTTTAATTTCATGGCTACAGTCACCATCTGCAGTGATTTTGGAGCCCAAGTCTGTCACTGTTTCCCCATCTGTATGCCATGAAGTGACGCCATGATCAGGACTGGATGTCTTAATCTTTGTTTTCTGAATGTTGAGTTTTAAGCCAGCTTTTTCACTATCCTCTTTCACCCTCATCAAGAGGCTCTTTAGTTCCTCTTCACTTTGTGCCATAATGGTGGTCTCATCTGCCTAACTGAGGTTGTTGATATTTCTCCTGACAGTCTTGATTCCAGCTTGTGATTCATCCGGCCTGGCTTTTGGCATGATGTATTCTGCATGAAAGTTAAATAAATAGGATGGTAATATACAGCCTTGATGCACTCCTTTCCCAATTTTGAACCAATCCATTGTTCCATGTCCAGTTCTAACTGTTGCTTCTTGACCTGCATACAGGTTTCTCAGCAGGCAGGTAAGGTGGTCTGGTATTCCCAACTCTTGAAGAATTTTCCACAGTTTGTTGTGATCCACACAATCAAAGGTTTTAGCATAGTCAATGAAGTAGATGTTTTTCTGGGGTTCTCTTGCTTTTTCTATGATCCAATGAATGTAGAGTTGCATTGAAATTTGTACATTGCCATATGTAAAACCAGATAGCCAGTGTTAATTTGCTGATTTGCTGTATGACACAAGGAACTCAAATCCAGGGCTCTGTGACAACCGATAGGGGTGGGATGAGGTGGGAGGTGGGAGGTGGGAGGGAGGTTCAAAAGGGAGGGGATATATGTATACCTATGGCTGATTTATGTTGATGTATGGCAGAAACCAACATAATATTGAAAAGTAATTATCATGCAATTAAAAATAAATTTTTTAAAAGAATACTTTTCAAAGGTTTTTATCTTGTTCAGTTTAGTCACTCAGTCATGTCTGACTCTTTGTGACCCCATGGAGTGCATCACAGCATGCTTCCCTGTCTATCACCAACTCTCAGAGCTTGCTCAAATGTGTGTCCATCGAGTTGGTGATGCCATCCAACCATCTCATCCTCTGTCGGCCCCTTCTCCCTCTGCCTTCAATCTTTCCCAGCATCAGGGTCTTTTCCAATGAGTCAGTTCTTTGCACCAGGTGGCCAAAGTGTTTATCATGTTAGAAAATCCTAAACAATAAGAAAAATCAGAAGAAAAAATAAGAAGAAAACCATTTATTGCAAGTCCAATAAGGTTTAATGTATGTAGAAGCACATTTTGTCCAGTACCCTCAGGATGCTGTAATGAGACACGTAGTCATAAAAAGGCTTTGTTGTTGTTTGAACAGATGGATTGCCTATTTTTACCTTTCTAACATTAAAGCTGTTTTCCCCCTGTTTAGAGAATCATCATTGTGTGGCAGCATACAACTGCCATTCATGCCTGCCTATATTATTCTCCCACTACTTGACTTTTAGGCATGAGAAGGTGATGTGCATATATCTTCCATAATACTTTGCAATCTGGACCAGGGGTTTCTTTTGACTGTCCCAATACCTGGGACAGTTTTCACAGCTCTTGGAAATAGCTATACAAGTTATAAGGATTCGAAAATGAAGAACAAGACTGCAGATTTTCTTGGGCATCTGAAATGAAATAAGTCCAACTCCAGACTGAAAAGTCTAGAGTAATTGTATTCATGTACTTCATGGTTGTGGAGCTACTTTATGTGCATGAGCTCATTAATACAGTGATGGAGAAAATTCCAGAAGGGAGGATTTGTCTTCTTGACTTTGACTTGTTTCACCCTAGAAGTTATGGGCTTCCCAGGTGGCACTAGTAGTAAAGAACCTGCTGGCCAATGCTGGAGACTTAAGAGACGCTGGTTTGATCTCTAGGTCAGGAAGATTCCCTGGAGAAGGAAATGGCACCCCACTCCAGTATTCTTGCCTGGAGAATCCCATGGATACAGGGGCCTGGCAGGCTACAGTTCATAGGGTCACACAGAGTTGGACATGACTGAAGTGACTCAGCATGCATCCACCTTAGAAGTTTACAACTAAATAAGGAAAAGCTAAAACCTAATGTTTCAAGAAAACAAATAGTAGAACTTTAAGAGAAAGAGTTTCAGTACTTAAAGAGACCTTAGAAAAGACAATGTGCTGTGGTACAGATGAAAAATCTAGCTGTAACCTCAAACATATAAGGGGTTTTCCACTCACTGACTATGTACGCCTGGTGTTAGCTTGCAAACTGGCCCCCAAGAGGACAATAGAGATGGAAAAAAGGTACAGCTTATACCAGAATGGTAGGTGGCAGACTAAACAAGCAAGAGAGCTTACATACAAAGCCTGCTTTGGGTGGCTTCAAGACAAGTACATCTCCACACCCCTTTGCCAGAATCTGAAGAGTCTGTGCAGAGGCCTAAACAGGGTTTAGTCAAGTATCTAGATTCTCTCAACAACACCTGGCTCTCTCAAGGCTGCTTCCTTGAAAACAGCTCCCACTGTGGAAACAATATTCCAACAACAGGAGATGGGGTGAGGAATCTCTGATTGCCTGGTTCCAGTTCTTGAGTCAACCAGGGGTTGGGTCCTCTCAATGACCCCCTCCAACATGTAGAACTCTGAGCTCTAGTTCTTTCCCTAAGGACATTGTGAGTACCCATTGAAATAAGATATATAATGTTCCTGACATACATTACATGCTCAGTGAAGGCTATCCATGACACTACATCAGGCACCACTACTCACCTCTGTGTGTGTGCTCAGTCGTGTCAGATTCTTTGTGACTCCATGGCCTGTAGTCCACCAGGCTCTTCTGTCCATTGAATTTTCCAGGCATGATTACTGGAGTGGGTTGCCATTTTCTCCTCCAGAGGATCTTCCCAAACCAGGGATTGAAACCACATCTCCTGCTTTGAGGGCAGATTCTTTACCACTGAGCCATCTGGGACACACCTATGACTTTCTCTAAACCCACTCTCCTGCCTCCAGTTTTTACAAAACTAGACTAAAACTTCCATAACTCGAGCAATGTGTCCAAAAATATGCCTTAGTCCTTCTGATTACTAACATAGTGCTCTGTCTTAGCACATAACTAAAGGTAAGTTTTCCCACCAACCTTCTTACATAAAATAAAACTTTCTCTCCTGTAGATGGTATGATTTTCAAATTATTTATGTAAACCCAGAGGAAAACTCCAAAATTTATTTTATTTTATATAAGGACTAGATAATACAGCCTGGGGTCATTTGAGTCAAGACATTTTGATTCCTGACTGGTAAAGGACTTTTGCTGAGGCAGGAGGCTGACAGGTGTCAGAAATAAGGAGCTATAATATCCCCCTTTGAACCAAAATAACTTCTTTTCCCTTAAAATATCCCCATTTGCAACTGAAAAGAAAATAAACTATTCTGGCTGAAGAAATTGCTTTTGCCATTAGGATGCAAATGGCCAAGCAAATTTGTTGCCCAATAAATCTTTTGGGGCATTATATAGACATAGTCTTAGAATTTGTAAAGCCTAAACTATAAAAGCAAATAACATAAAAGGAGAAGAAGCTATAAATTCCAAATCTAGATGACACTTTTGTATGTAAGACTCAGAGGGGGCAAAACACACTCTTAAGAATTATAGGAACCAAATCGAGTTAGAAAAGCTTCTGACTTCTTTTTTCTTGTGCCTTCCCATTATCTTGTACTTTTAGCAATTAATGAAGTGACATAGCAGGACCTGACAACTTGCTTTGAGCAATGGGATTAGAAATTCCATTTCTTCATCCTCACTCCCTATGTTAATTCCAGCCCAAGATGAGAGTTTAGAAACAAACAACTTGGAGGGAAGGTTTTTGGCTGTTGATTATGTTCCAAAGATCAGAAAGAGGGATCTTGAATTCAAAACAGGAAAACACTAGGACCCCCTGGAGCTTGTTGAACGTGGAGCCTGACCGTTTCTTGTGCTTCACTGATGAGGAAACAGATTCAGAAATGAACAGTAACGATTTTCAAAGAATTGCCCTTACATGAAAAGAGGAGATGACATACATTTTCATCTTTATTTTCACTACCCTTCCACAGACACCTCACCATCTAGCCAAATTATTCACCAATCCCTGAACAAATATTGAGCTTTTTCTTGCTTTTACTCAAACCATCCACCTACCTCATCATTGATTTTCTTCAAAGCCTGTGTCTCCTATGCGGCATTTAAGGAACATCTTCTCAGATAAGAATTTGATGCAAGGACTTGCCTGTCTTATTCACCATTGGGTCTTTGGAACTAAGCACAGTTCCTTGTACCTAAGAGTATGGCTAAAAATAACTACTGACTATAGAAACGCATCTTTCATCCAAGCTCCTGGAAGTAAGACCCTGTTTTGCTTATACAATTTATAAGTAACTGACTATATTTGCATATATAGGTAGCATAGCTTCTCTATTCAATTGCAAGCTTACTGAGAACAAAGATCATGAAACTGAATGTAGCCATAGCATCACTAATTTTTGTTTTAAGCACGTAGTTAGAATGAATGAATGAATAATTGAATGCATTTAAAGCTGAGGTTTTTGAGAAAATCCTCTGACTATATTAATAAGAAATAAGTACTACTTGAAATTGAAAAAATTTAGGGGCCAATAAAGAGTAGAAATCCTATATCCACTCATCTTGGAGTAAATCCATTAAAAAAATTTATTAAGGAGAATTATTTTTCTAAAATATATATGTACACTTCAGTTGAGAGTTTACAAGTGAATATCTATATACCACAGTTTTAGAGGAAGTCCAAAGCCTTGTCTAATCCTAAAGGAAATCAGTCCTGAATATTCACTGGAAGGACTGATGCTAAAGCTGAAACTCCAATACTTTGGCTACCTGATGCAAAGAACTGACTCATTGGAAAAGACCCTGATGCTGGGAAAGATTGAAGGCAGGAGAAGGGGATGACAGAGGATGAGATGGTTGGATGGCATCACCAACTCCATGGACATGAGTTTGAGCAGCTCTGAGAGTTGGTGATGGACAGGGACACCTGGCGTGTAGTCCATGAGGTCACAAAGAGTCAGACATGACCGAGTGACTGAACTGAACTGAAGGCCTTGTCTTGCATAAGTCTATCATCTTTCTTATAAGAAACCATCCAATGCCTGTAAAAAAAAAAAAAAAAAAAATCTAATTATGGAATCTCTTCCAGATTTTTTCAGTTATCCCTGAGTCTTTTAGAGTTGTCTCATGCCTGTGTGTGTGCTAAGTTGCTTCAGTCCTGTCTGACTTTTTGTGACCCTGTGGACTGAATAGCCTGCCAGGCTCCTCTGTCCTTGGGATTCTCCAGACAAGAATACTGGGTGCCGTGCCCTCCTCCAGGGGATCTTGCTGACCCAGGGATCAAACCCATGTCTCTTACGTTTCCTGCACTGGCAGGCAGGTTCTTTACCACTAGCGCTACCTGGGAAGGCTCCTAGAGTTGTCTCACCCCCACCTAATTCCACAGCATTTTTTCTAGCTTACCTTTAACAAATATGTTCAAAACATTCAACATAGTTTTCCCTAAAACAGCAACTTTTTTTTCTTTTTGCTCCTGTTATTCGTTTGTTTTAAATAGTAATTAGTTAAATTATGTAATTACCATGGCACATAAAGCTAGCAAAATATGTTTGAAAAAAATAATTTGCACTTGATAAACATAATTTAGTTGATGGGAAAAGAAGAACATGGTGTGTTGAGATCTACTAATCAGGGGGCCCAGTCAGAATAGAGGGAACAGGGTGATGGTTAATTGAGGAAGTGGGCAAGTACAGTTGCATAAGAGATTGTTTTCTGTAACACAAACAAATCTAGAGATAGTTGTCAATCTATATGTATAGTATCAAAACGCATTAACAATTTTGATATCTCAGAACAAAGAATGTTGGTAACAACAAAAAGAGAATCCATGTGCAGGTGTCATATGCATTCCATCTAAATTTGGTAGTCTGTTAACAAACAGGTGACTGTATTTCTCCACTTATAAAATATATTTATTTATGCTTACTATTAGCTTTAGAAATAATTGATTCTTACTAACATTGTCATACTTATTCATTTTACTTGTATTATTTCAGGAATGAAGAAAGGCTATGGATAAATCAAAACAAGCATCACTGATCAAATATCATTCAGAGAGAGACAGAGAAATTGTGATAGACGCACATGAGATAGAAATAGTTGACACATCAAAAAGAATTCATTTGAACCAGTCCTAATGAGATGGATGAAACTGGAGCCCCTTATACAGAGTGAAGTAAGCCAGAAAGATAAAGAACATTATAGCATACTAACACATGTATATGGAATTTAGAAAGATGGTAACGATAACCCTATATGCAAAACAGAAAAAGAGACACAGAAATACAGAACAGACTTTTGAACTCTGCGGGAGAAGGTGAGGGTGGGATGTTTCAAAAGAACAGCATGTATACTATCTATGGTGAAACAGATCACCAGCCCAGGTGGGATGCATGAGACAAGTGCTCGGGCCTGGTGCACTGGGAAGACCCAGAGGAATCGGGTGGAGAGGGAGATGGGAGGGGGGATCGGGATGGGGAATACGTGTAAATCTATGGCTGATTCATATCAATGTATGACAAAACCCACTGAAATGTTGTGAAGTAATTAGCCTCCAACTAATAAAAAAATTAAAAAAAAAAAAAAAAGAAATAGTTGACACAGAGTGACTGTTCTCATAGGGGTTTACAAACTAGTGGTAGGAAAAAGAATAAAACAAATAAATAGAAGTAGTGTAAAATGAGGAGACAAAAATGTCATTATCATGCCCATTAGACTAAAAAAAAATACAGATTTAAATAAACTCTCAGCACATTTTGGTATTTCTTGGCCAGGTGCTCTGGTCAGGCCACTGTAGTTCTACACAGAACACAGTCATAATCCAAGGCATTATTTGTAATAGGCATTTGTCTTCCTGCTCTTTGGCAAGGACTCCCGTGTACACCTTGCTATCAGACAGCCAAGGTTTCTCTGGGAGCTTTTAGAGCAGGGCAGGCACAGGTGTTGGTATCTGTCACTGTGCTGAATGCATCAAGCGCATTCATGTTATCAGTGACTTGCTGGTGGAATGAGTCTGTCACACATTCATGGGTCTTTCCATGTACGTAGCTATACATTTTTATGCCCTGTAAGTGTGTGTGTGTGTGTTTGTGGTCGAACTGGAGTGGGAGAATTGCATTTCTCTTTGAGAAATCATCATTTATCAAGTTAGACTGACTATCAGTCCGGAACTGCTTTCAAGGTCAAGGACTGCTGAATGTCCAGAAATGAGATTTCTCATGGATGGGTGCCATAGACTATCAAGAGCCTGATGAATGTTCTCACACCTGGGCAGGCTGATAGACTGAGCAAACTGGATTGAGATTCCATACTTTCCTGTTACCTGGTGATTGGCAGATCCCATCCCAATTTTGGCTTCTGACCATTACAGACTTTTTCTTGCAAATTTTGCTTTAGGGCTACCATTATTTTTCTGGTCCATTTCACTAGATTTTTATCTTCCCTCATATTCTTTGCTACCCCTTGATTAATGGCTCTCTGTGGCTAGTACTCGCTTTCCTTGCTGTTTCTAGTGTGTATAGGAGCATGATGTCTAAAGACCTGAACCCAATTTCATTTTAGCACATGTGATACAGATGGTCCAATATTTCTTTCACCCTTATTTGGTAGGGTGAGGGTAGGTAGTTGTGGTGATAGTAAAATTTAATTCTTTTTTTATTTAATTTATAATTTTCATATCTCATACATTTACTTACTTCTTTCCAGTTTACTTTTTCCCTTTGAATCCTTTCTTTACCTGAAGTTAAAAATTGGCAAAAATGTGATGTTAGAACATATTGAAATGTAGCATCTTACTGGAAAGGATGTGCCACATGGCAGAGTCAATATTCTGCCCCAAATGTCTTTCTATTCCTTTCTCCTCATTTAGAACAATCATTAAAAGCCAAGCTCAAGTCCATAAAAATGTTTCCTTAACAGTAACTAAACTTACGGTGACCTCTCCTTCCTGCCAATGCATATTGTCTCCATCATTCATTTTTCTCCTAATCATACATTGCCTTACACTATCCCTTTTGTCATATTCTTTGTATGGTTTTACATTTTTGGTATTTGAGTAGGATCTCTCAAGTTACCAATCTGGTAACACTGAAGATGGACAAACAGACACTTTGTACCTTGCCCACACTCCTTTTTCTTTTTTCTGACTTTTCATACAGTTTTTTTTTTTTAACCACTATTTGGACTATAAACTCCACCATGAGCAAAAATTAAGCATTGTATATAATAATCTTAGGGTGACTTGACACCATGTTATTCCTAACACAAGTTCTGACTTCAACAAAGCACTTATTGAAAAAACCATGAAAAGAGATCTATAATGTATGAAACCTGAAAGAACAGAAAATACAGATAGAAATAACACATTTCAATTCCCTTGTCTAATAAATGGAGCTGACTATATCCATCTGCCAACTTCAGCCAGTGGCATGAGAAAAAAAATGAATCATTTAGCTATAAAATATTCTAATAACTTCAACGCCTCTAAAGAGGCCTCTTACTGTCACTCACCTTATCGCTTAAAAAGCTGCTTTACCAAGTTGAACTATGCATATCATAAGTAACCTATTTCCTTACTTTTATTAATCAGATAAGTATATAACATACTATGCAGTAAAATAATTGAGCTACAATATTATCATTATTTTGAAACAATGTAAACAATTCAAAGTTACTAACTTCATGAGCTCCCAGTGGGTTTAGGAACTCAGATCAGAAATGTGTTCTATGGAAATTTAAAGATATTATTATTTTATTATTTATTATTTTTAACAATGACAATAATAAACCAAATTGCCTGTTCAAGAGGTCAGTTTTCAGTCACTCTGCCAGTTATCACCTGCTTTGAATTTCCCTTTTCTGGGCCCATCAATTAACAAAACACTAAGTGGATAACTAGAGAAGCAAGAAAGGACCATAAGCATCCTGACCTATTTTACATGCCTGCGATGTGTTGTTGAGAAGTCTTCATTCTTACTTTCTCATTGCAAAATAACAAAGTGATCCAACTGCTCTTAAACTGACATAGAAAACCAGCTAAAATAGCAAAAATATTTTTAAAACTACCTCCAATTACTACAGATTCCCCTTAATCTAAAGTAGGCCCATTCTTGTATTTCTTAGAAATGTACCTGCAAGCATATGTCAGCTAAGTGTTAGGGAGCTGTGACCATCCCCTTTATAATCTTCCTTCAAATCTAGGGAAACTTGTGCTTTGTCTTTTTGATAAAAATCAGTTTGGGGGAGACACAAGTTTGGATCTAAGTGAACTCCAATACAATTCCAAAAATTGCTGGTGAGGAAATGAAGAGGATTACACGACTGATCGAAAACAAGTTATTTTCAAATGATAAAATATTTCCTTTGTCAGACAACCTGTAGCTTTTTGCCAGGTTAAAGCTTCTTGTCACCTCTCCACACACATCATAGGTCAACTTGACATAACGCAGTTGTTCAATCACTCAGTCATGTCCAACTCGTTGCAACCCCATGGACTGCAGCACACCAGGCCTCCCTGTCCCTCATTATCTCCCAGAGTTTGTCCAAGTTCATGTCCATTGAATTGGTGATGCTATCCAACCATCTCATCTTCTGCCATCCTCTTCTCCTTCTGCCCTCAATCTTTGCCAGCATCAGTCTTTTCCAATGAGTTGGCTCATCACATCAGGTGGCCAACATATTGGAGTTTCACCTTCAGCATCAGCCCTTCCAATGAATACTCAGGGTTGATTTTCTTTAGGATTGACTGATTTGATCTCCTTGCTCTCCAAAGCATTCTCAAGAGTCTTCTTCAGCACCACAATTCAAAAGCATTAATTCTTCTGCGCTAAGTCTTCTTTATGGTCCAACTCTCACATAACATTACAAGATAGCTATGATTTTATGGCTGTCCATTTCTACACTAATAACATTTGGGCATGGTCCTTTTGAGGGGATCCTGGCTAAAGAAAAGCAGATGGTCATAATAATAAATAAGTGTGAAGTAAATGGCTGCCTCCACACACAAAAAAATAGGCCCAGCATTGTGAAAGCTGGTGGCATTTGTAAGCAAATTTTAGTACCTAATTTACCCAACAGTTTCAGAAGACAATGGAGGTACATTGTTCATGTAAAAAGTAACTATAATACTGAAATACAGAGCAGGCAAGTAATCTGACTTGAAAGTAGCTTATCTAAGTTGGCATTTAAAAAAAAATCTTCCTTATGTGAGATATAACTAGTCACAGTTTTGCTCAAGGAGGTCCTAGAAGCATTAGAAGAGTGGAAGGAAGATCCAGACTGTTTTTAGAGTGTTTGTTAACGCCACATCTATTTCTGATTCATTCGTTTTCTAGTATTTACTTACACATGTGGCAAGGATAAGGGTCAGGAAGGTATTTGTATGGCTGTGTAAGGACCAGCAATTTAAACACATCTCACTCCCACTTAATCAAAAATGCCTTAGTAGAGTTGGAATTCAAGGATAGTTTTGGAGAAAAGTAAGATGACTTGATGGATCATCCTGATAGTTGAAGTAGACTACTTAGCCATCTGTTCTCATCTGAAGGTATCAAGCTTAAGTTGGCAGGAGTGGCTGCAATTGTTGATATGAGTGCACTGGAGAGACATGTTGCTATGGAAACAATATCTCTCAGTAACATTATACATTGTAGAGGTCTTGGCATCAAGAATGACCACCTAAAGGAAGAAATGAAGACAAAGAATTACTGAAAGCTGTCCAGTGATATTTAGTCTCTACAAAGGAAAGCTGTTAATTGCTAAGCAGACTTTTTGACATGTTCTGATGTAAAAAGGAAGTCATTGTATAGGTAAATGCATCCATGTAAGGACTTGGTTCTCAATTACAGAAAAGAGTCTTATGAAATATATATTCCAGTCACTTGCCTTCTTCCCAGAAATAAACTATGAGATCAAAAGGAAAGC
Organism: Cervus canadensis; assembly: GCF_019320065.1. NCBI lineage: Eukaryota > Metazoa > Chordata > Mammalia > Artiodactyla > Cervidae > Cervus > Cervus canadensis. The sequence continues at coordinate 39,654,322 of NC_057392.1, forward strand.
TAATCTATTATCAGGTTTTAAAAATCCATCCTAGGACCCATTATATAAAAAAGTATAGACTGTATTCCTTCATATTGGAGGCAAGAAAATTCAACATGAACATCATTAAGTGCAAGGCTAAGGTCTGAAAGAGATACCAGGTCTTCACAGTAGGTTCTCTGACCTCTAAATGTAAAGGCTGGATTGTTATAGAAAATATTTCAGCCATTCTTCACTGCAGAGAGGGAAAGATGGACAAGAGACACACACACAGAGAATATCAGCAACATTCTCTTGGTTGTAGAATTTTTTAGTTAAAATATTTTTTAAAGAATTACAAGTTTAATAAAAATAAAACCAGAAAATACTGAGAAATAAAAAGAATAAAAAAAGGTTATCCAATAGACCCACCTCTCAAATACAACCTTTATGCCACTCTGGTATATTTTTTTTTCTCTCTTTTAACTCTCTGAATCTCTTTAAGCAACACCATTTCATATTACTGAGGATCTGACTCAAACTTAATTCAACTTAGAAGAAAAGAAATATTCAGAAGAATTGAGTCCAGGCACGATACATTTAAATCATCCTCATCTTTCTAGACCACACTTGATCAGATTCCATTCACAGGACCAGAGATTGCCACCACTTAATGGAATCCCAGAGACTGTTTATTTCAATTCAATTATTTCTTAAATGAGAAAACTGGTATCCAAAGAAGGAAAGTTACTTACAGATGTCATACAGTTATTGAGCAGTTAACTTAGATTTACACCATTTTCAAAGCAGACCAGTGCCGTTATTTTACTGTTGTGTATTAAAACAAACTTCAAATTATGTGACTAATGGGACTATCTTGTATCAACTTGTTCTTTTCCTGGTCTTTCCACTAGTTGGTTTCTCTTCCCATAAGAAAGGGATTGTAACTTGCATTGCGCCCTCTGCTGCTGGAACCAGATAGAAATTCCAATTCTCTTGTTCATTTTCATGTGGGGAAACAGTGCACTTCCTCATGCTCCTCTCTTCAGACAAGGTGTCCAAGCCCAAGTCAGAGGGAAAAATTACACGTGTTGGAGACAGTTAAAGGCAGACTGTCTAAAGCAGATGGATGAATTCAATGGCAGACACAGGAGCCCATCCTGAAAGACATCTCAAACACAGGGCACCTACCACTGTACTCCCAGGCTCAGCATGAAAATTCTTCTTTTCCCTCTAATTCCACACACCCCAAGTTGAGTTTCTTTCACTCCTCCCATCAGCCTTGCTTTTATAAAATCTGCAAATCTTTTTCTTGTTTCCCTTCACCCAAACTCAGCATCTTAGTTTATGCAGGCTGCTATAACAAAATACCACACACTGGGTGGTTTAAAAGCACAGAAATTTATTTCTCACAGTTTGGGAAGTTGTAAGTCTGAAATGAGGGTTCCAGCATCATCTGGTGAGGAACATCTTCTAGGTCATAGACTTCTGACTTCTGTCCGCAGAAGGCAGAAGATCCAAAGGAGCTTTCTTGGCCATTTTTTTTTTTTTTTTTGGCCATTTTTATATGGGCATCAACTTCATTAGTGAGCAATCCACCCTCTTGGCCTAATCACCTCTCAGAAGCCCCACTTCCTACTACAATCACACTGGTTTTTAAATACAGTTTTATATACTGGTTTTTAAAATACAAATTTTGGGGGCACACCAACATTCAGATCATAGCACTCAGTCTCACCTGTTTCTTGGAGGGGAAAGCCCAGTCTGCAGACCTCTAAGAAACGTCTCTTGTAGCTCTTTCTTTTAACTTTGGCATTGACTCAGATAGAGGAAATGGCTGTTAGAGTAAAAGAAGAGGGTAGAAATGCACAGACGAAAAAGAATCAATCTTTGATATTTAAGCCTACCATAAGATTGTATTCAACCCAAAGACCAAAAAGCTAAAGCAGGAAAAAAAAAAAAATCTAGATTGTTTAGTCCAGATTCCTTTTTGGATGAAGAAATGGAGGCTTAGAAAAGTCAAATTTAATTATATGTGTGCGTAACCACCCAAGAAAATGGTTCGAGGCTCAAGAGGAGAATCCAGATCACCAGTGCATCTGACGCCATAGCTCCCTTCTAATAAAGGGTCTGACAATCTCAGAGTTGTCAGATCCTTCTTGCAGGTGTCAACACTTCTTGCCTATGAAATGATGTGATTTAAAATAGTAACTGCATTTTGAGGCATTCTTATGTGGAAGTTCTCACACTTCTGAAATGCTCAGACTCATGAAAGGCCTGAGCCAACAGCACTTCCTACAGAATGTGTGGTTTCTCTCTGCAATGGTTGGCCAAAGACTTGTATCCCTTAATCTTCCAGCACATATCTGCCTGCTTTCAGAGAACATGTCCTGGGGTGCTGTAATAGTAAACATGAGTTTGCTGAGCCCCAGTGCTTTTTAGGAATCGACAGTGCAAATATCAAGAATCAAGTGTGAAAGGCTAAGCTGCAATCAAGCAAGAGAACATGTTCAAAATAGACAAAGGAAGAGACAGATGCTGAAGACAATTATTTGAAATGTGCAAAACTTGTCTTATGGGGCTACCTCCCATTTACCTTTCCTTTCTGCTGAACTAACAGATCTCTTATGATGGATTTATGCTTATTTCAGTAAAGTTATACATTTCCCTAAGTATGTGATCATTAAGGTACATTTGGCCATATCATTGCGCTCATGCCCAGAAGACCATCCCACAGCTGCCAGTTATTCTCAAATATATCAAGGACCAGTTTATGGTCAGCCCTATACCTGACTTCAACAGAAACTCTGTGAGATCAGGATGGTCTAATTTTTCAGTTGCAGTTTAAGAATGTACTTTAAAAAAATCATTTCTAAGACCTCCTGGTCACAACATCTCCCCTGTGGATGACTGCAATAGCTTCCTGAACTCCTGTACTCCTACCCCCAGCAGCTATTTTCTGCACAGTAGCCAGAGTGATCCTTTTAAAACATTAATCTGATCATGTTACACCCTTGCTGAAAGCACTGTAATGACTTTCCATCACTTCAGTATAAAATCAAAGCCCTTTACCTGAATCTGGTCCCTTCTTACTTCTCTGAACTTACTTGCTCACACTCACCCCTCTCTCTCTGAGCACGCGCTTATCTTAGGGCCTTTCTGATGAGGCGCCTCTCTCTGAAATGTTCTTCCCACATGGCTGATTCCTTTAGCTCTTTCTAGTGTATGTTCAATTGTTATTTCATCAGAGGGGTCCTCCTGGAACACATTCTGTAAAATAACAACACATTTGTTGGTGTGTAGCCTGGCCCCCATATATGGAGAACAAAGAGGGATGGAAGAAAGAGGTAGATGACTCCAGATTGTGAGGTGACTGCAAGGGAACTTATATGTGAAGCTGTCTTGGCAGCTGCAAGATGAATTGATCACCACATTTGCCTGCCAGAATCTTTAAAGTTCATGTAGAGGTTTCATCTGGGTTCCATCAGGTATACCCTCCAGGTGGTCTCAACAACACTCTGTTTTCTCAAGGCTGCATCCTTGAAATCAGCTCCAGCTGTGGGAACAGTGAACCAAAGGTGTATTCCACAGACAGAGGAGGAGGTGAGGCACTTCTGGTTGTTTGGCTCCACCAGGGCCACATCTTTTCAATGACTTCCTCCACAAGCCTCACCCTCACTTTTTTCTATTCTTTTTGTTTGTTTGTTTCTTAGGGAGTGAAAGTCACTCAGTTGTGTCCTACTCTTTGCGACCCCATGGACTATAGAGTCCATGGAATTCTCCAGGCCAGATTACTGGAGTGGGTAGCCTTTCCCTTCACCAGAGGATCTTCCCAACCCAAGGATCAAACCCAGGTCTCCTACATTGCAGGTGGAGTCATTACCAGCTGAGCCATAAGGGAAGCCCAAGAATACTGGAGTGGGTAGCCTATCCCTTCTCCAGGGATCTTCCCGACCCAGGAATCGAACAGGGGTCTCCTGTATCGCAGGTAGATTCTTTACCAACTGAGCTATCAGGGAAGCCCTATTTTCCTTAAACCAGGTTTTTACTACTCGATGTTATATTTTGTATTTGTTTGTTTACTTCTTGAAAGTTCCTGTTCCACAAGGGCAGGTACTTTTCAGTTGATTCACTGATGAGCTGGAGGAAGCACAAGCTAGAATCAAGATCGCCAGGAGAAATACCAATAACCTCAGATATGCAGATGACACCACCCTTATGGCAGAAAGTGAAGAAGAACTAAAGAGCCTCTTGATAAAAGTGTAAGAGGAGAGTGAAAAAGTTGGCTTAAAGCTCAACATTCAGAAAACAAAGATCAAGGTATCCGGTCCCATCCCTTCATGGCAAATTGATGGAGAAACAGTGAAAACAGTGGCAGACTTTATTTTGGGGGGGCTCCAAAATCACTGCAGATGGTGAATTTAAAAGACACTTGCTCCTTGGAACAAAAGTTATGACCAACCTAGACAGCATATTAAAAAGCAGAGACATTACTTTGCCAACAAAGGTCTATCTAGTCAAGGCTATGGTTTTTCCAGTAGTCATGTATGGATGTGAGAGTTGACCTATAAAGAAAGCTGAGCACTGAAGAATTGATGCTTTTGAACTATGGTGTTGGAGAAGACTCTTGAGAGTCCCTTGGACAGCAAGGAAATCTAATCAGTCCATCCTAAAGGAAATCAGTCCTGAATGTTCACTGGAAGGACTGATGCTAAAGCTGAAACTCAGCATACTTTGGCCACCTGATGCAAAGAGCTGACTCATTTGAAAAGACCCTGATGCTGGGAAAGATTGAAGGCGAGAGGAGAAGGGGACAACAGAGGATGAGATGGTTGGATGGCATCCCTGACTCGATGTATATTAGTTTGAGTAATCTCCGGGAGTTGGTGATGGACAGGGAGGCCTGGTGTGCAGCAGTCCATGGGGTCACAAAGAGTCGGACATGACTGAGCAACTGAACTGAACTGAAAAACAAAAACAAAACTCTCATCACTTAGTAATTGCTCAGCAAGTATTTATGAAGTGGTTGGATAACATGAACTGTTTTTTGTGAGGTGACCCAGACCATTTAGAAGTGACCAGACTTATACTGGTCACTTGCTACTTACATACTTTGAAAAAATAAGTTTTGATAAAAGTAATTTATCACTAATGTGACAGAATTAATGTTTATTTTATATACACAAGAAGGGATTTAAGAACTTTCTTGTGTCTCCTTCACATTCTTATGTACTTTATTGAGGATGAGAGAAGAGGGTGAAGTTTAAGGGTGAGGTTAATGGAAGGACACTGAAAACAGAATCACATTCACTACTCTGTTTATCTTTACCAAAGTCTACTCTTTAGAAGAGTCATAGAATCAGAATTTAGTGTTTTGATTTAAAAAAAAAAAATGTTGAGGACCTTTTGTTTTACTATGAAGTAAACAGATACAAAATATAACACCAAGTAGTAAAAAGTTGGTTTAAGGGAAAAAAAAGGTACAGAATAGAAAAGGGCGAGGGTGAGGTTTGTGGAGGAACTCATTGAAAAGATGGGCCCATGGTTGATCCAGACAACTAGAGGTGCCTCACTGCCTCCTCTGTCTCTGGATTATACATTCTTCCCACCATTCCTACAGATGGATCTGTTTTCCAAACTAGTGATTCCTTGACTTCATGCTTGGTGTGAACATTAACATGAGGATCTTTTAAAACACATCTGTAGCCCCCTCAATTTCTTTGTCCCATCCCATAAACACAGACATCACTGCACTTAACATTTCTAAAGACCTAAATTCTTAGTGACATAATTATAAAAAGCACTTAATATGGTTCTTAACACACAGTAGGGATTCAGAAACATTATTTCTCCTTCCCTCACCCTTACCATGATTTTCTCAGCTGTGACAAAGACAAAAGAAATGTTAGTAAGTTATAACTGTTATCAATCAACCCTCCTTCCAATGTCCTCTTTATGCAAGGTCAGGCCCTCCTTTATTGGGAAGATTCCAAGTAATAAGTAAAGTGGGAAAGGATATGAACAAAATCACTAGTGTTGTTCACACAGTAAAGAATAAGGGGAAGGAAGATGAGGAGGGTCTACAGTTTATAGAGGCAGATTGCACAGAGTATACTACTGAGTTGAAAGCTGAGGGATGACACCTGGCAGCAATGGGGAATAGGTTGTTACCAAACAAGTGAAATAATTAGCAAGCCATGGGAAGACAGGCTTTCTAGAAATTTGGGGTAAGCATTGTAATTGGAATACCCCTTGTGGATTTTTTTGAAAGGGTTTATAGTCAAGATTCAAACTGCTCCTAATTAAATCTTTGTCACCAAATTTTAGTGTTTGTTTTAACTGTAATTTTTGCTTGCTGTGTGCTCAGATGCTAAGTTATGTCTGACTCTTTGTGACCCTATGGACTGTAGCCCACCAGGCTCCTCTGTCCATGGGATTCTCCAGGCAAGAGTACTGGAGTGAGTTGTTATTTCCTCCTCCAGGGCATCTTCCCAACCTAAGAATTGAACCTGTGTCTCCTGCATTGCAGGCAGATTCTTTACCACTAGCACCACCTGGGAAGTCCAATTAGGCCATGCTTAAAGTAAGAGCAAGTCATCCTGTCTTCACCTAGCCCTACTCAAATTCTCTAAGTTCACAGAATTACTAGATGAAATTTGGATGGGCAATACAAAACTGAATTTGGAAAGATGCCTGTAATTATCCTACAGAATGCCACTCAAACAAGAAGGAAACTTTTAAAAATTGGTTGGCAAAAAGTAAAAGGTATTATAAAGACACATCTTGTCTCTCTTTGTAGAGGCTTATAAAATGCTAACAAAAATATGTCTAGCTTCCTCATTTAATCTGCTGCCCAAATGAAAAAGGAAGCCAGAGTGGCTGAGATAATATGCCATAAAGAACTGAAGCTGTGAGGAAGGAGAAAGGTATTTAGAACCAGTATGTATAATGTGAATGGTCAGTTTGTTTTAAAAGTTTAGAGAAAGAAAATTTGCATGACAGGTTTTGACAAGAAGAGCTGAAGAAAATAGAATTTTATAAGTTTTGTGATCTATTGGTCTTCTCAGTAGAGACTATATTGCATGGTCAAACGGATTTTAATTATTTTTTTAAATAAGTCTCTACTAAAAAAAAAAAAAAAAAAAAATAAGTCTCTACTTAGGCAAGTTGCAAGGAAAGATCCAACTATCCTGACTTGATGCATGTACAAAGAAATAAGCATGCTTTACTTTTCCTTTTTTAATCTCCTTTTCATTTGCTTTTATCACCTACAGGTAATTTTTCAGAGGGTCGAGTTTGCTAATCTATCCACAGAAACTATGCAACAATACTGGGCACATAATACTCATTCAACGGATTAACTAATGAGTGATTGAGTTAACAATCCAATTTTTACAGAGGAGAAACACCCCAATTGATCACTGTTGTCTATACTGACAGAATTCATTTATTCTGAGTACTTAAGGGACCTAGAATATTTTTATTTCAATTTTCTGATGAGAAAGCACACGTTTGAAAAGAATCAGGAATTATGAATGATGCTTATGTCAAAGAGTGGTCAACTGAGTGGCTATTCATATATTTATTAGAAATTAGGTTTTTCACCATTTTATTTCCATCCAGCCACCAGTGTAAGTGATGCTCATAAATATTTTATTGAATAGCTTTCATTTTAACATAAGCAACAAGTTGGAGAGCAGATGCTTCCACATCTACGGGATTGTCTTTGTGATGAAGCCAAACACCAGGGCTGCTTGGCAAGAACTTTCATATTGGCTAGGTCTCAGGATCAACTGTCCTCATCAGGAATTATTATTTCTTCAAGTTATCATATAATAACTCTTTAAATATTTTATTGACTGGTCTGAATAAAGCCCTTCAAATTCTCAACTAAAAACATTAACATTTTGGGATAATTACTTGACAGCTCCCTTTCTGAACACCTGACCTGCTACACATCCTCTCTTCAGCCTTATTCTTCAGAGGCCACTTCCTCACCATCACTCTGACTTACAACATGCCTTCTAGCCTTTAGTGCTTCCACGTGATTGACATGGACATCTCTGATCCAAGTTCAATTCCACACTATCTCCTTTTTCCCTCTGCTGGATCTTTGCTTCTTCCTTTCACCCAACATAGCTCAATTAATTCCACCTTGGGCAATTTTCATTTTATACCTGTTAAAGGTATTTTATACTTGTTAAAGGCTGGTAGTGTACTACTTTGGTCACACAGGTTTCTGAAGGAGATACACAGGAGACATTCAAGCTGAATTAAATGCTTCATATTCAATGTGAGGGTTTTTTGTTTTTTTTTTTTTTTGCCATAAATACCTGGTCTTACTCTGATGAGATGGACTGTGTCATAAATTAAATATAGTGGCTTAAACAAATAAGTTTATTCATACCATATAAGAAATCCAGAAGTAGTTGATTGCAGGATTGTCTTAGTAATTTAGCAATAGGGGATGAATTCACTTAGCCTTCCCAATGTGGTTGCAAGACAGTTGCAGAGGCTCTGCCATCATATCATCTTTAATCAAAAAAAAAAAAAGAAGCAGCACTAGCAGATGTCTACTTGCATCTCATTAGGCTGCAGTCAGTCACATGGCCAAGAGGGATAGGATGTGACTTGGACCAGTCTACAACGTCTGCCATACTCTTCTTTACCACTTTCCCTTAAGATCTAGGCTTAATGCTCTTGCCTTAGTATTTCAGAACTGAGAACCTCTCTGAAACATCTTACCAGTCTAGTGGCAGGAAAAAGAACCCAACAAAAAAGAAGGGGGTTATTTTTACCACTCGTTTCTCCCACCAAGTTCACTACTGCCAAGCACCATGATGATCTCAGGCGGTTCCTCACATGTTGATGTTCATACTCTCTAAGGAAGAGAATTCACTTCTGGAAATAGGAAAGGCTCACCTCAAACTGTATTCTGAACATACTATTTGCAGCTTAGGAATGTCAGTTCCAAGCATCAGGGTATTGGTTAGAATTGTTCATGACATATTTGCTTTTTATCTTTATCCTGGTTCTCAGTAATATTGAAGGACCAGCAAGTCATAGGAAAACAATTCACTTTTATAAGTTTCAATGGAATATTAATATTTCACCTGAATTTCAAAACAAACAAAAACTGTTCAGTTTAGGAATTAGGAAAAACACTTTACCGTGTTTTTCCTCCAACTTTTCATTTAGTTTGGAAAATTTGCTAAGAGGGAACAAGAAACACCCTTATATCCTTCGTTTACATTCACCAATTTTTAACATTTTGCCACCTCTAAATATTTAAGAATATAGCTCCTAAGACCCAAGATATTCTCTTATATAATAATACAATATTCACAGTAAAGAAATATTGATTTGTTATAATTATTGCATCTTGTGCATATTCTAATTTCTCTTACTATCCCAATAATGTTCCATATGTCTTTTTCCCTTTCTCCAGGACTTAATCAATGCATTTAATTGCTATAATGCTCCAGTCTACTGTAATTAAGACTTTTTTCTCTTGCGTGACAGTGACATTTTTGAGAAAAATAAGCCATTTGTTTGCACAATGTCTCTCATTTGAATTTGATTGCTTTCTCATGAGTAGATTCAGATTAAGCATATTTAGCATGAATACTATTGATATATAGGTGGTTTTGTATCATTCTCAGTGCATCATATCAGGAGATGGATGATGTCAGTTTGTCCTAAAACTAGTGATATTAAATTCAATCATTTGGTAAAGTTAGAGTTCACCAAATTTACCTTCTGTAGCATTATCTTTTCCCTTTATAATTTACAACTAACTTCTGAGGTCATATGTTGAGCCCACAAAACTCTCCTGTTGCCAAATAATCTTTAATCCAATAGTTTTAGAATCCATTGATGATTTATTCCTGAATCAATTTCTAACATATTGGTTGCAAAATGCTAACTTTCTAATTTGATCTTTCCTCTTATATTTATTAGATGACATTTTTATTTAAAAAAAAAAAGATCTCCCTTTACTCTCTTCTTCCTTGGACCTTTTAAAATTAGCTAGTATTCTTATGGCTCATGGATTAATTTCTTATTCAATATATTACAAATCATTTACTTCATTATTTCTTTTTGAGGCTCAAATTATCCCAAATTTGGCCAATGGAACCTCTTCAAACATGTTTTTATGTCTTGACATACTCCTATCAACATCTGAAAATTTTCTAACAAAGGGCTTTCCAGGTGGTGCTAGTTGTAAAGAACCCACCTGCCAATGCAGGAGACATAAGAGAGGCAGGCTCAATCCCTCGGTTGGGAAGATGCCCTGGAAGAGGGCATAGAAACCCACTCCAATATTCTTGGTTGGAGAATCCTATGGAGAGAGGAGCCTGGTGGGCTACAGTCCATATGTTCGTAAAGAGTCAAGAGAGGACTGAAGTGACTGAGCACACACACATGTACTCTAACATAACAAAATACCCCAGACTCACTTTCTTTCCCCAGACACAGACCCAGAGCCAGCCATTATCCAAGAAGCTCTGACTCCTTTTAGATGAGAATGGTACTTACAAAAATAAAGATCTAGGTGCTAAGTATGTTCACTGCTACTAAAGTACTATTGTGATTAGCTTTATTAGTGGACAGAGCTAAGAAACATGAATCTTATTATTAACTCATATTGATAAGTCCAATTCAATACTCACAGTATTCTTTGTCTCCTCCAATTCCACATTTGCAACTGTTTCCTTCCACAGTGGGAAACAAATGTAGTATCATCAATATCAAAACATGTACTTATTTGTTCAATCATAAAATGTGTGAGAAACAGTTTCAGACTTATTCTACCCATACTACCACCACTAACAAATGTATGAGTTAAAGGTCAACATTGCCTTTTGTCCTTAGAATATAGCTCACTAGGGATATAGTCAGCTGTTACAATGCTGCATTCAATAGGTCAGCAAATTTGGAAAACTGGGCAGTGGCCACAGTACTGAAAAAGATCAGTTTTCATTCTGATCCCAAAGAAGGGCAATGCCAAAGAATGTTCAAACTACCACTCAATTGCCCTCATTTCGCAGGTTAGTAAGGTTATGCTCAAGATTCTTCAAGCTAGGTTTCAGCAATACATGAACTGAGAACTTCTAAATGTACAAGCTAGGTTTAGAAAAGGCAGAACAACCAAAGATCAAACTGCCAGTATTTCATAGATAAAGCAAGGGAGTTCCAGAGAAACATCTACTTCTGCTTCATTACACTAAAACCTTTAACTGTCGATCACAACAAACTGTAGAAAGTTCTTTTAAGAGATAGGAATATGAGACCACCTTACCTGCCTCCTGAGAAACCTGTGTGCGGGTCAAAAGCAACAGTTAGAACCTTACATGGAACAATGGACTGGTTAAAAATTCTGAAAGGGGTATGACAAGGCTGTATACTGACACCTTGTTTATTCAACTTATATGCAGAGTACATCATGCGAAATGCTGGGCTGGATGAATCACAAGTTGGAATCAAGATTGCTCGGAGAAATATCAACAACCTTAGATGTGCAGATGATACCACTCTAATGGCAGAGAGTGAAGAGGAACTAAAGAGCCTCTTGGCGAGGGTGAGAGAGGAGAGTGAAAAAGCTGGCTTAAAACTCAACATTCATAAAACTAAGGTCAACGGCATCCAGTCCCATCACTTTGTGGCAAAGAGAATAGGAAAAAATGAAAGCAGTGACAGATTTTATTTTCTTGGGCTCCAAAATCACTACTGAGGGTGACTGCAGCTATGAAATTAAAAGACACTTGTTCCTTGGAAGTAAAGCTGTGACAAATGGAGACAGTATATGAAAAAAGCACAGAGATCTGTATAGTTAAGCTTTTTTTTTTTCCAGTGGTCATTTACTGATGTAAGAATTGACCCAAAGAGAAGGCAGAACGCCAAAGTATGACACTTTTGAATTGTGGTATTGGAGAAGACTCTTGAGAGCCCCTTGGATAGCAAGGAGATCAAACCAGTCAATCTTAATGGAAATCAACCATAAATATTCATTGGAAGGACTGGTACTGAAGCTCTTATACTTTGGTCAATTAATGTGAAGAGCCAACTCATTGGAAAAGATCCTGATGCTGGGTAAGAATGAGGACAGGAGGAGAAGGGGATGACAGAGGATGAGGTGCTTAGATAGCATCAGTGACTCAATGGACATGGATTTGAGCAAACTCCAGGAGACAGTGAAGGACAGGGAAGTTAGGTGTGCTGCAGTCCATGGTGTAGCGAAGAGTCAGTCATGATTTAGTAGCTGAACAATAACAATGATCAATTTGATATACAATTATATATTTTCTCACATCTGTATTCAATTTTAGAGTTTTTGCAGTTCTTTGTTGAATTTCTTAAATATGAAAATAACAAAAGTCACATATATATAAAAATACTCAACAAAGTTTTATTCCTTTTCCTATTTTTTAAAAAATCTGTTTCTACGTATCTTCTGTAGGTAACAAATTTAATCATTCTCTGATTTATTCTTCCTGTGTTATTTTACAAAATAAGTAGATACACACACCACCATAAATACAAGCATACACATCTTCATTTCCCATTCTTTCTTGCCACAAATACATATGCCATATTTCTACTTAAACTAGATCAGTTTGAGATTTTTAAAATTCTTTTTTATGTATGTATTTTTTAGTTTTCTGAGTATACTTTTGTTGATTAAACTTATTGTTGTTCAATTGCTCAGTCATGTCTGAATCTTTGCAACCCCACGGACATGCCAGGCTTCCCTCTCCTTCACTAGCTCCTGCAGTTAGCTCCAACTCAAGTCCATTCAGTTGATGATGCCACCCAACCATCTCATCTTCTGTTGCCCCCTTCTAATGATTAGACTAATCACAAATTATTGGACATATAGGTAATTTTCCCATAATTTATTTCCCATAATTTATAAATAATGTCATAATGAGTAAGTTATGCATTTTGTGGGAGTGTGTTGGGCTCCCCAGTTATTGCAGTGGTAAAGAATATGCCTGCCATACAGGAGATGCAAAAGACACAGTTTCAGTCCTTGGGTCAGGAAGATCCCCTTCGGTAGAATATGGCAATCCATTCCAGTATACTTACCTGGAAAATCCTATGGGCAGAGGGGCCTGGTGGGCTACAGCCCATGGGATCAAAAAGAATCGGACACGACTAGGTATGCGCGTGTGCATACACATGCACACGCGCGCACACATGCACACATATGAGTGTGTTATTAAAGGTGTACCTTTAGGGTAAATTTCTAGAACTGATTTCTAGGTCAAAGGTTGTGTGGTTTTGTTATATATTACCAAATTTTCCGCCACAGGAGTTATACAATTTTTCATTTCTAGCATCAATATTGATGCTTCCCCACCTACTTTCCCACAGTCTGAGAAACAGCGTGGCCGACTCTGTGCGACCCTATGGATTGAAGCCTAACAGGCTCCTCTGTCCATGGGGGTTCTCCAGGCAAGAATACTGTAGTGGATTGCCGAGCCCTCCTCCAGGGGATTTTCCCAACCCAGGGATCGAAACCTGGTCTCCTGCATTTCAGGCAGATTCTTTACCACTGAGCCACCAGGGAAGTCCCTTTGTGTAATCTGTGAGATATAAATGCAACATTATTCTTCCAAATGACTATGCAGATGGCCAGTTGCATTTATTAAAAGCCTGTATTTTCTACAGTGACTGAGGTGTCATCATTATCCTATTGTATTTATTTCAGAACTTTCTATTCTGTTCTACTGCGTTTTCTATCAGTTAAGATGCCAATACGTAATTGTTTTGATTAAGAATATTTATATTATCGTATCTAATAAGTATGCACTGCCATATCAGTCTGTGGTCTTCCCTAAGACTTCATCATTATTCTTGCATGTTTACTTATCCACATGAATTTTCTGTATAAACTTGTAAACTACAAATTTAAATTATATGAATTTTTATTGAAATTGAATTAGATTCATATATTAACTTGAGGAAAATCAACATGCTTGTGATATTAAACACAAAAATAAGGAATGTTTTTGCTTTTCATCAAATCTACTTTTGTGTCTTTCTTGTTTTTTCCTAAGCGTTTTTTTTTTTTTTAATATTTTGTTGCAGTTTAAAAGGGATTCTTTCCCACATCCTTCTACTAGCTATTGTTGTGCAATTGAAAGACATTGGTTTTACCTATATTAACTTTTATATCTTGTTATTTAATAGAATGCTTATTATATGAATTTGTTTTATAACATTTCCTTACATTTTCAGAATACTGTCAAATCATTTGCAAGGAGATATAGTTTTCCTTCTTCTTTTGCATTTTGGGCAATATTTCTGTTTTGTGTTAAATAAGTGAGGAAATAGGCATCTATGCCTTGTTCTTGAGCTCAGTGTGACTACTTTTGTCTTCTGAATGTATGTGTGTGTGCTTGTGTGAGTTCTTATTCCATTAAATATTATCAGAAAAGTGGGTCTCAATTGTGTCAAAGGCCTTCTGAGTAACTGTAATTTTTCTCCCCAGAATTAATATGAAGAAACTGTCTTCACTGGTATGAAGATATATGTTAATAGATTTGCAAACAATTAACCATCTTTATGTTCAAGAGCAAATTTCACTTGGTCATTGATGTATTATTTTCCTATACAACTGTTCAATTTGCTAATATTTTATTTAGGATATTTGCATCAGCGCTCACAAGGAATATTTGTTTTTGTTTTTGTTTTTTTTGTCTTGTTTTGTTTTAATTAGATCCAGGAACTCCTGTTATATTTGTCTCATAAGAAGTAATTTGGAAGTTTCTGTGTACTTTTGAAGCTCAAGAACAATTTACATAGCGTTAGGATCATCTAAATGTTCACCATTTCATACAGTTCACCTTTAGAAACACCTCGATGGTGTCCTTTTTGTTAGGGGAATCTTTTTTCTGAATTTCCACTATTCCCCTGTGAAACTAATCTATTTCACCTCTGCGTGCAATAGAATTATTTTTTATTTTTAAGTGCACATTCCTAGGAAACTGTATGTCTTACCTAAGTTTACAATGGTATCTGCATAGTTTCACAAAGTATTCTGCTACACAAAGTTTATTCTTTCTAGTTATTTTTTCTTATTATTTTTTAGATATGAGGTTTATTGCATTCTTTATTAAGTTATTTGTCTAGTTCTGTTAACTTTTAAAAAATCAATATTTGGATTCAACATTATTTTTTAATTTTTCTTATTCCTGCCTCATTAATTATTCTTTTTTTATTTCAATGTTTTTACTTAGTTATATTCTTTTATGCTGTTTTACAGTTCTGTAAGGTGCAGATAAATGACAGTAATGCAAATAATTCTCATTTAAAAAGATGCAAATAAATTCTGCCAGTTTTGACTGCATTTACAAATTGACTTTAGTATTCCTGGTGATACATACATATGTCTGTTCTTTGGATTCTCCTTTGAACTTGTTTTAACATCTGCATAATTCCTGCATTAATAATGAGTTAACAAAATCTTTAACATATGATTTATATTTATGTGAAAGCTATGATTTTACTTTCATTTGACAGTTTTCTCTTGACATAAAATATAAAAATAATTCAGTGTCTGTCACATTAACAGGTAATTTGTTACCCCATACTTCCTTGGAAATTCATTTTATAGAACATTTTAAAAAAATTGATTTAAACTTTTATTCAATGTGGTTGATGATTATATATATGTCCATAGCCACTTGGATAACCAACGAACAGTTAGTAACCAGTTTTAAAATATTTTTTAAAGGTAGCTTTGGCTGTTGGAAAATACTTTCTTATATAAGCCAAAATCTTCATGCAATTTCAAACTATTGGTTCCAGTTATATTTCTTATGCCATACAGAATAAATATAATCCCATTGCTATATAATTGTTCTTCAAATATAGAAAATAGTCACATTCATTCTTAACCATTCTTCCCCTTCCAGGAAAAATCTCCTGAATTCTTTAGCCTTCTTGAGATGGATTCTGAGATAGATTAGAATCACTTGGTTATATTGAACACTCTGATATGACACTACTGTACAATGTGTGTGTTAGTCATTCAGTCATGTCTGACTGTTTGTAACCCCATGGACTGTAGCCCACCAGACTCCTCTGTCCATGGAATTCTCTAGGCAAGAATACTGAGGTGGGTTGCCATTTCCTTCTCCAGGGATTTTCCTGACCCAGGGATTGAACCTGGATCTCCTGCATTGCAGGCAGATTCTCTACCATCTGAGCCACAAATGCTATGTGAATACTGCACAGTAGGCCCTATAATTTTATGACTATACACTGATGATTACATTAGCAATTCTGGCAACAGCATCACTGATTTTTTCACACAGACATAAAATCACAATATGTGCTTGTGCCCATACATATTTTCTTCCTAATATTTTAAGATTTTGTTTTGAGAGTTGCATTTACATTTTAATGATACAATTGGTGTTTGGTTTCAATTCTATAAAATTATCTTAATTATATTTACATATACTTTATAAATTTGTTTTGTAATATTTTATATTTACACGGATACTTTTTGACATGGTCTTATTTTTTACTCTCTTTAATTCTGGGGGCATTTCAGACTTTTATTTTTGTTCACATGGTTAGCTTGGCATATGGGTACCTTTCATAATGACTAATGTTCCTTATTTGGCACTCAAGTATTTAACTGTTATTTTTAATTGTTTTCATTTGACCCCTATTACTGTGGTCTAATCAACATCTGCACTGACAGAACATTTGCTGTTTGTATAATTTCCGTTCTTGTCACCACTTTGCTTCTAAAGAAAAAAAAAAGTGAGGGGAACACTCTAAATAAAATTTTGCATAGTAAACATACATACAATGATAGGATAAAACTGAAAATGAAAACATGAGTCATATTACAGTATTATAATGATCAAGATCAGTGTTTTTGCCTGCCTTCCCAGATCATTTGATCTCGATAGAACTTATTCACTGGCACATTCCTCAGGAAGGGCTTTTGAGAACAGTATCCCCTGCTTCTTGCAGGTTAAGTCTTATTTACCATTTATTATGGTTTTGCTAGATATAAAATCCTTTGCTCACAATTTCTTTCCTAGACTTTCTGAAAAATGGTACTCTGCTATTGTTTTGCTTTGTGTATCATTGCTAATACAGAGCCGGTATTAATTTGCCCCCTTAGTATATGACTTGGTCTTTTTGTCTAGAGTCCTGAGGTTTGATTTTGCTTTGTCTCCTTCAATATTATTTTCTAACAATTGTATAATGATATGTTTTGGAGTCATTGTTCCTGGCCCAATTTTTCCAGAAATAGTGGGCCCTTCTAACAAATCAATTCAGGTGTTTTGTCTCTAGAAATTCCCTTGAAAAATAGTTTTTAAAATGATTCTATTCCATTGTTATTGTTTACAATTTTTTGGGACTCCAATTACATGTGCCCAGGTCTTAATTTTCCTGTTTTATTTATGAATCACTTTTGCTCTAATTCTTTTATGCTACTTTTTAATTTTCATTTAGCAACTTTTTATGCCATATGTCAACATCCCCAACTTAGTCTATTCCCTTTGGGTTACCTTATACTCTGTCTTTATTTTTAATTAATCTTTGTCTTTCCCTTCTATTTCGTTCCTGATTACGATCCTATTTCATGGCTTGATGATTTTTTTTTCAGTTTTCTGAATTTTTAAATTTCTGATTTAAGTTGTTCTTACATATCCACAGATACTTGTTTAATAACATTTAATTTAGATTGGAGTGCTATCATTTCCTTCTGCTTCATTACTACTGTTTTGACATTTTTCATGAGTTCAAATTTTTATTGTTATTTTCTGTTTTCTTTCTAGCTTTGTGTATATGTGGAGACCACTTGTTTAGTTTGAGATGTCTTATCTTTCTGGGACTAGTAAGTAGTTGAATGCAGACATGGCTGCATGTAAGTTTTAGATAGCTTAGATACCTTACTAATTCTTATAGATGATTTCATTCTTTTCTCTTGATACGGTGATATACAGTCTTCAGGAGGGGATAGTTGTGCTTTCTGATTATGATTCGGTTTGTTTGCTACTTTTATAAACCCTTGGCATTGTTTTTTTTTCTTTTTTTTTTTAAAGCTTGGCTAGATATACAATCCACAATCCATGATACACACTTACCCTCCAAGACTTTCTTAATACTCTTTAATGTTTACCTCTTGTTTTCTGTTTCACTGTAACTACCAAGTCTCAAAACAATTCACTTCAAGTCCTGCACACAGAATTGATTTAAATCCTTTAATAACTAGTCTCTGAGGTACTGGTAACAAACCTGACCTCAATATTTCCTTATGAAGTGCAGGGGTCTCTTTCTAGGAGTAATTGTATCTGTGTTCTAACACTCTTGGTCCCCTTGTTCTTCTATCTCTTTCTATGTCTCTCTCTCCTCACAAGAAGGGGCTCAGGAGGTATCAGTTCAGTTCAGTAGCTCAGTCGTGTCTGACTCTTTGTGACCCCAAGGACAGCAGCAAGCCAGGCCTGTCCATCACCAATTCCCGGAGTTTACTCAAACTCATGTCCATTGAGTCGGTGATGCCATCCAGCCAACTCATCCTCTGTTGTCCCCTTCTCCTCCCACTTTCAATCTTCCCCAGCATCAGGGTCTTTTCAAATGAGTCAGTTCTTCGCATCAGGTGACCAAAGTATTGGAGTTTCAGCTTCAGCATCAGCCCTTCCATTGAATATTTAGGCCTGATTTCCTTTAGGATAGACTAGTTGGATCTCTTTGCTGTCCAAGGGACTCTCAAGAGTCTTCTCCAACACAACAGTTTAAAAGCATCAATTCTTCAGCACTCAGCTTTCTTTATAGTCCAACTCTCACATCCATATATGATTACTGGAAAAACCGAAGCTTTGACTAGACGTACCTTTGTTGACAAAGTAATATCTCTGCTTTTTAATATGCTGTCTAGGTTGGTCATAACTTTTCTTCCAAGGAAGAAGCGTCTTTTGCTTTCATGGCTGCAGTCACCATCTGCAGTGATTTTAGAGCCCCCAAAAATAAAGTCTGTTACTGTTTCCACTGTTTCCCCATCTATTTGCCATGAAATGATGGGACTGGATGCTATGATCTTAGTTTTCTGTATGTTGAGTTTTAAGCCAACTTTTTCAATCTCCTCTTTCACTTTCATCAAGAGGCTCTTTAGTTCTTCTTTGCTTTCCGCCATAAGGGTGATGTCATTTGTATATCTGAGGTTATTGATATTTCTCCCTGAAATCTTGATTCTAGCTTGTGCTTCATCCGGTCCAGCATTTCTCATGATGTACTCTGCATATAAGTTAAATAAGCAGGGTGACAATATACAGCCTTGATGTACTCCTTTCCCTATTTGGAACCAGTCTGTTCCATGTCCAGTTCTAACTGTTGCTTCTTGACCTGCATACAGATTCCTCAGGAGGCAGGTCAGGTGGTCTGGTATTCCCATCTCTTGAAGAATTTTCCACAGTTTCTTGTGATCCACATAGTCAAAGGCTTTGGCATAGTCAATAAAGCAGAAGTAGATGTTTTTCCAGAACTCTCTTGTTTTTTTGATGATCCAATAGATGTTGGCAATTTGATTTCTGGTTCCTCTGTCTTTTCTAAATCCAGCTTGAACTGGAAGTTCATGGTTCACATGCTGTTGAAGCCTGGCTTGGAGAATTTTGAGCATCACTTTGCTAGTGTGTGAGATGAGTGCAATTGTGCAGTAGTTTGGGCATTCTTTGGCTTTGCCTTTCTTTTGGATTGGAATGAAAACTGACCTTTTCCAGTCCTGTGGCCACTGCTGAGTTTTCCAAATTTGCTCTAGGTATATATGTGTGAAATTTCAGTGTTTACTGCCTTATGTATCCACGACTTAAAGTTTGTGGTGTTCTCCATGCCCTATTTATGCTGCATGAATGAGCCAGGGATGGTTTTAATTCTTCTTCTTTTTGATCTCTATGGATGTTTTGGAAGATGTACTGAAATCTTAACTTATACTGTTGTTATCATGCTGTGAAATAACAGAACTCAACAATTTCTTTTAAATTGGTTATGCTTAGCTCTCATTGGAAGCAGAAAAGCCAGAATCTTAGGGATATAGTAGGTCACAAAGATATATAGGAAGACTGATGTATAGAAATCTGGGTGACATAAACATGAAAATTAAAGAATGCTCCTCTTACCAATCTCTATTTTCAATAATTTTGAATATAATTGAGCCCTGATTAATATGCGTTAGGGATAAAATACTGTGATTTTAGAATTTGTCCGTTGAATTCCTCTCAAAAAACAGACTAAAAAAATCGTGTATATTGAATTATAGTTTTAAATCATTCATGCCCCTCCTATCCTAGTATACATGCACATTATTGTTCCCCCTCTGTGGTCAGCAGAATATAATTAGGTACTTCTTTTGAGTTCAGCCAACTGACTGACTTTGGCAAAATATTTTATTATATATGACATAAGCAAAAACTTGAAATGTTTTAACATTTTGGGGTTTGCCTTCTTGAACTCTTAGTCACAAGAAAATTATGCCTCGAATGACTGCCTCTCCATGGAGATTGACAGCCACATTGTGGAAACTTGGTTTTAATAGGAAACTTGGAGGCAAACCCAGTCTAGATCAATGGAGTTAAAGATGACCCACAGTTGTCTGGAAAAGGAAATAAGCTTATTATTGTAAGCCACTGAGTTTTAGGGTGGTTGATTACACAGCATCATTTATACAATTGCTACCAGGGAGGGCTATGATAAGACATAAAACTGGTGCCAATGGCTTGAGAAGTGGTCATCAGGTAACAAGCATATTGTAATAGGAGGAAAGAAAAATTGTAAAGAAATTTAGAAAAAGTGGAAAAAAAATGTTAAGCTATGCATGGAACAGCTAAATATTTGGTAAAACTGTCACTCATTATAATGGGGAGAGTAGAAAATATATCTAATGAACTTGTCATGTTGATTGAGGAGAGTTTGAGTTAGACTGCTGAAATCCCACGGTGGCTGCCACAGGCTGCATATGATGAAGTTCTATAAGACAGGAAAGAACTGGCCAGGGTAAAAATAGAGTTGAGAGGGAATATGAAGAATCCAGAAATGCTAAGACTGCAATATTGGAAAGTTAAACTGCTTTTCACCATATTAAATATATGGTTATTAAGATATAGCCTCAGGGGAAAGAATAATTCTCTGGTACTTCCAATAAAATATAGCCTCAGAGTATGATAAAATTAAATGTGTGGCTATAATATCCATTTTTAAACCTCTGAAAGAATTAAATGAGCATCTAGTAGATCTCTTCAGCTGGGGAAAAAAAAAAAAATGAAGAGTGCCTCCTGGAAAGCTTAGGAGTGTGGTCCCAGAGATGTCTTATACACCCATTTCAGTGAAACTATCATTGCAGTGAAATGATTGTGTTTGTGGCCATTACAATGCGAAATTGACTAGAATCAAATACAGAGAAATTTTGCAGTTTCTGAGATAGTTGTATTGGAAACATCTAATTTGACCAAAAGAGACAAAGTGTACAGGATATAAAAACAACGTTGAGCCTTAGAAGGCAGGTTCAAAAACTCCTCTGTCTGTCCCATCCATGCTCAATCATGTCCAACTCTTTTGCTACCCCATGGGCTGTAGCCCACTGGGCCCTTGTGTCCATGGAATTTTCTCCACAAGAATACTGGAGTAATCCTCCTCCAGGGGATCTTCCTGACCCAGGGATCAAACCTGCATCTCCTTTGTCTCCTGCATTGCAAATGGAGTTCTTTCCCTCTGAACCATAAACCTCCTCTACTCTGAAGAAAAGCATATTCTCCCACGTGTCTTCAGAAGTGGTCAAGGAATTTTTTTAAAAAACAAAAGGCCTCCTGCACAACAAAAAAGGAGCAATGGAGAACAACAGGTGAGGGAATCATTCCTAGAGAGCAGACATGGGGCCTAGCCAAAGAGCATCTCCTGCTCCTAGAACAGGTGGATTTGGCATCATTTCTCCAGCAGGAGTATGAAATTTCTATGGACCATTGACTGGCATGTGCTTTCCTTTATGACTTTTTTTCTGAAGGGGAATGTTTCAGATGCGTTTTCCCATCCTTGTTATACCACTGTACTTTATATTCTGCTGAAATTTCAATTAGTTTGTGAATCACAGAGAACTATATCTGGACATAATATAGATCTTCTAATCCTAGGCTGTGAGCTGCTCCTATGACTTCTAGTGAAAAATTTTGGGGGGGAGGGGTTTGCATAGGAATGTGTATATTTTATATGTAATTATGACCAACAAGGGTTTGATCCCTGGGTTGGGAAGATCCCCTGGAGGAGGGAATGCCAACCCACTCCAGGATTCTTGCCTGAAGAATCCCATGGACAGAGAAGCCTGGTGGGCTACATTCCATAGGGTCACAAAGAGTCAGACACAACTGAAGTGACTTAGCATGTATGCATGACCAACGAAGAAGCTGTGAAAGATTAAATCATTGTTCTGAAATCTTTACTCCCCTTCATTAATAATATACATCCACAGTCCTGTCATGATGGAAGGCCTGAACTAATCAACTGTAGGTTTGGGTTTGATCAAAAGAGTTGCTTTAACCATAAGATGTTAGTGGATATGTCTTGAACAGAGGCTTTAAATGGTCTTCAAAGCTGAGCTTACAGTCTTGTGTTCCTACCTTTCACATGTGAGGAATATGCCTTTAGTAGCTTCAGGGTCCTAAAAGAATGACAGATACATAGAGATAATCTAAACCCAACTTTTAATTTGGATTTAGACACAGTCAGATCCATACAAGCCTAAGCAAGACCAGCTGAACCTCAGATCTATAAGCACAAAATAAATACTTATCTTTTATGCAACTACTTCTGAAGGTTTTTTTTTGTTTGTTTGTTTTAAACACAATGCACTCTTTCACACTTAACAAAATACTTCAAAGAACCTTTGGCTATTAAGGAATGTTTATTGCATTGTCTCAAAGAAGCATAAATGAAGAAAAGGTTGAATTTCTTGGTATAAAAAAGTGATATATATTTGCAAGGAAGACCAGGGGCCCAAGTCAATGTGAAGGGACATAACAAAAGAAAGTTATCCTGAGATGAAATAACATCTGAATCTGTTACTTACAAGTCTATACTGTTTTACTGGTAAAACACATAATCAAAAGCTCAAATAAGTGATATCATGGTGAGCTTGCTGAATGAACTGCCCAATTATTTCTTCTTCTGATTAAAATAACACTCAAGTTTTAAAACTATTCTTCCATCACTTCTTGTGGGAGATTCTCCCTCATAGCACCTTCAGTACTCTGTAGAAGGAAGTATCCTGGAGTCAGCACACCCCAGTTTTGAAATTGAAAAGAAAAAAAAAAGCAAAACAAAAACTGGCTTTAAATACCCATCTGGGCACCTCTGACTACACTGACAGGTCCTTATGGGATGTGACCCTCAGATTAGTTAGAAAGCTTATGCTATTTTTCAAGGTGGAGTTAGAAGAGAATAGTTTTTCTTTTCTCTTGCCAAGCTGAGACTCTGTCTGGAGCTGTTTAAAATCATATTCCTAATTTTGTGAAAGACATCTCCCACAAAAGTCTTTAGTTGGAAATAATGAAGTAAACACATGGTACAAAGCACTGAATGGAAGCAAATAAGAACCTGATAGCATTTAAATATTTACTCCAGTCATCCTTAATGGTTAGTGTGTATGAAATTTGAAACAGATTTAAAATCTCTCTTTTTTGCTCATTCCAATTCATAGTTAATTTCTGTCATTTTCATTGAAATTTTTCTAGTTAATGTGTTTAGACTTCAATTAAAAAAAAAAAAAAACTCCTTTGACACTATGATAGGAAAAAACAGCAGTTTACTTATCAGAAGTGGGAAAAAAATCCTCAGACTTTTTCACACTTAGGACTTAACAATAATATCTATTAGTTCTCAATTCTGATTTGATAAAGAGAAAAATTATAAATCAAGAATCAAGATTTTATACTCATTTAAGCCATTTTGAACATATAAAGTTAAATACTTGCATTCTTAAATAAATCAGGAAATACAGCAAATATAAATTCTTAATATCAATTTGTTAGAAGAATCTAACCAAAAACTGAATCAAACAAAGAACATGGGAATGAAGACACTCTACTATGAAAGGATTGGGAGTAAAAACTGAATGCCATGGATTGTGGAGTTATTGAGTTATGACAAAATAAATATGTGAGTTATGTTTAGAGAAAAGAAACAAAATTATAAAATACGGGGATAAAACATACACTATTTGAAAATAACACTATAACTGCAATGGATTTGACCAAAATTCTAGCATTACAATAGAAAGTCAAAGGTCAGGTGTGGGGAAGAAGTGGAAGTAACAACTGATTTCCTCATCATCTAAATAAAAATTTTAATATATAATGCTTTAGTTTTTTTTTTTTTCTCCCCAATGATTTTTAATAGTTGGAGACTAATTATTTTACAATATTGTAGTGGTTTTTGCCATATTGACATGAATCAGTCATGGATTTAAATGTATTCCCCATCCTGAACCCCTCTCCCACCTCCCTCCCCATCCCATCCCTCTGGGTCGTCCCAGTGCACCAGCCCGGAGCACTTGTCTCATGCATCCAACCTTGACTGGAGATCTGTTTCACACTTGATAATATACATGTTTCAATGCTGTTCTCTCAGATAATCCCACCTTTGCCTTCTCCCATAGAGTCCAAAAGTCTGTTCTATACATATGTGTCTCTTTTTCTGTCTTGCATATAGGGTTATCATTACCATCTTTCTAAATTCCATATATATGCATTAGTATGCTGTATTGGTCTTGATCTTGCTGGCTTACTTCATTCTGTATAATGGGCTCCAGTTTCATCCATCTCATTAGAACTGATTCAAATGTATTCTTTTTAAAGGCTGAGTAATATTCCAGTGTGTATATGTACCACAACTTTCTTATCCATTCGTCTGCTGATGGGCATCTAGGTTGTTTCCATGTCCTGGCTATTATAAACAGTGCTGTGATGAACATTGGCATACACATGTCTCTTTCAGATCTGGTTTCCTCAGCGTGTATGCCCAGGAGTGGGATTGCTGGGTCATATGGCAGTTCTAATTCCAGTTTTTTTAAGGAATCTCCACATGTTCTCCATAGCCACTGTACTAGTTTGCATTCCCTCCAACAGTGTAAGAGGGTTCCCTTTTCTCCACACCTTCTCCAGCATTTATTGCTTGCAGACTTTTGGACAGCAACCATTCTGACTGGCATGTAGTGGTACCTCACTGTATTTTTGATTTGCATTTCTCTGATAATGAGTGATGTTGAGCATCTTTTCATGTGTTTGTTAGCCATCTCTATGTCTTCTTTGGAGAAATGTCTGTTTAGATCTTTGGCCCATTTTTTGATTGGGTCATTTATTTTTCTGGAATTGAGCTGCAGGTGTTGCTTGTATATTTTTGAGATTAATCCTTTGTCTGTTGCTTCATTTGCTATTATTTTCTCCCATTCTGAAGGCTGTCTTTTCACCTTGTTTATAGTTTCCTTTGTTGCGCAAAAGCTTTTAAGTTTCATTAGGTCCCATTTGTTTATTTTTGCTTTTATTTCCAATATGCTGGGAGGTGGGTCATAGAGGATCTTGCTGTGATTTATGTCAGAGAGTGTTTTGCCTATGTTCTCCTCTAGGAGTTACATGGTTTCTGGTCTTACATTTAGATCTTTAATCCATTTTGAGTTTATCTTTGTGTATGGTGTTAGAAAGTGCTCTAGCATAATTCTTTTACAAGTGGTTGACCAGTTTTCCCAGCACCACTTGTTAAAGAGGTTGTCTTTTTCCCATTGTATAGTCTTGCCTCCTTTGTCGGAGAAAAGGTGTCCATAGGTACGTGGATTTATCTCTGGGCTTTCTATTCTGTTCCATTGATCTATATTTCTGTCTTTGTGCCAGTACCATACTGTCTTGAGGACTATGGCTTTGTAGTAGAGCCTCAAGTCAGGCAGGTTGATTCCTCCAGTTCCATTCTTCTTTCTCAAGATTGCTTTGGCTATTCCAGGTTTTTTGTATTTCCATACAAATTGTGAAATTATTTGTTCTAGTTCTGTGAAAAATACCGTTGGTAGCTTGATAGGGATTGCCTTGAATCTATAGATTGCTTTGGGTACTATACTCATTTTGACAATATTGATTCTTCCAATCCATGAACACGGTATATTTCTCCATCTATTTGTGTCCTCTGTGATTTCTTTCGTCAGTGTTTTATAGTTTTCTATGTATAGGTCTTTTGTTTCTTTAGGTAGATATACTCCTAAGTATCTTATTCTTTTTGTTGCAATGGTGAATCGTATTGCTTCCTTAATTCCTCTGTTTTCTCATTTTTAGTGTATAGGAATGCAAGGGATTTCTGTGTGTTAATTTTATATCCTGCAACTTTACTATATTCATTGATTAGCTCTAGTAATTTTCTGGTAGAGTCTTTTGGGTTTTCTATGTAGAGGATCAGGTCATCTGCAAACAGTGAGAGTTTCACTTCTTCTTTTCCTACCTGGATTCCTTTTATTTCTTTTTCTGCTCTGATTGCTGTGGCCAAAACTTCCAAAACTATGTTGAATAGTAGTGGTGAGAATGGGCACCCTTGTCTTGTTCCTGATTTCAGGGGAAATGCTTTCAATTTTTCACCATTGAGGGTAAAGCTTCCTGTGGGTTTGTCATATATAGCTTTTATTATGTTGAGGTATGTTCCTTCTATTCCTGCTTTCTGGAGAGTTTTTATCATAAATGGATGTTGAATTTTGTCAAAGTCTTTTTCTGTATCTATTGAGATAATCATATGGTTTTTATCTTTCAATTTGTTAATGTGGTGTATTACATTGATTGATTTGCAGTTATTAAAGAATCCTTGCATTTCTGGGATAAAGATCACTTGGTCATGATGTATGATTTTTTTAATATGTTGTTGGATTCTGTTTGCTAGAATTTTGTTAAGGAATTTTGCATCTATGTTCATCAGTGATATTGACCTGTAGTTTTCTTTTTTTGTGGCATCTTTGTCTGGTTTTGGAATTGGGGTGATGATGGCCTCATAGAATGAGTTTGGAAGTTTATCTTCTTTTGCAATTTTCTGGAAGAGTTTGAGTAAGATAGGTGTTAGCTCTTCTCTAAATTTTTGGTAGAATTCAGCTGTGAAGCCATCTGGTCCTGGGCTTTTGTTTGCTGGAAGATTTCTGATTACAGTTTCAATTTCCGTGCTTGTGATGGGTCTGTTAATATCTTCTGTTTCTTCCTGGGTGAGTTTTGGAAAGTTATACTTTTCTAGGAATTTGTCCATTCCATCCAAGTTGTCCATTTTATTGGCATAGAGCTGCTGGTAGTAGTCTTTTATGATCCTTTGTATTTCAGTGTTGTCTGTTGTGATCTCTCCATTTTCATTTCTAATTTCATTGATTTGGTTCTTCTCCCTTTGTTTCTTAATGAGTCTTGCCAATGGTTTGTCAATTTTGTTTATCTTTTCAAAAAACCAGGTTTTAGCTTTGTTGATTTTTGCTATGGTCTCTTTTGTTTCTTTTGCATTTATTTCTGCCCTAATTTTTAAGATTTCTTTCCTTCAACTAACCCTGGGGTTCTTCATTTCTTCCTTCTCTAGTTGCTTTAGGTGTAGAGTTAGGTTATTTATTTGACTTTTTTCTTGTTTCTTGAGGTAAGCCTGTAATGCTATGAACCTTCCTCTTAGCACTGCTTTTACAGTGTCTTATAGGTTTTGAGTTCTTGTGTTTTCATTTTCATTCATTTCTATGCATATTTTGATTTCTTTTTTGATTTCTTCTATGATTTGTTGGTTATTCAGAAGCGTGTTATTTAGCCTCCATATGTTTGAATTTTTAATAGTTTTTTTTTTCCTGTAATTGAGATCGAATCTTACTGCATTGTGGTCAGAAAAGATGCCTGGAATGATTTCAATTTTTTTGAATTTACCAAGGCTAGATTTATGGCCCAGGATGTGATCTATTCTGGAGAAGGTTCTGTGTGCACTTGAGAAACAGATGGAATTGATTGTTTTGGGGTGAAATGTCCTATAGATATCAATTAGGTCTAGCTGGTCCATTGTGTCATTTAAAGTTTGTGTTTCCTTGTTAATTTTCTGTTTAGTTGATCTATCCATAGGTGTGAGTGGGGTATTAAAATCTCCCACTATTATTGTGTTATTGTTGATTACCCTTTCATACTCGTTAGCATTTGCCTTACATATTGTGGTGCCTCACATACATGTTGGGTGCATATATATTTATAATTGTTATATCTTCTTCTTGGATTGATCCTTTGATCATTATGTAGTGTCCTTCTTTGTCTCTTTTCACAGTCTTTATTTTAAAGTCTATTTAATGCTTTAGTTTTAAAATTAGAAGGCATGAAATAAAAATATTATTATACTATTTAAACTATAAACATACTCATCATGTAACAAGAAAAAATAACACATGATTTTTAAGTTGACAGGAGTGGAGTGGAAGGTAGGAAAGAAACAGAGATCATATGGCCAAGTGTAGACAAAATACAGTAAGGTATATAAAAATAAAACTTAACAATTCAAGTGTCAATTAAGGTTAAACATAACAACCTGAAATAAATCCTACTGTAAAAGTCTATGCAGTTTGTTTTAAACAAAAACAAAGAAAATGCAATAAATCATATGCAACAAATGTATCTAAAATATAAAAGAATCAAAATAGTCAAAGGATGACAAAGATAAAGCAGGCAACTGTTAATACAAACAAAGCTGATATCTTCATAGTCATATCAAACAATTTTGATTCAAGGAATTAGTGTATAAATGTGACAAAGAAGGGCATTTCAACAGTAAAGAATACACTTGATAGGTAGAATATTGCTGTCATCATTCTTTAAGCCACAAATTAACATAATATCAAAACACAAAGCCAAGACTGCAGGAGATACAGGGAGAAATCAAAGATAGAGAATAGTAATAGGACATTTAAACTCAATATAATATTGACTAAAATAACACATATAATATCTCTGATAATTAAGAGTATAATATCTTCAATGGACATTTACAGAAATTTACTATATATTAATCTAAAAATACTACCACAAATTCAAATCTAAAATGCTTGAATGATGCACATAACATTTTCAGACATATTATAATACAGTAAACATATATCTGAAATATTGGACTGGATGAAGCACAAGCTGGAATCAGGATTGCCAGGAGAAATATCAATCACCTCAGATATGCAGATGACACCACCTTTATGGCAGAAAGTGAAGAAGAAATAAAGAGCTTCTTGATGAAAGTGAAAGAGAGAGTGAAAAAGTTGGCTTAAAATTCAAAATTCAGAAAACTAAGGTCATGGCATACGGCCCCATCACTTCATGTCAAATAGATGGAGAAATAGTGGAAACAGTGGCAGACTTTATTTTTGGTGGCTCTAAAATCACTGCAGATGGTGAGTGCAGCCATGGAATTAAAAGACTCTTGCTACTTGAAAGAAAAGTTATGACCAACCTAGATAGCATATTAAAAAGCAGAGACATTACTTTTCCAACAAAGGTCTGTCTAGTCAAGGCTATGGTTTTTCCAGTAGTCATGTATGGATATGAAAGTTGGATCATAAAAAGGTCTGAGCACGAGAATTGATGCTTTTGAACTGTGGTGCTGGGGAAGACTCCCAAGAGTCCCTTGGACAGCAAGGAGATCAAACCAGTCAGTCCTAAGGGAAATCAGTCCTGAATATTCATTGGAAGGACTGATGCTGAAGCTGAAGCTCCAATCCTTTGGACACCTGGTGTGAAGATTGACTCATTAGAAAAGACCCTGATGCTGGGAAAGATTGAGGCAGGAGGAGAAGGGGACGACAGAGGATGAGATGGTTGGATGGCATCACCAACTTGATGGACATGAGTTTTAACGAGCTCGGGGAGTTGGTGATGCATAGGGAAGTGTGACATGCTGCAGTCCATGGGGTCACAAACAGTTGGACACAACAGAGCAACGGAACTGAACTGAAAACAACAGCCACAAAAACAAAATTACCCATTCCTAAAAGATGAAATTTTAAATTCCCAGTTCAGAGAGGAAATCAAGAATGATATAACGGAACGTTTAGAAAACAGCAGTAGAAAAATACTGTACATTAAAACCCCTAGTTTGAAACTCCATTTATGCCCATAAAGTTATTTGTATCTTTACAAATGACATCAATAAAGAAGAAAAGAAATCAAGTAGCCAATACAGGAAGGTAAAAGTCTCAAGCCAGGAATGCAAAAAGTAATCATGATATGTTGGACACTGACAAATTAAATATATCACAGCAGAATAGGCAGACAATAAACAGAGGAAAAGACAATTCAAGGGTCAGTTTATGTAAAGAAAACAAATAAAAAAAGATAAACAATAGTTATCATAATTTAAAGCAAATAACACACCACCAGGCAGTTGCAAAACTGATGGTTCATATGTAGCACACTTAGAGAAACGTCTTCCAAGATAAAAAGTAATTTTTCAAATAGATTTCATAAAGCCCATATGTCACTAACTTTTCAAACCTAACAAAAACACATGTAAAATAAAAAAGAAAACTAAATATTGCTTAAGAATATGTATGAAGAACTGTGAAATTAAATGTTAACACAGAAAACTATGCAATATATGAAAATAACAATGAACTGTAACCATGTATTCTTTGAAGAGCAACAATGTTTTAAAATAATGAAATGCTTTTTATTTTAGTCCAATAATGAGTTAAAATTTTAAAAAACTTAAGATCATTTCACTCGCTTATGTAAGGATATTTAACAAAATTAAACATGTATTCCTGATGAAAACACTTAATAATACCAAACTGATAATTATTGTTGTTTAGTCACTAAGTTGTGGCTGACTCTTTTGTGAACCCATGGACTGTACAAGCCTGCCATGCTTCTCTGTGCATGGGATTCTCCAGGCATGGGATTCTCTGGAAGGAGAGGACCTTCCAGACCCAGGGACTGAACCCGCATCTCCTGCATTGCAGGCAGATTCTTTACTGCTGAGCTACCAGGAAGCCCAAACAGATAGCTATTTGTCATTTTAAATGTGACCAAATTAGCAGGAATCCATGACTAGGTTAAATTGTAAAAAATCTAGAAAGATTTTCTTTAAAGTTAGGAAAACTATATGGATACCCACACTCAATACTGCTCCTGCTGCTGCTAAGTTGCTTCAGTAGTGTCCAACTCTGTGCGACCCCATAGATGGCAGCCCACCAGGCTCCTCTGTCCCTGGGATTCTCCAGGCAAGAACACTGGAATGGGTTGCCATTACCTTCTCCAGTGCATGAAAGTGAAAAGTGAAAGTGAAGTCTCTCAGTCATGTCCAACTCTTCGCGACTCCATGAACTGTAGCCTACCAGGCTCCTCCACCATGGGATTTTCCAGGCAAGAGTACTGGAGTGGGCCACCATTGCCTTCTCCCTCAATACTGCTACTTAGCAATACTTTGTAAGTACTAGTCTATATATAGATGTTGGAGAATGAAATATATAAAAAGTACAGAATAGAAAATTTTCTATCTTGTTATTAGTATTAATATGATTTTACAACCGGGAAAATAAAGAGAAGTAACTGAAAAAGCCTATAGAAAAACATGAGTTTTACAAAGTGACAGTCACAAAATTAACATACAAATACTAATGGCTTTTTGTTACAAAATATAAGAAAAGATTACATTAACATATAGCAACAAAAATATGCAACTAGGAATAAACTTGGATGGCATTTGTAATGATAATGTAGAAAAAAATTACCAAAAAACACAAAAGAAGATAGATAAATGTAAAAATATACTTTATTTATGGAGGAAAAAAGCATTAGAAAAGTCCAATACTAGAGAATTATCCATCTTTCTGAAATTTTGTCTAGAAATTCAATGCAATCTTAATCAAAAGAGTAACAGTAGGCTTTCTTGGAACTGAAATAAAGTTGACACTAAATTTAGTTTAAATGTAAATACACAGAAAGATCATCAAATTTTTTTTTTCTAAAATAGAAAAATGAGAGCAGGCCACCTTTAAATTTAGTAAAAATGTAAAATAAATCAATATTAGCAAAATCTTTTTCTTTCTTGCTGGGCTAGACAAATCAATGGAATATGTTACAATCCCCAGATAAAAATTTTAAAAATATGGAAATTTAGTATATATTAAGGTGCATTACAAACAAGTGGGAGGAAATATATTTTAACTTCTTCCTTGGTAATCTTGGCCAGCATTGCTATTAGCAGAGTGGGGTTCAGACATATTCTTGGTTCAGTACTTAAACACTAAAATAAATCTGAAATATAGTAAAGGTTTAAAATTTTAAATATAAAAATAGGATAAAATTTCTAAAGTAAAATATAGGAGACAATGTTTTTTAATATAGTGTGGGGAAAAATATTGAACATGTCTTCATGAAGATTAGAGATGTCTATGGGAAAGAAATAAGTAATGTAAATAAATGGGGAAATTATTTGCAACTCTATGACAAAGGCAAACTTTTCTTAATATAGGAAAAGATTTTAAATGTCAAGGAAAAAACTGAAGAATCAACAATAAAAATGTGCATCGAGCACAAAGAGGTAATTTATATAGAAATGTACACATATGAAAAGATGCTCTGCCTCATTCATATTTAAATCAACAACTTTAGACAATCATTGTTTTATTAGATTGAAATGATTAAAAAATTATAATAGTGTTGGCAAAACCTTGGGCTAGAAATACTCTCCTATACTATCAGGGAGAGTGTTAATTAGCACAGCCTTTTTAGAAAGATATTTAATAAAGTCTATCAAAAACTTGAAGGCACATATCTTAGCTCAGCATGTCCTCTTTCAAGAACAAAGTTTCCTGACAGATACACCAGCAGAAGTGCCCTAGAAAACCAACACCAGAATGTTCATTACTGCACTGTTTATAAGAATGAAAAAGTGGTTAAAGAAAAGACTCCTCAATGATTATCAAGAAATAACTGGCTAATAATAGGTGGTGATAGTGGTAAAGAATCTGCTTGCCAATGCAGGAGACATAAGAGATGCAGGTTCAATCCCTGGCTTGGGAAGATCCCTGACGGAGGGAATGGCAACCCCTCCAGTATCCTTGCTTGGAGAAGCTGATGGACAGAGGAGCCTGGCAGGCTATAGTCCATAGGGTCACACAGAGTTGGACACAACTGAAGTGACTTAGTTTAGCATGCACACATTGTTGAAGGTGGTCAACAAGAGGACCTGGCCACAGGTTAACCTGCGAGCTGGACCTGATCAAGCAGAGCCTCTTGAGTCCCTGCTCTCTCATTTGAAACTACATTCTGCCCACATTCCCATAGCCAGAGTTGTTTTCAAGGATGTGGTCTTATGAGAGCAAGGTGTTGGTGAGAGCATCTGGATAGATTCAAGACTGAACTCCATTCAAGCCTTTATATAAACTTCTAAAATTCTGATGGGTAGGTGGCAGAGATCTACTCCTAGTTTGGCCACCCAAGACAAGCTTGGTAACAGTAAGTTTCCTTGACTATTAAACATGACATCTACCAATATAAGAGGTCTCCCTGGTGGCTCAGTGGGAAAGAATCCACCTGCAATGCAGAAGTGGGTTCAATCCTTGGGTCAGAAAGATCCAATGGAGAAGGAAATGACAACCCACTCCAGTATTCTCTCTGGGAAGATCTCACAGACAGAGGAGTCTACTGGGTTACAGTCCATGGTGTTGCAAAGAGTTGGATATGACTTAGTGACTAAGTAACAATAACAAACCAACCTAGCATGGGCTGCCACTTTCTTTCTTTGGTCTTTCTCTGCTTTTCTTGTGCAAGAGCCAGTTTCTGATTTTTGCTAGAGAGCTTAACAGTTCAAACCTACAAATGGTGAGCCAGCCAGGTGACTGAGAAACTAGTCTTGGTAAAGAGGCACTCTCAGTGGAAATACTGAGTTAGCCATGGGCTTTTGAATGGAGAAGGGTGGCTGTATGTTAGATGTTTGAGGACTAAAAAGCGTTAACAAGGATTCCTCTAAGACACTTGCTGGTTTGATGTGTTTATTGACAGCTGTACCATGGCACTGTGGCAAAGTGGAGAAAAAAAGGGCTGCCACAGTGGGCTGGCCTTTCTTGTGGGTAGTTCAGCTGGCCACCGATCCCTAACTTCAGACTGAAGCTCGAGTTAGAAAAAAGTTAGAAGAACTGAGATTATAGAAGGACATATGGGTGTCTTCTGCTCTTTTTGCTTCAGAGCTGGCAGAAAAGTAGGAGAGCAAAATAATACATTGAAGACCTTTGCCTGCCATTTTGAAAGTTCAGTTCAGTTCACTGTCTCAGTTGTGTCCGACTTTTTGTGACCCCATGGACTGCAGCACGCCAGGCCTCCCTGTCCATCACCAACTCCCGGAGTTTACTCAAACTCATGTCCATTGAGTTGGTGATGCCATCAACCATCTCATCCTCTGTCATCCCCTCCTCCTCCCACCTTCAATCTTTCCCAGCATCAGGGTCTTTTCAAATGAATCAGTTCTTCAGATCAGGTGGCCAAAATATTGGAGTTTCAGCTTTGTCAGTCCTTCCAATGAATATTTAGGACTGATTTCCTTTAGGATAGACTGGTTGGATCTCCTTTCAGTCCAAGGAACTCTCAAGAGTCTTCTCCAACACCACAGTTCAAAAGCATCAATTCTTCAGCACTCAGCTTTCTTTATAGTCCAACTCTCACACCCGTAAATGACTACTGGAAAAACCATAGCTTTGTCTAGGCAGACCTTTGTTGGCAAAGTAATGTCTCTGCTTTTTAATATGCTGTCTAGGTTGATCATAACTTTTATTCCAAGGAGCAAGCATCTCTTAATTTCATGGCTGCAGTCACCATCTGCAGTGAT
Organism: Cervus canadensis; assembly: GCF_019320065.1. Classification (NCBI taxonomy): domain Eukaryota; kingdom Metazoa; phylum Chordata; class Mammalia; order Artiodactyla; family Cervidae; genus Cervus; species Cervus canadensis. The sequence goes on from NC_057392.1 coordinate 39,689,128, forward strand.
TTTGGATCCCTCCAAAATAAAGTCTGCCACGGTTTCCACTGTTTCCCCATCTATTTGCCATGAAGTGATGGGACCAGATGCCATGATATTAGTTTCAAAAGTTGGGAGGACACAAGCTGCCTCAAGTTAAGGCCTGAGCACTTGTGACAAAGGCTGATTGGGATGCAGAGAGGTGGAATCCCTGGGAAAGTGAGGAGGATTTGTGACTGACAGTGGAAGAGATGAAACATCCCTCTGACATTTAAAATAAAGGAAAGCAAAAACACAGCAACCACACCCCCAGCCAGTGGTCAACCCCCGACTCAGGAAACATGATGAGAGAATACACTCCTGCTGAGCTTGCTGATGTAGCTGGCAATCTCCAGCCAAAGGCCAGGAAAGTGTTCTGGCATAGTTAGTGAGGCTATGGGGTGTGGGGTGTGACAGTATCTCTCCAACCAGGCAGGAGGCAGAGAAAATCACCCCACACCTTGCCCTTCAGCAGTACCTGAGTGGTCCTGGGAGGTCAGGCAGGGAAATTCAATGGACTCCTCCCTTGCAGATCAGTTATTCTAGCCTGCAGGGAGGCTTAGCTTAATGAGTGTGGCTGAAGCACTGGGGACCCTAGAAATCTACAGAGGAGGTACAACAAATTGTCAGGGAGTCCCATTGAGAATTAGACACGCCACCCACATTCCTGTCTTTGAAATCCTTGATCCAGTCACATTCACTGCAAGAATGAAAGCCTGGATGCTCCAGTCTTCTCTCATACCTGACATGGGATGCTGGTATCCACTCTGAGCCTGGTCATGGGACAAGATATTGATGATGCTTGGCATTTCATTTCTGGTCTGAGGAAAACTGACAAATCCTGGAATGGGTATAGGACGTGAGAAAGACCTGAGACAGAGAGGAAACTTACAGAGCCAAAGGGCTATTGCAGTCTCCTGTGAAGTGTTCGGTAAAAATACCCTGGAAGTAAATGTGGTTTGACCTCAATGTTCCTTTTCTGCCATGCAGTTTTGAGTAGATTTGAGGAATGCCATCAGGGACTCATCTAGCCAAGGTCAAGCATCAGAGCAGAACTGTTCCTTGTCTTCCAGGGTCATGAGTGCCTTAGCTGTGCTCAGTCATTGCCTGGGAGTAACTGGTGGGAACCATAACCTCAGCACAAATGCACTGGTATCTCTCTGAGAACAGCACTGGGACCCTCAATGATCAGTTAAACCCTGTGTACTTGGAGGGCTTTGAGGCATAATTCCCATTCCATCTTCCAAATTCTTCTCTGGAAAAGGAAAGAGACTTTGAATAAAAAGGAAGAGAATGTTGATATTGTTTCTCCTTTTACTAAAGTCTCTGCCTAAAGCACTCATTACTGGTCATAAATGGTAGACAAATGCAGGCCTAGGATTAGTGATTCACCTTATCAGGGTAATGAGATGGGATATTTTCAGAGTAAAAATAGAAAAACAAAATAAAAAAAAATCATCTAAAGTATCCGAAAAAGCTCCTAAAATCCTTTCAAAACCTTAATAACTTTATGTCATGTCTCCTCTAATTAAACCTGTCTTTTCTAAAGAACCAACATCAAGATAAATAAGAATAATTATTCATTTTTCTGTTTTGTTTAATTACATGTGTTATGAATTTGAACCTATTTTTTTATTTCAAACGTGCAATGTTTCAGATGCATTATGCTTAATATAGGCTCATATGAATAATCTGGGATCCCAATTATCATTTATGACATACATGACATAGCTTCTATTAAGAATTAGACTTCAAGTTCCCAAGAATGAATTTATAAATGAGATTTTGGGATACAACCTATTTGCAAGTTGGAGATGTCATATATTTTTCAATAGCACACTATGTGATCTTTGCAAAAAATTCTACCTCTGTTATTTTATTTGAGGCTTTCCCTACCATTTTGGAGTAGGGAAGTAGGCAATTATCTTTTGGTTCCTTCTTTCTTCATCTGAGATTCATACTGGGATGCCCAGAAACCCCTGCCCATGTCTGTCCTCATTTTTCTTAACCACCTTCTCCCAATTTACATTTGAACACAACTGTTCTAAAGCAAAACTCTTACATGAGAAAGTTTCCTGGGACGCTAGAAATTTTCAGTACATTTACTGCTTGGTGTTACATGGGTACGTTTAAATGTAATAATGACTTGAGCTCTCCACTTAAGATTTGTGCTGTTTAGGTGATTATAGTCGAATTAATTTTTCTGAAAACTTACCTGCTCTAAATTCATAAGTAACCCTATAAATTTATCAGAGGTAATGAACCATTGTTCAGAGTGAGTTATTTATCCTTGCTATGTGATGTATCTGCATTTTAATCAACACCATCATCAACTTTACCCCAAGCCACACAAAGAGAAGGATGCTAACATTTAAACTTTAAGTGCTAGAGGTTGGTTGAAGGATTTGCTTTAAGATGTTCATTTTTGCATGTTTCAAAACATCTTACTTTTATTTCCAGAGAACAGTTCCTGACTGAGGGTGTTATAATAATGAAGTTGTTACTAGCAAAGGCACAGTGGTGAGTAAGTCTAGAGACTGCTGGTAGGAGACAGGTTTTGGAGAAAAAATATGTTGAAGAAAGTTTGGTGGTGTTGGTTTAGTCTCCAAGTCATGTCCAACTCTTGTGACCCCATGGACTATAGCCTGCCAGGCTCTTCTGTCCATGGGATTCTGCAAGAATACTGAAGTGGATTGCCATTTCCTTCTCCAGGGGATATTCCCACCCCAGGAATCAAACCCGGGTCTCCTGCATTGCAGGCAGATTCTTTACCAACTGAGCTACAAGGGAAGAACGTTTATGTTGCCTCAAATTGGAAGGGTTAGGTAAAGAGATTTTAGATAAGCTCTTACCACTTTTAAAGTGGTAAGGCTCATTTCAGAAGCTAACAATGGTCTCCACATATGCATGTATATACAGATATCAGCATTCAGTGTCCATTGCTCAGTCGTGTCCATCTCTTTGTGACCCTGCAGACTAGCCTGCCAGGCTTCTCTGTCCCTGGGATTCTCCAAGCAAGAATCCTGGAGTGGGTTGCCATTTCCTTCTCCAGAGTATCTTCCCAACCCAGGGATTGAACCAGGTCTCCTGCACTGCAGGCAGACTCTTTACCATCTGAGGCATCAGGGAAGAATGCCAGTGCAGGTAGTTGCAAGAGACGCGGGTTTGATCTCCAGGTTGGGAAGATCCCTTGGAGGGGGGCATCAAAATCCACTCCAGTTTTCTTGCCTAGAGAATCCCATGGACAGAGGAGCCTGGCAGGCTACAGCAATAGGGTCGCAAACCATCAGATATTATTAAAGTGATTTCACACACACACACATAAGATGAGTGGGGAGAAGAACAGAAATTATCTTTCATTTGTATGAAGAAAAGATTTTCAACCAAATTTTATAATTTTCTGAAGTATTAAATTTTAATAAATGATAACAAACATAGCTTTCCAGGTGGCCCTAGTGGTAAAGAACTCCTCTGCCAATGCAGGAGATGTAAGAGACATGCATTCGATCTCTGGGTCAGGAAGATAGCCTGGAGGAGGGCACAGCAACCCACTCCAGTATTCTTACCTGGAGAAGCCCACAAATAGCCTAGTGTGGCAGGTTATAGTCTGCAGGGTTGCAAAGAGTCAGACACAACTGAAGCAACTTAGCACACACACGGACAAACACATGAAACCAAGGGGATGGGAGGGGGCTGAGATAAATTGGGAGTTTCGGGTTGACATGTATACACTATTGATGCTATGTATAAAGTAGATAACTAATGAGAACCTACCGTATAGCACAGGAAGCTCTCCTCAATGCCCTGTAGTGACCTAACTGGGAAGGAAACCCAAAAGAGAGAGGACACAGGTGTAAGGACAGCCGATCCACTTTGCGGGACAGTAGAAACTAACACAACATTGTAAAGCAACCACACTCTAAAGATTTTTTTTAAATAAAGCTAAAACAAAATCACTTGAAAAATAAATAAATGAAAATGAACATATAGAATGAACTCATATTTCCATATATATAAATAAAAACATGAGCATATGTCACTTTTATCTCTAAGAAAAATATTTTTGAATTGGTCAACTTCAGAAACTACAAGAGAGGGTGTCACCAAATAGAATGAATTTAGAACTATCACCTGAAATTTAGTGTTTTCATGAATGCTATGATTTTGGAAAAGGCAGAGGAACCAGAGATCAAATTGCCAACATCGCTGGATCATCAAAAAAGCAAGAGTTCCAGAAAAACATATGTTTTTGCTTTACTGACTATGCCAAAACCTTTGACTATGTGGATCACAATAAACTGTGGAAAATTCTGAAAGAGATGGGCATACCAGACCACCTGACCTGCCTCTTGAGAAACCTGTGTGCAGGTCACGAAGCAACAGTTAGAACTGGACATGGAACAACAGACTGCTTCCAAATAGGAAAAGGAGTACAACAAGGCTGTATATTGTCACCCTGCTTATTTAACTTATATGCAGAGTACATCATGAGAAACGCTGGGCTGGAAGAAGCACAAGCTGGAATCAAGATTGCAGGGAGAAATATCAGTAACCTCAGATATGCAGATGACATCACCCTTATGGCAGAAAGTGAAGATGAACTAAAAAGCCTCTTGATGAAAGTGAAAGAAGAAAGTGAAAAAGTTGGCTTACAGCTCAACATTCAGAAAACTAAGATCATGGCATCTGGTCCCATCACTTCATGGCAGATAGATGTGGAAACAGTGGAAACAGTGTCAGACTTTATTTTTGGGGGCTCCAAAATCACTGCAGATGGTGATTGCAGCCACGAAATTAAAAGACTCTCACTCCTTGGAAGGAAAGTTATGACCAACCTAGATAGCATATTAAAAAGCAGAGACATTACATTGCCAACAAAGGTCCATCTAGTCAAGGCTATGGTTTTTCCAGTAGTCATGTATGGATATGAGAGTTGGACTATGAAGAAAGCTGAGCACTGAAAAATTGATGTTTTTGAACTGTGGTGTTGGAGAAGACTCTTGAGAGTCCCTTGGAGTGCAAGGAGATCCAACCAGTCCATCCTAGGGGAGATCAGTCCTGGGTGTTCATTGGAGGGACTGATGCTGAAGCTGAAACTTCAATACTTTGGCCACCTCATGTGAACAGCTGACTCATTTGAAAAGACCCTGATGCTGGGAAAGATTGAAGGTGGGAGGATGAGATGGTTGGATGGCATCACCTACTCGATGGACATGAGTTTGAGTAAACTCCAGGAGTTGGTGATGGACAGGGAGGCCTGGTGTGCTGCGATTCACGGGGTTGCAAAGAGTCGGACACGACTGAGCAACTGAACTGAACTGAACTGAACTGAATGATCAGAGCAACATTCCACATTTTAAAACTCTGCCTGACAAGGAGAAGTTAGTGTGGCATGATCTTTAGGAAGTAAAAAGAGCTTTCCATTCTCTATGATGGAATATTTTAAATGTGTGTATATATTTACAAAGTCAATTAGGACAATTTAGACATAACTCAAGAAATTAATCAGATATACCATGTTTCTCAAATAAAATTGGAAGCACAATATAAGGACTTCCATAAGCCATCCAGAAAGAACTACCACTCACATTATTCTGTTTCATAACTTTTTCCCTTTTCAACACTCACCAAACATAGCTGATGACATGATACACAAACACATGTGTATGCATATATATATGTATAATCCCAAATATATATATATGTGTGTGTGTGTGTATATATATATATATATATAATCATAAAAGATGATTCTGTGAAAGTGCTGCACTCAATATGCCAGCAAATTTGGAAAACTCAGCAGTGGCCACAGGACTGGAAAGGTCAGTTTTCATTCCAAGCCCAAAGAAAGACAAAGCAAAAGAATGTTCAAACTACCACACAACTGTACTCATCTCACACGTTAACAAAGTAATGCCCAAAAGTCTCCAAACTAGGCTTCAATAGTACGTGAACCATGAACTTTGGATGTTCAAGCTGGATTTAGAAAAGGCAGAGGAACAAGAGATCATATTGTCAACATCTGTTGGATCAGCAAAAAAGCAAGAAAGTTCCAGAAAAACATCTACTTCTGCTTTATCAACTACACCAAAGCCTTTGATTGTGTGGATCACAACAAACTGTGGAAAATTCTTCAAGAGATGGGAATACCAGACCACCTTACTTGCCTCCTGAGAAACCTGTATCCAGGTCAAGAAGCAGCAGTTAGAACTGGGCATGGAACAATGGACTGGTTCCAAGCTGGGAAAGGAGTATGATAAGGCTGTATATTGTCACCCTGCTTGTTTAACTTATAAACAGAGTACATCATGTGAAATGCCAGATTGGATGAAGCACAAACTGGAAACAAGATTGCCAGGAGAAATATCAATAACCTCAGATATGCAGATGACACCACCCTTATGGCAAAAAGTGAAGAGGAACTAAATGACCTCTTTATAAAAGTGAAAAGGAGAGTGAAAAAGCTGACTTAAAGCTCAGCATTCAAAAAGTAAGATCATGGCACCCAGTCCCATCACTTCATGGCAAATAGATGGGGAAACAATGGAAACATTGACAGACTTTATTTCCTTGGACTCCAAAATCACTGAAGATTGTGACTGCAGCCATGAAATTAAAAGACACTTGCTCCTTGGAAGAAAAGCTATGACCAACCTAAACAGCATATTAAAAAGCAAAGATACTACTTTACTGACAAAGGTCCATGTAGTTAAAACTATGGTTTTTCCAATAGTCATGTATGAATGTGAGCATTGGATCATAGAAAAAGCTGAGCATCAAAGAATTGATGCTTTTGAACTGTGGTGCTGGAAAAGACTCCTGAGAGTCCCTTGGACAGCAAGGAGATCAAACCAGTCAATCCTAAGGGAAATCAACCATGTATATTCATTGGAAGGACTGATGCTGAAGCTGAAGCTTCAATACTTTGGCTACCTGATGTGAAGAACTGATTCATTAAAAAAAAAAAAAAACAAACACCTCTGATGCTGGGAAATATTGAAGGCAGGAGGAGAAGCAGATGACAAAGGATGAGCTGGTTGGATGGCATCACCTACTCAATGGAAAGAGTCAGACATGACTGAATAGGCTGAACTCACTGCTGATATACACACATATACACACAGATGTAGCCTCACATGCTAGAATAAAAACGCAGAAAGGACAAAGACTCTCTTTGCCTTTTGCTTTTGTCTAGCTGCTAGCACCAATACTTGGGATAAAATAGTTGTTCAGTAAATACATTCTGCTTGTCTGCCTCATCACATTCTCTCTTGGGGCTTCAACGAGTTACTATAAACAACTAAAATGACAAATTTACTATTTCACAGTTTCTCTAGGTCATGCCAGGCACATTATAGCTGCTCCAGGCTTCCTAAGGCCAAAATCAAGATGTTCCTTTTCGGGGCTTCTGAAGATGGATCCCTTTTCAAACTCATTCAGATTTTTGGCCAAATTCAGTTCCATGCTGTTGTAGCAGGGAGGTCCCCATGCTATCCTTTGGCCAGACGTCTTTTTTGGCATCTGGAGGCAGCTTATATCCCTTAGTTCATGGCCCCCTTTCTGTATACTCAAAACCAGCAACAGTGACTAGAATCTTCATTGTGCTCTGAATTTCTGGTTTCCCCTTTTGCCTCATTTCTCCTCTGTCCTCCTATTCTGCCACATCACTCTGACTCTTCTACTTACCTCATCTGTTTTAAGGCCCATGAGATTACATTATCTTAGGTGGGTAATCTTCCTATTTTAATGTCAATTGATTAGTAACTGTAATTCTATCTCCAAAACCACTTCACAGGATGAGAATTTCAGAGGTACATCATTAGTATTTTGTCTACTACGGTCCTAAAATATGAGACAATAAAAGTGCAAAAGTAAAAGTGTTAGTCGATGAGTAGTTGTCCAACTCTTTGCGACCCATGGACTTTAGCCCACAAGGCTCCTCTGTCCATAGAATTCTCTAGGCAAGAGTACTAGAGTGGGTTGTCATGCCCTTCTCCAAGAGATCTTCCTGACACAGGGATTGATCCTGGGTCTGCGATATTGCAGGCAGATTCTTTACCATCTGAGCTATCAGGGGTGTCCCCTCTCCCCCCCACCCCAAAATGAGAAAGTATATGAAACACTTAAAGTGCTTGGCTTGGTGGAGAGAAGACATGATATAAACACTACTTGTGATTACTAACACACATAAACTTTGCCTTATTGCTCACATGAAAGTGAGAGTGGGTAGGGAGTTATTTCCACATTCATTCTTTATCCAAACATTTTAAGGTGAGTTTTTGGCAAGTTGCCATAAGTAACTTGTCTTAAACAAAATGTTATGAGAATGGTTACCATATTTTAGAGCAGATGCATCTAAGATTCTAGTGAAAACAGACTAGTATTAAATGAAGCCAATTAAAAGTGGAAAATTATGTACTCCTGGAACTGCATTTCCACTTTTCCTCTCATGCTCTTTTTACTAATACTTTCAAATTAAATACACATTCCCTGTTTGGAAGGGAACTTGCACTAAGAAAAAAGAGGCAAAGCCGAGGGACAAGAATGATTGGAGGTGGACTGGAGAAAAAGCTTCAAGGAAAAATTAAGGAGGGACTTCCCTGGTGGTTCAGTGACTAAGACTCCACATTTCCAATGCAGAGGGCCCAGGTTTGATCCCTGATCAGGGAACTAGATCCGACATACTTCACATGCCCCAACTTAATATCTCACATACAGCAATGAAGACAGAAGATGCCACATGCCACAAGATGCCATGTACTACAACTAATACCCAGTGCAGCCATATAAATAAATAAATAAATAAATAAATATTTTTTTAAAAAAAGAAAAGATTAAAGAAAACAGTTTTAAAATAGGAACAAAAACTAGAGAATTGAACAGTGAGAAAACAAAGTTGGCTGAACATAAGGATAAACTAGGCAGAGACTTCAGAGGAATTATAAAACTGAAAAGATTGAGGTTTTTCTCTCTAGCTTCTTCCCTATTTTGAAGTTTTGGCCATTAAAAATTCATAGACAAGAAAAATGACAATCACATCCTGGTATTAGTTAATATGCTTGTTTTTCTTCCAGCTTCCTACTCCTCCATGCAATTAACTCTCTCATCAATAAAAAGAAACAGTGTTGATGCTTAAAACCTGAAGCTATTCTACAAATATCTGCGACTGGAACACCGTTATCAGTGCCATAGATAAGAAACTTGATTTAGGCATTGGGATAAAGGAAATTACAAAGACTGCATCATACCAGATACAATAGATTACAGTGCCAGCCTTTAATCTCAAGACTGTGTGTATGTAGTCTCAATCCTTGGTTTACCTCCAGCAATTTCCTTCCAGGAGCTGTCTTCTAATTTCCCTTGGTACCTCCCCAAATTCTCTACATATTGCTCCATCTCTGAAGCTAATATCATACCTATGCAACCTTAGAATTTGAATTGCTGCTCTGATGTTCTTTGGAGACATTCCTAATGAGTTTATTATCAATGTTCTTACTACATATTCCCCTTGTGGGCTTTTACTGACTTCACCCGTAAATCTGATTCTCATAACAAAATCATCTTTGGGAGGATTTCCCATCTGCCCTTTCCCCAAAGACTTTGTACTGCTTTTCTCCTCTTCCTTTTCATTCCGTGACTTTGACATGCTTCCCTCTCTGTAGTGAACTTTAGGGGGCAGAGTGAGAACTAGCCCCTGGAGTTACAGTGAACACTGCTGTTCTCCAGGCTGTCATTGATATGAGAGAGTCTGTGTGGCTGGGCGGAGAAGACTGACGCCTGTCGAAAAGTCATCCCCACGCTGCCTCTCCTGACAGCCTCAGAACAGCCACCGCTTACTTAATAGTCACCAGAGCAAAGGTTTAATGATGGTTTCCAACACTTGAAGACAGAAGAGTGATCACAGAACTGAAACGTGAAATTCTTGTGATTCATAGCTCTTCTAATATATCTTTAAACAGGAAGGCTGGTTTTCAGTAGAGGAAAGAGATGTTAATTTTTGGTTGTCTAGCAGTTTCTAGACAACTTAAGACTAACCAACCTAATTTTCCTTCCTCATTTGAATGATTACATTGCCTCTTGATTTATCCATCAGTCTTGAATTTAAAGGCTATTTACAAATACATGACCCAGATACAACCAAACATATTGTAAAATCCATCTTATTTTTTCCATTACTAATTTTCCACATAACAAATCTAAAAGTCATTTGAAAACTGCTTTAGAATTGTGCATTTCATTCTACTACAGTAACATTTACTCTTTCTTTGAGTGTGTTGTTGTTGGCATTTAAATATCATTTTTTCTGCTCAAAATATTTGACCCATTGATAACCAAAAAACAAGCAAGCAAACAAATAATGGAGTTTTCTTCATTTGTCTAGCTTTCATGGTGTTCCAAAATTTGTACCCAATCTATGTATCCAAACTCAGAAATATTGTCTTCCAAAATCTTCCACTCTAATTGGTTTCATTCACTGAAAACCTAATTCAAGAAACATTAAAATATCTTCATAGCCAGACAGTAAATATGTGAAGAAGCTCACATAAGGTACAAAGGATAGCATGGGCTCAGCCTCTATCCAAGCTGGTTCTTTCTAAGGATATTCATGATTATTAGCTCTTTTATTTAAATTAATTTTTATTGGAATATAGTTGTTTCACAGTGTTAATTTCTGCTGTACAGTAAAGTGAATCAGCTATACATATACATATATCCCGTCTTTTTTAGATTTCCCTCCTATTTAGGTTACCGCAGAGCATTTAGTAGATTTTCCTGTGCCATACAATGAGTTCTCGTTAATTATCTATTTTATACATAGTAGTGTAGTGGGTGTGTGTGTGTGTAAATATATTTCTATACATATCATACCCAATTTCCCAGTTCATTCCACCCCCTCCATGCTCTTTTGTTTTTAATTAATGAACTTTATTTCAAGGCAGTTTTGGTTTTATAGAAAAATAAGCAGAAAATATAGAGTCGTATATATATACACACAGATACCTGCTCATATCTGCTTACCCGAATTAGTCCCCAAAATTCCAGATTGTCTTGCATGGTTTGGACCATCCTTATCACTCCTTACACTCTTCTCTTGAAAGAAACTGAGTTCACATAAACATCATATAAAAAACTTCCCATAAGAAGCAAGCACTAATTTTCATAAAGTAAATCACCTATTTTTTTTTTCTTACTGTTGGAGGTATGTATGACATTTTACTCTATTTATAAGCTTACGGGGCTAATGAGAACTTGTGTTGGTTATTTCCTCCTATTTTCAACGTCAGCAGTTTTGATAAACCAGGTAAAAGAGTTTATATCAATTCTGATGCCCTGGTAGGCCTAAATGCTAGGTTTTTTAAAGGTGTGATTAACTGAGTCAAAACTTTAATCCAACTAATCTTCTAGAGCTATTGTTGTTTTTTCATTTTAATTGAAAAGAGATGGGGAGTTTGTTAGTTGTGTCATTTCAGGTTTTCTAAGTGCAGAAGACAGGACACCAAGTGGGGACTATGAAGCAAGAGACTGACTGGAGGAAACAATGCCGACGGGAGATAAAGCACTTCAGAGAGAGCTCACAAATCTGATACCTGTGAGGGTGGCAGGGGTTGCAGGGAGGAAAGGATGGGTTGTGAAGAAAAGTGCAGTTCTGAGAGTTTCAGCCAGGCTGACAGGGGATCTCCGAGCCAAGCTGTCTTATGGAGCAGGAATAATCTGATTCTACTCCCTTAGCCTTGCTTAGTCATTGCCTGGGAGCAGCCCAGAAGTGCCTGTTGTCCATGGTGAATCTGACAGTCCAGGAGCTAGTGGCTATCTCTCAGCTATGCAACCCACAGCAGGTTCCCTTGAAGGGATGTCTGAGCAGAGCACCACAGTAAGTCAGCCAAGATTTCCAAATGGTACATTTATGCAAAGAATGTACAATTGTAGCAACACAAATACATACTATTATAGGTATCATCATCTATCTTCTCAATTATCTTTACTTTTCCTTTTTATTCTTTAACTTCACCTTACATTTTTTCCAGGTGTGATTAGAACTAAATTATCCTGACTTTCCCAAGAGCCTTACAACTTAGCTTTCTTACACTCATATGGTGAAATCAAACATAACATATTCCAGTAGAAGTAGTAATATGATAAAGTAGATATTGCTTTATGCAAGGAATAACTGTATATCTGGAAAAGTTATGTGTAAATAACAGTTTTAAATTAAAACACATTGTAAATGTCATTTGACTGGGAATACTTTCCATTTAAATAAAACATATAAAATTCAATTTATAAAGTGAGCACTTTTTAATAACATAAACAGTTTTCCACTGCAATTTTCTTTTTCACAACCAGAAGTTGCATTTTGCTCTATTCACCTTTTCATGTGTCAATATGGTTTACTCATCTTGGAAAAAAGTATGAATTTAATACCTGTCATACGCAAAGTACTTAGTTTATTTAGGCTAAGGAGACAATGGTAAAAAAAAAAATCAAAAAGTAAACAAACAAACAAAACAAAACACAAACAGTCCCGTCTTCAGAGGGTTTTATGATCTATGAGTGAGGAAATTGGCTTCAAAGAAGCCTGAGAAAACTTTGTGAGCATGGAAATATTTATCTTGATTATGGTGCTGGCTCCATAAATGCATACAGTTTTCAAAACACATAAAAGTGGAAATCAAGGTTTTAATTTTATTATGTGTAAATTACACCTCTGTATATAATGATGCATAACCAGAAAAAGTAGATTAAAAACAGTAGTTATAACCAGAGATAAAGAAGGGCATTTTATAGTGATAAAAGAACCAATTCATTAAGAAATGATTAAAATCTTAAATGTATGTGTGTCAAAAAGTAGACTTCAAAATACCCAAAGAAAACCACATAGAAATGATAAAACTAAAAGAAGAAAAAAGAAAATCTTACAACTATACTTGAAATTTCAACATACCTCTCTCAAGATTTAATAGAGAAAGTAGATAAAATAATATAGAATGCTAGAGTACCCCTACTAATAAACTTACCTGACATTTAAGAATATTACACCCACACTAGTTCATGTGAAAAATTCACCAAGAGAGATGATAATCTGGCTAGAAAAGAAGTCTCAATATATTTCAAAGAATCGAAATGATCTAAAGTGTGATCTCTCACCAGAATCGATCTACACTAGAAATTAATAACAAGAAGGTCTAGAAAATCCTCTAATATTTGAATACTAAATAACATGCCTCTAATAACATAGGAAAAAGGAAGAATCACAAGAGAAGTCAGAAAATCTTTGATCTGAAAAAATAAAAGTACAACTTATGAAAATGTGTATGACTGCTAAAGCAATGATTAAAGTGAATTTTTTGGTATTCAGGGTTTATAATAGATAAAAACAAGTGGTCTCAAATGAATTATCTATGCTCATAGTTTCAAGACTATACAAAGAAGAACAATGTAAAAGCAAAGTAAGCATATGGAAGAAAATTACAAGCATTATGAAAAAATTGAATAAAATAGAAAACAAATAGAAACATAAGAAAATATCTCAAAACCAAAAGCAATTTCTTCTAAAAGATCAATAAAAATAATATGTCTCTAATGAGACTTGTCATGAGAAACGCTGGGCTGGAGGAAGCACAAGCTGGATTCAAGATTGCCGGGAGAAATATCAGTAACCTCAGATATGCAGATGACACCACCCTTATGGCAGAAAGTGAAGAAGAACTAAAGAGCCTCTTGATGAAAGTGAAAGAGGAGAGTGAAAAAGTTGGCTTAAAACTCAACATTCAGAAAACTAAGATCATGGCATCTGGTCCCATCACTTCATGGGAAATAGATGGGGAAACAGTGGAAACAGTGGCTGACTTTATTTTTTTGGGCTCCAAAATCACTGCAGATGGTGATTGCAGCCATGAAATTGAAAGACGCTTACTCCTTGGAAGGAAAGTTATGACCAACCTAAGTAGCATATTAAAAAACAGAGACATTACTTTGTCAACAAAGGTCTGTCTAGTCAAGGCTATGGTTTTTCCAATAGTCATGTATGGATGTGAGAGTTGGACTATAAAGAAAGCTGAGTGTCAAAGAATTGATGCTTTTGAACTGTGGTGCGGGAGAAGACTCTTGAGAGTCCCTTGGACTGCAAGGAGATCCAACCAGTCCATCCTAAAGGAGATCAGTCCTGGGTATTCATTGGAAGGACTGATTGTGAAGCTGAAACTCCAATAATTTGGCCACCTGATGCAAAGAGCTGACTCATTTGAAAAGACCCTGATGCTGGGAAAGATTGAGGGCAGGAGGAGAAGGGGATGACAGAGGATGAGATGGTTGGATGGCATCACCAACTCAGTGTATACGGGTTTGGGTGGCCTCCGGGAGATGGTGATGGATGGGGAGGCCTGGCATGCTGCAGTCCATGGGGTCGCAAAGAGTCGGACTCTACTGAGCAACTGAAATGAATGACACTTATCGGGGCTTCCCTGATAGCTCAGTTGGTAAAGAATCTGCCTGCAATGCAGTAGACCCCGGTTCAATTCCTGGGTCAGGAAGATCCCCTGGAGAAAGGACAGGCTACACACTCCAGTATTCGTGGGATTCCCCTGTGGCTCATCTGATAAAGAATCCCCCTGCTATGCAGGAGACCTGGGCTCGATCCCTGGGTTGGGAAGATCCCCTGGAGAAGAGAACAGGCTACCCACTCTAGTATTCTGGCCTGGAGAACTCCATAAACAGTATAGTCCATGAGGTTGCAAAGAGTCGGACATGACTGAGCGACTTACACTTTCTAAGGAGACTTATCAGTAAAAAAAAAAAAAAGGCAAAAGACTCAAATTATGAATAGCAAGAATTAAAATGAGCATAATTACAGATCCCACAGATAAAATGAGGGTAATAAGAAAACACTGTGAAAAAAAGTTTGCTGATAAAGCCCACAGCTTATATTAAATGGACAGAATATAAATTACCAAGCCCCTTCAAGAAGAAATTGATTAGTCAAGTAACACTTTAAAAAATTGGACTGATAGTTTAAAACCTTGTCACAAAGAGAACTCCAGGCTCAAATGCATTCACTGACGATTTTACAAAACTTTGATGGTAGATGTATTACCAAATCTACACAAATGTTTTTAGAAAATAGTTACTTACTTATGTAAGAGTCAAGTATCATCCTGATATAAAAAAAATAAAGCCAAGGTACAAAAAAAAAAAAGGCACAGACTAATATCCTTCATGATCCAAGATAGAAAAATCCATCTTTAGCAAATTAAACTCAGCAATATATAAAAAAGATAATATACCGTTACCAGCTTTTTAAATTCCATATATATGTGTTAGTATACTGTATTGGCCTTTATCTTTCTGGCTTACTTCACTCTATATAATGGGCTCCAGTTTCATCCATCTCATTAGAACTGATTCAAATGAATTCTTTTTAATGGCTGAGTAAAATTCCATTGTGTATATGTACCATAGCTTCCTTATCCATTTGTCTGTTGATGGGCATCTAGGTTGCTTCCATGTCCTGGCAATTATAAACAGTGCTGCGATGAACATTGGGGTGCACGTGTCTCTTTCAGATCTGGTTTCCTCGGTGTGTATGCCTAGGAGTGGGATTGCTGGGTTATATGGTAGTTCTATTTCCAGTTTTTTAAGGAATCTCCACACTGTTCTCCATAGTGGCTGTACTAGTTTGCATTCCCACCAACAGTGTAAGAGGGTTCCTTTTTCTCCACTCCCTCTCCAGCATTTATTGCTTGTAGACTTTTGGATACAGTATACTAACACATATATATGGAATTTAAAAAGATGGTAATGATAACACTATATGCAAAACAGAAAAAGAGACACAGATGTACAGAACAGACTTTTGGACTCTGGGAGAAGGTGAGGGTGGGATGTTCTGAGAGAATAGCATTGAAAGAAGTATACTATCAAGGGTGAAACAGATCACCAGCCCAGGTTGGGTGCATGAGACAAGTGCTCAGGGCTGGTGCACTGGGAAGACCCAGAGGGATAGGATGGGGAGGGAGGCGGGAGGGGGGATTGGGGTGGGGAACACATATAAATCCATGGCTGATTCATGTCAATGTATGGCAAAAACCACTACAATATTGTAAAGTAATTAGCCTCCAACAATATTGTAAAGTAATTAGCCTCCAACTAATAAAAATAAATGAAAAAAAAAAAAGATAATATACCATAACCAAGTGAAGTCTATCTTAAGCACATCAGTTTGCCTTAATATTCAAAAATAATACAAATGTGTGTTGATAATAAAGAACAAAGAAAAATTATATAATCATCTCCATAGATGTACAACTATTTATGAAAAAACTCTCAGCATATTAGGAATAGCAATCTCATAAAGAACATCTACAAAATAACTACAACTAACATCATGTTTAAAGACATAAATAGACATTTTTCCAAAGAAGACATACAGATTGCCAATAGACACATATACATGCTTAACATTGCTAATTATTAGAGAAATGCAAATCAAATCTACAATGAGTTCCACCTCATACCAGTCATAATGGCCGTAATTTTTTAAAAAAATCTACAAATAACATGCTGAAGAGGGTGTGGAAATATGGGAATCCTACTATACTGTTGGGAAAGTGTAAGTTGGTATAGCCACTATGGAAAACAGCACAGAGTTCCTCAGAAAATAAAAAGAGAACTACCATATGATAAGGAATCCCACTTCTGAGCATATATCAAAAAAAAACAAAAAAACCACCTGTAATTCAAAAGGATAATGCACCCTATGTTAATAGCTGCACAATTGACAATAGACAAGACATGTTAAAAATCTAAATGTCCATCAAGGATGGATGGATAAAAAAGAAATGGTACATATATTCACAGCAGAATACTACTCAGCCATGAAAAAGAATGAAATAATGCCATTTGCAGCAACATGGACACAAATAGAGATTATCATAATAAGTAAAGTAAGTCAGAAAGAGAAAGACAAATACCATATGGCACCACTTACATGTTAAATCTAAAATATGGCACAAATGAACCTCTCTACTCAGCCATGAAAAAGAATGAAATAATGCCATTTGCAGCAACATGGACACAAATAGAGATTATCATAATAAGTAAAGTAAGTCAGAAAGAGAAAGACAAATACCATATGGCACCACTTACATGTTAAATCTAAAATATGGCACAAATGAACCTCTCTACAAAACAGAAACACTCACAGACATAGAAACCAGACAGGGTTATCAAGAGTGGAGGAGGGATGCACTAGGTTTGGGGTTAGAAGATGCAGACTACTGCATGTGGAATGGGTAAACAATAAGGCCCTGCTGCACATCAATATCCTAGTGTAAACCATGGTGGAAGAGAATATAAAAAAGAATTACATATGTGTATGGCTGTGTATTTGCTGTGTAGCACAACACTGTAAATCACTATACTTCAATAAAAAAAAAATTTTAAAAGGTGGAATGAGTGAACTCTAAACAAGTGACCCTAATGAGAATACCCAAATATTTATGCAAATATACACATTTACAGGGCTTCTCAGGTGGCACACAGTCACAGGAGACACAGGTTCAAGTCCTGGGTTAGGAAGATCCCCTAGAGTAGGAAATGGTAACTTATTCTGTTATTCTTGCCTGGGAAAATCCCATGGACAGAGGCACCTGGCAGGCTACAGTCTATAGGGGTTTCAAAGAATTGGAAACGACTCTGTGACTGAGTACATAGACATTTACATTTTATCTAAGAATTATTTGAAAAAAGCACACGATTAATTTTTTACATAGTAGTAGAATTGCAAATTAATTTGTTTACATCATTTATAATATAGCATCAAAAATATGAAATATTTGGTAAAAAAATGAACAAGATAGGTGTATATCTATGTGCTTAAAACTACAATAATTGCTGAATTAAATTAAAGGAGATCTAAATGTGTAGAGAGATATATACCACGCTCATGAATGAAATAATATTATACTGTAAATTTTCTCCAAATTTTTAGATTCAATACAATCTTAAACAAAATTTCATTAGATCGTTTGAAGAAACTGATTTAAAAATTTATGTAGAACTGCAAAGCCCCAGAGTAGTCAAAATAACTTGAAAAGAACAAAATCAGGGAATATGTATACTTGATTTCAAGATTAGTATACAGCACAGTAATCAAGGCAATATGATATTTGCATACATATAGACCCACAGGTGAATGGCAGAGAAAGCAGAGTTCAGAACACATGTATAGTCAATTGACTTTTAACAAAAATACCAAGGTGTTTCATTGTGAAAAGTTTAGTCTTTTCAACAAATTCTGTTGGAACAATTGGATCACTATATATAACATAACTCAATAAATAAACCTTGTCCCTAGCCTCATACCTATTCAGAATGTAAGTTGAAATTAATCATAATTCCAGAGCTAAAAATTATAAAACTTACAGAAGAAAATATAGCAGCAAATATTTGTGACCTTGGGATAGGCAAAGATTTTCTATATAGTCTAGAGAAATGATGAACCATAAAATAAAAATCAATAAGTTGAATTTCATTAAGTTTAATGAATTTTGTTTTCAAAAGACATTGTTAAGGAAATAAAAGGCACATAACATTCTAGGAGAAATAGAGGCAAAATTCATTTTTGATGAAATATATGATTAAAGACATGTCCAGAAAATATAAAATATCTTACAACTCAATTATGGTAAGACAAAGTTAACGAGTTGGCAAAAGGTTTGGAAAGACACTTCACCAAATATGACATATGAATTGCAATGTTCAGCATCATTCCTCATTGGGTATATGCAAATAACAGCCATAATGAGATACCGCTGCAAAGCCACTATAGGAGCTCAAATTAAAAGGATCAGTAATTCCAAACACCTGTAAGAAATTGAACTTGATCTCTCACACATTGGTGACGGGAATCCAAAATAGTATATCCATTTTGGAAACCATTTGGTAATTTCTCATAAACACATACTTCCCTATGATCTAACAAACATGTTTCTAGATAGTGACCTAAGAGAAAAGAAAGCACATATCTGTAGTAAAACTTGTATATGAATTTTTCTTAGGAGCTTTATCTGTAATAGCCTCAAACTGGAAATAGCACACAAGTCCACCATCTGGTGAAGGGATAAACATGTGGTGTATCCTTACAAAAGAGTATTATGCAGTGATAAAAAGAAGCTAAACGTTACAGGAAACATAATGAATAATTTCAAAACAATAAAGACTGTATTTTATGATATCCTCTGTATGAAATTCTAGAAAAGGGCAAACAGCAGTGTTAGAAACATATCAACATTGTTATCTAGGAGCCAGACATAGGAGGAGGGGACTGACTGCAGAGAGTTGTGAGTGAACATTATTGTAATGATAGAAATGTTCTGTTTTGTGATACTAACGGTGCTCATATGACTGTACACATTTGATAAACACATAAAGTTGTATGTTTTAAATCAGCAAATTCTACTGTATAGAAATTAGATCTCTATAAAGTTGTTTAGAAACAATATGAGTATTTTTTGCACTAAATTCACTAAATACATTTTTTGAACCTCCACCAATCAATAACACAGTAGGCATTGTTTGTAAGACAGCTGCAGCCTCTTTCTTCTATTTTATTGGGGTAGAACTAAGCTTAGCACTGAATGGAGTCAGTTTTCCTTTATATTGTAGTGTTTCTGGCTCTAGCCTCTTCCTCAAAGGATGTGAACAAGACAGAATTGAAACCATCTCTTTCTTCTTCTGTTTTTGTTTTATAGCTTTCTTGAGGTAATCTATAAGGTATTTTTTCTTAATTTCAGAAATTAAAATTAAGGTACATTTTCCTTAATTTTAGTTCAAATTAAAAAAAAAAACCTGCAAGTATTTAACACATATAATTTGATAAGTTTGGACACATGCATGTTGCCATGACACCATCAACACAAAGTAAAATAAACATATCCATCACCTGCAAAAGTCTCCTGGTGTCCCTTTGCATTATTTTTTCCTGAACCATTCAAGATCACCCAGAGTGCTACTGAGTAGTGCTGCTCCCTTACAATCTCTGTGCTTTTCTTAGAGGAGCCCATCCACTCTCTGTGCCTCTTTTTTAGTATGCAAGTACACCTCTCTTTCTATTCCTATCTTTTTTTTTTTTTTAAACAAAGCACCCCCATCTGGAGGTTCATCAGAGATTCTATTCTGTCTCTTGCTGATTCTAAGTCTCCAATTTACAATGACAAAAATGCTGCAGAGAACTCTAGCAGAATAAAGTTCTGGGCAGGGAAAGCTATCTGAGTCATTCTTCACCGCGTGCGCTCTGCCTTCTCTTTGCCTTTCTCCACCAAATTACCGCACTCCATTCACTGCTCTCCCGACTGAGTCCTGTGTCAGCAACTTTCTGCAGCTGCAGAAGCAGCTGCTGATTCTACCTCCCTCTCCTCACCAGAGGCTGTCATCTTGTCCAGTCCAGAAAATCTATCCAACGGGCCTACAGAAAAAGGAAAAACAAAGAGCTGATAGTACTACACGTGAAAAATTTTCTAAAGTTCCTGTCCTTGCCGTAATATAATGCAGTTCTAGAAGTTAAGAATGACTTCTGATGTCTCTAAAGAGGAACACTTCCAATGGGGTATCTCCTCAGTAGGGGTGATATTTCTAAAGATCAACACTTGCAAAACACATTTATTTATATTGAATTATTTCATCTTCCAAACACACCATGGAGCAGATGGCATTACTGCTTACATGGACATGTTTTGGGCTCAAGTATCAATGAAGAAACCCACTGACTGGAGACAGAGAAGTTCCTTAACTCCTTTCCCTTGTTATTTGAAAAGTGGTAATAAGGGAACTTTATGAAAATTAAATGAATATGTGATTATCTTTTGTCAAGTGCCTAAAATTTTAAGCATCTGTGGACCTTGACTTCATATTGAATATACATAATTTTATTGAATATACATAATTTCCTTCAAGAAGAGTTCAGGTCATTACATCTATAGATGTATCAAGTTTTAAATTTAAATTTTCAAGCTGACACATACAAGGTAAGGATTTTAACAGTTAAGAAAAAATAAAATCAGTCAATTATCCATCATTTTATGATAGAGGCACATGAAAATACACATACTCTCGTCCCACTGGTATTTAATTTTCATTTTCTCCTATCTTGATCACCATGGCATAGGTTTGAATTTATGTAAATTATTACTATAAATTGTCTTTTCATGGTGATTTTCATATTTTAAGGATTAATTAGCTTTACTTTAGGGAAACTTTAATGTTTAATTAATAGGAGAAATTTAAGTGGTCTCAATTGGGCCAAAAAAAAAAAAAAATTCTCTTCTTCTAAAAGTGTATCCAGAATACAGAGGCTTAAAAGAAAATGAAAATGTTATATGATACATTTGGCTGTCAAAAACTACCTGATTTTGCTACTGTTTTGGTAAATGGCATATAGTGGGCAAATCATAAGCCTACTATTCTAAGTAGATGATGAATAGGTAAGCACCAACATTTTCTGACATTTGCTTAAGTGTGCTCAAAAAATTCCTCCCTTAAGATTTAAATAGGTCACCAGCATCTAAATCTCATTTATCACCATCCTCCAACTCTAAGTTTTTCTTAATAACCTTCTGAACTTTTTAATCCTTTTTAAACAGTCCTTATCTGGCATAGGAGCAATGCAGGCAATTCTCTTGTTCATTATCTTGCCCTACTAGAAACAGAAAGTTCTGGGCTATCTGGAATCACCAGGAGTAATCATAATTAGTATTTCAGGAGTGACATTCTGTCTAATGAGTCAGGAAAAAGTTTAGCAATAAACTGGAGGTGAAAAGTTATCAAGGTAAGATTTCAGGGTACACGCCTGTCATATTAGTTACTTTAAAGTGAAAAGATGTGCTTTGTGTCTGCAGATCAAACAAAAGGTCATTAACCACTCCTTCTTCCACGTTAGGTCCAGATCATTTTGGGAAGTTTAAGAGAATGCTTTTGTTTTGGTTGATTTGGTTGTTTGAAGGCAAGTGAAAAATAATTAAGTTTGATGTAAACACATCAAATTTAGTGTAAACTGTTTGAAGCCCCACTTGACCTTTAATGAGAACAGAATACCTTGAGCTTCTCTGTTTTTACAGGCATACTCAAAAGCACTCAGAACCATTCACAGGCCACAGAAAGCTCTTTGAATATTCAAAATACTACTGTTGTTTTTAATATTATAGATAATTATACTATATCTATTCAGGATGATGATGCCTTGAAATTGTACACTTTTGTTTGAAACCACAATGACAGACTATAGCAGACCAAAACTACTGTTTCCAAGATAAATTTACATATACATACATAATACAAACTAAAATAATATAATTTAAAAATAAGTTTCGAACTAAGAATTAAGAGGTTTGGTGAAATGAGCACTAGCGGGGAAGCATTCAAGTAAAGGCTGGAAGTGGAGAGAATCACTCAGAGAAAGGAGGGAAGCATCAAGAGAGAAACTCTGAGAGAAGGAAGACTGTAGGATGCTTTCCCATCATAGGAAATTGTTGATACAGGTAAGGTCATCAGGCAGCCAAATCCCCTCTCTCACCTACATGCACACACATACACACACATACACTTCAAATTCTGAGTACATGGGTCACTTTTATATGATTTTAATGTCACACATATCCTAAATGTAGTCTTCTATATTTGTTGATGCATTTTATTATACTGAACAGAGAGCTTATTAAAGTTTATTCATGTGCTTCAACATTAAAAATGCTATTTTAGATTTTTCAGTCACTATACTCTTATATTTCATTATGTAATCAAAGCAATTGATACCAGTTCTTTTTGTTTTCACATTTGTTTTATGGGTTGTCTATAATTACTTTTTACAGACTTACAAACATTGTCTACAGTAGACATGAAATGCTATTTCTGCTGCATATTTGCTCCTGATAACATGACTAATCTGGAAGCATATTCTCAGAATTCCCTTCCTTGCACGGTTCCTGGTTAAGATTGACTACAAGGAAATTTGCATGAGATTTGGAAGCCGGTGAAGTAAAGGTTGAACGGTGTTCAGTCCCCACCACAGCTGTGCCCACCAATGCTAATATGTGAGTTCCCCCAGTGGGGTGATGGGTAGCAGCTGGGCCTTCTGTTTCTCTAGTTCTCATCATATTTCCTCCTCAGCCTCTCCAAGGACTGGGCCAGTTGCATGCATAGTTCCTTGGAGGGAACTCCAGCTTCTTCTGCAGGCCAACTACCTCATCAAAGTCAGAGGTAATAACACATAGATGTAGGTTCCAATGTGTCCACATGGGTTTCAATTGATCTCCACAAATTGTAGTCTGATCTCCTTCTTCCCTAATTCATGTTCAGCTTTGCTTGTTTCTCCAAGTGGGCCTACTGAAATAGAAATGACAGGCCTACCACCAGGTGCACCAGGCTTCCATAAACAGGATTCCCCAAATGTCTTCACAAATAACCACAATTTGTTTCGTATCACTCACAGTAGTGATATGCTTCCCTGACTCAAACCCATTTTACACAAGTATATTCACTCCATGTTAGAGTGAAAGATATTTTACATTGCTCCACACTTAGGAGCTTATCAGAGAACAACTGAATTCCATATCTGTGTATCCATAGATTCAAATTTTAAAAGGTGAATATCAACAGAAATACTAATAAACATAAACACATTGAGT
Source organism: Cervus canadensis (assembly GCF_019320065.1). Lineage (NCBI taxonomy): Eukaryota > Metazoa > Chordata > Mammalia > Artiodactyla > Cervidae > Cervus > Cervus canadensis. Next base: position 39,712,812 of record NC_057392.1, read on the forward strand.
ATTTGCTGAGATAAGTGAAAGTGAAAAGTCTCACATTTTACTTTAAAAAGTTATCAACTGTATGAGAAATATTAGAGTTGGTAGGGGCCCTAGAAATGATTTAATCCAGATTTTCCATTTCACAGTTGAGAAACAGGGAACAGATACTCATCTAAGATTACAAAATAAAGTAGGAGTTATACTTGGAGTAAAACTACAATCCAGTCTATTCTCCTTTCTCTTCTTACCTTCATAATCCTTAATTTAATATCAGTTTATGCGAAAAACTATAAGGGGTTTCAATTGACTGAAAATTTTATGACTCAAAAGGGTAATAAATCTGTCAAAAATGCTAATGTGATAAAAGATGCTATTAACAAACTGTACTATCTAGTATAAGTAAGATTATAATCCCACTGTAGTCTGCCCTAGTCAGATCATATTTTTGCATTTGAGCACCTAAAGGAGCCTAGGTAAAGGATATAGAAAGTGACCAGAATTCTATGGGTGTTAATGCTATGACATATAGAAGAGAGACTACTTTAACCAGAGGAGGGAAGACTTGGACAGATATAACTATAACCAAATATTTGAAGAGGTTCCATACAGAAGAGAAATGAATTTTGTGTGATTTTCCAGGGCATAAATAAAATAAATGGTTGGATATTAGAGAGGCTAATTAATATTCAGAAACACTTTGTAAAATGTAGAGAACTTCAAAGGTGAATGGATTGGCTTCTAATGCAGTGAACTTCCAATCAATAGAAGTTTTCAATCAGAGGTTTTGATGACAATCTTAACAGGTAGTTTTATTAATAGCAAATGATTCTTGAAGGGGTGGATGTTAGAATTAATTACTTCCAAGGCTCCTTTACTTCTCTGCTGCTGAGAATCTGTTGTTTGAAGGACAACGTTATTGAAATAAAGTAATAACCTCGACTATTTCAAACTTCTGCTATAAACTATGTGGAAGCTCCAATTCATCTTTAAAGTTTAGTTTTAAAGTACCAAACAACTTCTTTGAAAGTTTTTTTTTTTCCTAGAATGAGCTAATTATAATCCAGATAAATATATTTGCTGGACTAAAATTCACACTGTCAGAGGTGAAGGTCAAAAATACAGGGTTCTATTGTATAATTAAGAGGAATTAAGGGGAAGATCATCTGGACAATATTATACTAAGTATATTCTGGGTTGTGCTCAAGAATCCCCTTCTACAGAAATGCTGACTATGAGCCAGGAGGATGACATTCAAGTTGTTCCCCAGAGAGTAATAGAGCTTTTACTATAGTATCTGAACAAGATGCCAGACCAAGGAATGGGAGGGGTCTTATCAGTGGCAGTCCAGCAGGCTGGGCTACTGGAATTGTTTTACTGTAGCAGTTACAAACAATAGAAACAGGCCAAGACATCTCTTTTATCCAGAAGTTGACACAAAGGGTGTTGCTAAACTCACCTATCTTAAAGAGAATTAAAGAGAAAAGGGATTTCATGGAAACTGACAATGATGCCTTTTACAGAGAAAACTAAGTAATCTTGTTTGACTTTCTTTTTTTTTTTAAATTAAAAAGTTGTTCTCCTAGAAATGCACAAAAAAAACCTGTAAGATTCATAGGACAATCCTTGATTAAAAGGCTTCTCTTATGCCCACAAGGAAGGCACACATCACGTTAGCCTGGGGCTTTCTCTGGGAAGAAATTGCAAAGTAAAGAAAGTATGTGTGTGTGCTCAGTCCTGTCTGACTCTTTGAGACCCCATGGACTATAGCCTGCCAAGCTCCTCTGTCCATGGGACTTCCCAGCCAAGGATACTGAAGTGGGTTGTTATTTCTTTCTTCAGGGGATCTTCCCAACCCACAGAATGAACCCAAGTCTCCTGTATCTTCTGCATTGGCAGGTAGATTCTTTACTGCTGAGCTACCTGGGAAGCCCTAAAGTAAAGGAATCTTGAATGTATATCAGAAAAGGGAGAGGAAAAAAAAAAAACTCAAATCAGAATATGATGAAAAAGTTTAAAATGTAAAGTAAGAAGGGACATCTGTTGCTATACAGGGAATTCTCTTAAATGTGGCAGGATATCATGGTCACCAGAGTAGTTCATTAGAAATACAGCTAATCAAAATTGCACCCTGGACTAAGTGTATCAGAATCTGGACAGCCTTGGAAATCCCTAATCTTGAGCATCATAAAATACTGACCATATTTCTGCTTTGATACTTGCACAACCATAACTGCTTTTGACTTCTATTCTGGAGTTTCTTTAGTAATCAGATGTAGTGGATAATACTAATAATTAATAGTAAGTAGTGGTGCTTCCCAGGTGGCGCTGGTGGTAAAGAACCCTCCTGCCAATGCAGGAAGAGAAGGCAATGGCAACCCACTCCAGTACTCTTGCCTGGAAAATCCCATGAAGGGAGGAGCCTGGCAGGCTGCAGTCCATGGGGTCGCTAAGAGTCGGACACGACTGAGCGACTTCACTTTCACTTTTCACTTCCATGCATTGGAGAAGGAAATGGCAACCCACTCCAGTGTTGTTGCCTGGAGAATCCCAGGGACAGGGGAGCCTGGTGGGCTGCCATCTATGGGGTCGCACAGAGTCGGACACAACTGAAGCGACTTAGCAGCAGCAGCAGCCAATGCAAGGAGACATAAGAGACGCGGGTTCATTCCCTGGATCAGGAAGATCCCCTGGAGTAGGAAATAGCAATCCACTCTAGTATTCTTGCCTAGAGAATGTCATGGACGGAGGAGCGTGGAGGGCTACAGTCCTTGGGGTCGCAGAATCAGACATCACTGAAGCAACTTAGGATGCATGCACGCAATAGCAATACTAAATACTATGCAATAGCAGTCGTAAAACTACATCACTTCATTTAATAATCAAAGCAATCCAAAAATATAACTGTGATTTCATTTTACAGATGATAAAATCAAAAAGAGAAGTACTTTTGCAACAATGATGCTAAATGACATACTTCAGAATTTGAACACAGATACAACTCCTTAGTGCATGTTCTTTCCACTACACCAAGTAGAAACAAGTTGAACCAACTGCATGAAATAACCAGTATTCAAATTTTTTACCTACAAAAATTGTGATTTTATATCATTTAACATAAGCTCAAACTCATGAAGAAAGAGAGTACCATATAAGGGATTATTGTGAAGAGACAAAGCTATATGAACATTGCTTCACAAATAAATCTTTTTAAGTACATTTATATTTTGGTAAAACTGGGAATAAAATAGTCTACTTACTATTGATTGGCTTGATATCTGCCTGCTTGTGTTATTAAGGATGCATCACGAATCTGTAGCCTGGACCTGAGTGAGAGAATCTGGTCGCACAGGGCACAATATCTGGTGGGGCATTCATTCTCAGGTGCTCATCCAGCTCTTGTGTGAGCTTGAGAATGAGAACCTCTTTATGTGTGCACCTTGGATGACCCCTTTGCTTATCCTAGCCCTGGCTTCATAGTTTATTTCTCTTCCTCTTCTTTTTATTCCAATTTTGTTAATTCTATACCCAAACTATACAAGGCAGGCAATCAAAATCATAAGATGCAAGTCCAAGGCAGCTCTATTTTGTGTGCATACTGAAAAAGATCACTTACATTGTTCTGGGGAGAAAATGAAAAGAACAGGGTAAAATGGCAAGTATGTGGTTAAAAAAAGAAAAAAGAAAACAATTTATTCAAAAAGGCAGCTGAGGTTGCTTGCTGTACTTATTACCCACCAAGTTATTTAGAGTTGTTTTTTCCATGGCATGACAATTCTGGTTATCATCACCATGACCACCCATTATGAATTAACTTTTTGAGCCGGGAACATTTTCTGCATCCAAAGATATACGTAAACAGAAAAGCCTGATTCAACCACCACAGACAAGAAAAATGCAAGAATGTATTTTTAGAAAAGGGATATCAATGACAGACTCCTAGGATAACAGAATGGGTGATGACACAAAGCCTTAGAGTGCACCTGGGACTCAGGAAGGAGCACCTTCTAACAGTGTTTTATAGAATATAATTCTGCCTCTGTCTGAACACTTTTAGAAAAGAACTAATGCTCCATGAGATGTCCTTCACCAGTGCCAGAGAGTATTTCCACTATAATGCTCTTTCTTCTAAGCCAAAATCTTCCTTCTTACAAGTTTGTCCAAATCTCACCCAGTATCATGTGCCAACAAATGTTACACATTTTTGTTTCCAAAGTGAGCTCTCAAATACTGAGATAAGCTTTTAATATGTGTTAAGGTTATACACACCAAAAAAATCCAGGCTCCTCCAATGAGCTGGACAAAGCCAAGTGCCGTTCCTTTAAATATACCCCAGTTTTTCAGTGGGCTTTTAAAACAGATTAGCCAGTTTGCAATGTACATTCTCATATCAACATAGAACCCAAAGCTCTAACCAGGCATGTAGATTGGGAAAAAAGGAATAAAGCTATCTCTATTTGTCATAATTGTCCGATAGATCAAACTCCAGGAGACAGTGAGGGACAGGGAAGTCTGGCAAGCGGTCGTCCATGAGGGTGCAAGGAATTGGACACAACTTAGCAACTGAACAGCACAGCAATAATTGTCCAGACAAAAAATCCTAGAGTTTACAAAACTCTTACATAACTGAATTTAGTAAGGTCGTAGATTACAAGTACAACATACAAAAAACAATTCAATTTCTGTATACTAACAATGAATATACAGGAACTGAAATAAAAATTGCAATACAAATGAGAATTGCTCCAAAGAAAATCAAGTATTTGGGGATATACTTATCAAAACATGCATAGGATTTATATCCTTAAAATTATAAAATGTTGGTAAAAGAAAAGAAAGAAGGCCTAAACAAATAAATGGAGAAATACATCACGGATTAGATTCAACATGGTGAAGATGTCAATTCTTTCCAAGGAGAGTGATAAATTTAATGTAATATCTATTAAAATTCCAGCAAGTTATTTTTGTAGACATAAACAGCTTACTGTATGGCACAGGTCATAGAATACCTAAATTAAGCTTGGCAAAGAAGAATAAAGGGGTGGAATCACTCTTCCTAATATCAAGTCTTACTATAGAGCTATAATATTAAAGGCAGACTGGTAGAACAGGCTAATAGGTCTAGTTTCAGAATGAAACTAGAAATAGACCCAAAGAAATATGTTCAAATTATTTTTTAAGGTGAAAGTAATTCAGCTTAAGAATGATAGCCTTTTCATAAGATGAATTGAAAGACTAGCACTGAAACATACACATTACCATACATATGAGCTAATGGGAAGTCAGTGTATATATATAGCACAGGGAGCTCAACATGGTACTCTGTGACAACCTAGAGGGGAGGATGGGAGTGGGGTGAGGAGGAGGTTCAAGAAGGAGGGACACACATATACTCATGGCTGATTCACGCTGTTGTATGGCAGAAGCCAATACAATATTGTAAAGCCATTATCCTCCAATTAAAAGAAATTTTAAAAAATGATAGCTTTTTCAATAAAAGGTGTTGGAGCAAGTGAATATTCACAAGGAAAAGGAAAAAAAATGAACCTCTACTTAAATCTCATACCTCACATCTTATGTAACAGTTAATTAAAGTGAATCATACACTTAAACATAAAATATAAAACAAAAAAAAATTTAGGAGCAAAAAGAAAAATCTTTGGAATCTAGAACTAATCAAAGGCTGTTGTACTTGACACAAAAGTAGGATCCATAAAAGGAAATTTTGCAAATTGGAGCTCATCAAAATTAAATGCTTTTTGCTCTATGAAAGCCCATATTATGAAGATGAAAACACAAGCTACAAGACTGGAAGAAAATATTTGTAAATGACATATTTGACAAAAGACTAATATTGAGAATACATCAATAATTCTCTACACTAAAAAGTAAGGGATAAACAAACAAATAAATAAAATCAATACAATTAGGAAATGGGCAGAATTTCACTGAGAAGATATGAAGATGACAAATAAAAGCACAAAAAGATGTTTAACATCATCAGCCATGACAGAAACACAAAGTAAAACCATAATGAGATATCACCACACACATATCAGTATGGTTAAAATTTAAAAAAGAGTTATAATTCTAAACACTGGCAGGGATTCAGAGAAACTGCATCACTTGGACATGACTGATGACAATTTAAGATGCAACAGTCACTGTGGGCAACAGTTTGACAGTTTCTTATAAAGTTAAGGATGAAATGACCACATAAGCCAGCAATTGCATTCTGAGGCACCTATCCCTGAAGAATGAAAACTTTCTTTTCACCTGAAATCCCCACAAAAGCAAATATTCATAACAGCTTTATTTAGGATACATAAAAACAAGAACTAGCCCATGTATTTTACAACATGTGAATGTTTAACTCATCTGTGGGACATATATACCATGGAATATTACATATCGATAAAACAAACGAATTATTGAAAGCACCAAGTTGGATGGACTCTATGAACTTAAGCTGACTGAAAAAAAGCCAATCTCAAAAAGTTACAGACTGTATGATCCCATTTTATAACATTTTTGAAATGATATGATTTTAGAAATGGAGGGTTTGGGGTGATTGGGGTAAAATACACTGACAAATATAAACATACATACATACAAGAGTCCAGGTAAAACTGGAAAAATATGAATATACTGTGAATATATCTTGGTTGTGATATTATTATAACTTTGAAAATTGTTATCATTGAGGGAACAGATTTTTTCAAGAACCTCCTGTTGATTCAGTTTTCTTTCTTTCTCAGTACATTTTCTGAAAACATAAGATAATTTCAGCTAGAGACTTATATAGTAAACATTTAAACTTGAGCCTACAAGAAGGCAAGCAAGTGATTTCTCATCTAATATGCTAGCAATAGCAGCAGCATCAGGTCCCAGCTAGAGCAAAAATCAAACAATAGCTAGTAACTACCTTCTTACAGGCTTTAGAGATTGAAATTGAAAACATGGATAACTACACCCTCAAACCCACAGGTTTTCCTAAACATTATTATAGGAATCTTCAAATGGCAAAATCAGTTTTCTCCAGTGTGAAGAAGCCCTGTTTTTTTTGTGTGTGTGGCATAATTCATGTGGTGTGGATGTTCAGTTCAGTTCAGTTCAGTCACTCAGTCGCGACCAACTCTTTGTGACCCCATGAACTGCAGCATGCCAGGCTTCCCTGTCCATCACCAACTCCCAGAGTTTACCCAAACTCATGTCCATTGAGTTGGTGATGCCATCCAACCATCTCATCCTCTGCCATCCCCTTCTCCTCCTGCCCTCAATCTATCCCAGCATCAGGGTCTTTTCAAATGAGTCAGCTCTTTGCATCAGGTGGCCAAAGTACTGGAGTTTCAGCTTCAACATCAGTCCTTCCAATGAATATTCAGGACTGATTTCCTTTAGGATTAACTGGTTCAATCTCCTTGCAGTCCAAGGGACTCTCAAAAGTCTTCTGTAGCACCACAGTTCAAAAGCACCAATTCTTTGGTGCTCAGCTTTCTTTATAGTCCAACTCTCACATCCATACATGACTATTGGAAAAACCATAGCCTTGACTAGACAAAACTTTGTTGACAAAGTAATGTCTCTGCTTTTTAATATGCTGTCTAGGTTGGTCATAACTTTCCTTCCAAGGAGTAAGCGTCTTTTAATTTCATGGCTGCAATCACCATCTGCAGTGATCTTGGAGCCCAAGAAAATAAAGTCAGCAACTGTTTCCACTGTTTCCCCATCTATTTGCCATGAAGAGATGGGACCAGATGCCATGATCTTAGTGTTCTGAATGTTGAGCTAAAGCCAACTTTTTCATTCTCCTCTTTCACTTTCATCAAGAGGCTCTTTAGTTCTTCACTTTCTGCCATAAGGGTGGTGTCATCTGCATATCTGAGGTAATTGATATTTCTCCCAGCAATCTTGATTCCAGCTTGTGCCTCTTCCAGCTCAGCAATTCTCATGATGTACTCTGCATAGAAGTTAAATAAGCAGTGTGACAATGTAACCTCATTGCAAAAATAAGATGACCTCATGCAAAAGGGCAAGCCATTTCTCATTTGTAAGACATGCGGAGTCTCAAGCACAAGCTATAGCAATGGCCAGTGAAAAGTTTTCTCAATGAAAGCTTAGTAAAAGGGTCCTGGCTGGTTGTTGGAGAGAAAAAATTTCTCCTTTAGTGTTTATACCACAGTCTGTTAACAAGTAGCAGAGACATAGAAGTATAATGGCAGAACAAAGCAAGATGCAGCTCTTGGTAGAAAAAGTAAAGAAATCTGCTCAGAACTGCACCAGGCTGTGAACCTTGGAAAAAAGCGGGCATAGCTCATGAGCTAGGAACTTGTTTTGTAAAACAGGGAGGTGGGGATGGCTTCTCAGGTATCTCAGATGGTAAAGTATCTGCCTTCAATGCAGGAGACCCAGGTTCTATCCCTGGGTTGGGAAGATCCTCAGAAGAGCATGGCAACCCACTCCAGTATTCTTGCCTGGAGAATCCCATAGACAGAGGAGCCTGGCAGGCTACAGTTTCATGGGGTCGCACAGAGTTGGACACGACTGAGTGACTTTCACTTTCACTGACTTGAGATGTCTTGCTTTTTTCCTTTTTTTTTTTTTTTTTGTTGGTTTTAGGAAACATCTTGACATTTCCAGCTATTCTTAACAGTACTAAAGGAATTTTGTCTGCATTTGAGCCCCAGCTTTTAAAGGAGATAGTAGTGTCCTTTAGGGAAGAGCCAGGGGCAATAAATTTCCAGTGAAGCACCCAAGAGAAAGATAAACCTCATAGAAAAGAGATATGGAGGCCCCCTTGGGGGCCACAGCTCTCCTATTGTTAAGCCATGAAGTTTGCATGCTTAGATTTAAGAAGGGAATAGGGAACAATGTTTTTATCCATAAGGCAGAATTTTTTTTTTTACCTCCTTCATCTTTACCCCCAAAGTCTGTGCTAATGCTAATTACCATTTGCTCTGTGACTTCTTGCCAAGGCTGCTATAGTTTACAACCACATGATCTAGTTCCTGCTCTCATTCTTCTGACTGAAACACACTGTCTAGATTACTGGTGTCATAGTCTGTGGACGATTCAAAGTCATTTTCTGTCACTTGCTTTTCAGGGCACTTTATGTTCAAGGTGGTATCGATTGACAGTGCACCAGTGTGGGAGCAGGAGACACTGGATATAAAAGAAATAGAAGATACAGTCTTGCCCTTGGAGAATTTATAAGTCACGGGAAAGGGCTTGGGAAGGCTTAGAAAGCAATTCGCAAATAGACATATTAATAGAGTGTAAACAGAGTATTATATTAAGGTCAGGCAGAATCTACAGAGCAAAGGAAGGATAATAAAAATAACAACCAGAATTATATAGTCTTTTCTAATTTACAAATACCTCTCTTGCCTTATCTCATTGGCTACAACCCTTTCAAATAAACAACTAACTTTTCACTATCCTGGCTAGCTGAGGAAGGATCCGAGACTCAAAGTTTGTTAATACTGTGGCCATACTGGAGTCCTGAGCCCTTGTTTTTTTTTTTTCTTCTACAACATTCTACATTCAGAATGTGAGAAGGTAAGATTAATCTGGGAAGTAGGCGAGTTTGGAATAGGGTTTTATGGAAAGTAAAATTATGTGTAATGGCAGAGAGAAATGAAAAGAATGTTCCAGGTGCATTGTTAATCTTAAACCAGACAAAAACAGAAAGCCTGCATACAATGCAGGAACCATTTGTTTTTAAAGAACTCCTTTTGAATAATGTAAAACCCTGTGTGTTGGGGAGACAGTTTCTGTGCACTCATCCTTTCTCTCTTGTTTCAATAACGATATTTGTTAAATGTATAACCTTGAACAGATCACACAATCAATCCACTCTCCTTGCTCCACTTTGGACCTAATAACAACATTTCCATTGGTGGCACCTAGCTCAAAGGCGTTTCATCCTTCATACAAACATAAATTCTCAATACAACTCTTTGCAGCAAGGAGAAGGCAGGTGTTAATTTTCATGAGGCTGCATAAGGAGATGGTGATACATGAATTCCTTCTGAATTAAAAAAGTAGCCTAGGCAAACTAAGAACCATTTCACAGGCATAAAGCCCATGGCCATGGATGTACATTGGAGGCATAGCATGCCCTACAAGCTAAAGCTCCCTGCAACACAACACTTAAGAGCAGCATAAATAAAACAGAGACTCAGGACAGAGTCACCAAGGAGAAAGTGATACTCCTCCCATAATCAAAGGACAGCTATGCATGTTGGTGAGGAAGTTTCTTGTTTTTTAACATCAGTGTTAAAGGTCAAATCAATCTGTTTCTGGGAGAAATTGTAATTTTTCCCTCCCACAGCTGGAATTTCATTTCCATCTTCCCTGAATGAAGTCTACAACCTAAAATGCCATACAGGTGAAAAGAGAGATGCAATATTGGCTTATTGTTTACAGCATACATCACATTTCATTGGCACAGAAATGTATACACTCAACCAAGAGGATTGCCGATAGAGCCTTCTGCTTCACTGAGCTGCCACCCTACTCTGCCCTCTGTCTACCCAACCCCAGGGTTCTACTGTTTGCCTATATGCCTTATTTGTATCATATCATCCACTATTTGTTGAGCAGTTTATTAGAATGTGCTCTCCTGGCAGAGAAGAGATGAGTAAGACATAATTCTTGACCTCAAGGTGGTGAATGGTTAAAAAAAATCTGAGTGGCAATCAACAACACAACCTTACATGTAGCAAAGAGCCACATTGCAAGAACAAGAAGAATCTTGAAGGACACTGTGTTGAATTGCAAGGGACTTGGTACTGAGAGTTGGAAGGGTTTTGTCCTATTCTTCACCCTTTCCTACTAAATTATGGCCATAACATTATCTGTTTGTGCCTTAAAGAATTTATCTGTACCACATAAACAGTAATAGTTGTCTTGCCTACTGGAGGACATTACTGTGAAGAACACATGAGCTTTGACCGGAGTTACAAATTATAAAACTGAATGATGAAAGCAGTTAAGAATGAGCATTAAAGTGAAAAGTAATTAGAAAGGGGTCAGGGGGCCACCATGCTAACTTTGGGACAAGTTATAAGAAAAACAAAGGGATTAAGATGAGAAAAACTGTCAGCAGAGAAAAGAATTGGGCAGACAGGCAGAATGAAGCAGAAATGCCACAAGAGGATTCATCAAGTGAAGAACAGAGTGATGGAAGAAAGAGGAGAGGGAGACAGAAAAGCAGAGAGAGTGTGACAGAGAAAAACAGAAAGAGACATATACAGAGAGAGGAAAAAAGAAAAGTGTAAAGTTGGAGAGTGGGAGGCATGCATAATACAGTATACTAGTCTGTCAGAATGCAAGTATCTGAGGGTAGAGACCATCTTTGAATCCACCTACAATACTTAAAATACTGTGCTGTGTTTTGAATCCATAGTAGACACTAACTTCATATTTGCTAAAATTAAAAAAAAAAGACTTGCCATATTAGGAAATCTTTTGATTCTTTTGCCAAAATCATCAGAAGGATACATTTTAACTTCTTACGAAATTACCCTTGTCTGTCTTTTTCCTTCAGGCTCCACCTGCCTTGAGCAAAAGGAATTCATTTTCTTAAGTGCAGCAAGCTATAAACATACATATCACAAAAGTTAAAATAATAAAAACTTCAAGATAACAGATACGTTACAGCTAACTTTTTAAGAAAACACAGGATAGTAAGTGCACGTGAGACCACCAGAAGCAGATTGAACTTAGACAACAAATGTCATACAGTGGGATAAATTATTGGGACATTGATTTGTGTGTGTGAGTGTGTACCTGTTTTTATAATTCTCACCTCTCTGTTTCAAGGAGACAGACGTTAGTATTCTACCACTTTAGGACTAACGGCAGTGTATAGAGATTGCTACCACCACTTCAATGTCTTCCTGGGGAAGATGACCAATGACGCCATGCCTGTGAGGTGTAAGGCAAGCCCTTGGGTGAATAAAAAGGACCGAGCAGAGGCAGAAGAGGTTCCTCAAGGCCAGAGAAGAGAGGGGCCCCATGAAAAACAGGAGTGATTGTAGTTCTCCTTGGCGGAGCCACAGCAGGTGGAAAATCTTGGGGGTGGGGGTACTGGTTGTATGGTATACTCCCAGAGGGTAAACTATATGAGTACAGCTTCTAGCTGTGACAAAGAGCCTTTTTGATCAAGTGTGGCACAAAAATACACAGAACCCCTTCAGGGACTATGAGATCTTCGAAAATGAAATCATATGTGGACCAAAAACTAGAGTAATCTCCCTGAAAGTTATACTTTGAATAAGACCCTTAGAATCATTTTATGCCCTAAAGGGAAGAATCCCAATTAATGACAGAAAATCAATTTCTCATTATCCTTAGGAAATGGAAGGATTTGTGTCAGATTTTATTTGATATTAGAAAAATAAAGACAACCTGCTTATGAATATTTAATAGCTGTCCATGTGATTCTCCAGCCTGCTAACACTTAAGAACCATTGCTTTAGGCAGAATATTTTCCCTAAGCTACACACAGGAGGTAAACACCAAAACTGGCCATCTCTTATAGGCACATTTCTAAAGAAAAGAGTAAAAACAAGGAGCTCCTTTGCTTATCCTATATATGCAATGGGAGGAAGATTGAGCCAGAGTATTATTATATAATCAAGAGTAACGGAAACTTGTAATTGCATAAAGGTTTAGGGGTAAAGTTGAATTCCTGAGACTGAGCCATAAGAAGTACTTAGATTCAGGCATGAGCGTGTCTGACAGTATGATGGCTATGGCCTGACAGGTGTGTATTTACATGAGTATTCAAAGACTTAGGTGGAAACTTATTCTAAAGGAAGGAAGGAGTAGGCAGAATGTTTAGACTAATAACAAAGCATTGCTGTAAAAGGGAGGAGTGATTCTGAGTGTAACTTGGTGTCTGTAACCTGAAGTTGCCTTCCGCCCGAATTTGCCTTCCACTTGAATTCCAATGAACTTATTTATATCTTATTTTAAGGAGAAAAGCAAAAACTAATAAGGTAATTTGTGTTCATTTCTTTAAAAGTATTATGACACAGGGAAGCTCTATTTTGAAACCCAGGTGGCACAGAGAACCTTGTCCTCCTACTAAAACAACTAGAAAACTATATAAAATATGAACTGCACAAGACAGAAACCAACTCTTTTCAGATATTGGGCAACAGGCTAGACTTTGACTCTTGAGAAGAGGTAAACAAACGATGGGTGCCTTAGGACAGACTAGTACGGGGATGATCAATCCAAGGAGAAGATAGTAATTTTGCAGAATTGATGCAACAGAGATCTGAGTTGAGGGTACAGGAGCAGTGGAATTTTACAGGGGAGAGTTCCAGAGAAAAGGCATTTATTCAGAGAAAGATCTTTAGAAATTGCACAAAGTTTCCTTGAGGCTTTGGCTGAATATAAGTTAAGCCTACAAAGATGGAGCTTCATAGGACTGGACTAAAAAAAACCTAGAAAAAGAATAGCTACAAAGAGTTGCAATCTAAACAAGTCCCAGAGATACACAGCCTTGGCATATCTTTGATTCCCAACCAACCGGCAGAAGACTCTTCCTTGGAGCATTCAGTGGAAATCCCAGAATGTTCCTGCTTTAGTAGTAGAGTTAAACAAGCCCTACAGTAAAGGACACTCCAGGTCTAAATAAGCAAGCCTTAAGGTTAAAACAAAGCTTAAAACAATCAAATTGATTTGCAAGTAATTTTAACTGCCTGCCAAAACAAATAGCAACACTCTTTAAAAAAGAAGACAGCAGAAACCAGAAACTCAGCAAATTGTTTCATTCTTATCTGGTAGGCAGTCAAAAATTACTAGGATAAGAGAAGCAAGAAAATGTATGTGTAATGAGGAGAAAATCAGTCAATGAAAACAGAAAAAACTGAGATGTTGGAATTAGTAGACAAGCACTTTAAAAGAGCTGCTATGAACATGTTCAATGATTTGAAGGAAAACGTGAGCATAATTAGAAGTAGAAGTTTCATGAAAAAATAAATCTCCAAATTTAGACAATATCTGAAATTAAAAATTGACTGAACGGGTTTACATAAAATTAGACACAGCAGAAGAAAAAAATCAGTGAACTTGTGAGAGCTGGACTATAAAGAAAGCTGAGTACCGAAGAATTGATGCTTTTGAACACTGGTATTGGAGAAGACTCTTGAGAGTCCCTTGGACTGCAAGGAGATCCAACCAGTCCATCCTAAAATAAATCAGTCCTGAATACTCATTGGAAGGACTGATGTTGAGGCTGAAACTCCAATACTTTGGCCATCTGATGTGAAGAAGTGGTTTATTGGGAAAGATTGAAGGTGGGAGGAGAAGGGGACGACAGAGGATAAGATAGTTGGATGGCATCACCAACTCAATGGACATGAGTTTGAGTAAACTCCAGGACTTGCTGATGGATAGGGAGGCCTGGAGTGCTGCAGTCCATGGGGTTGCAAAGAGTCAGACACGACTGAGAGACTGAACTGAACTGAAGAGCTAGCAAGAAAATTCCCAAACTGAATCACCATGAGAAAAGCGACTGAAGGAAAAATGAGAATATCTCCTCACAGCAAATGCAGTGCCTATAAGAATACTGATAGATTTGAATACTTATATGATTAAAAAAAAAAAAGTTTAAAGTGAAAACTGAGGAAATATTTCAGCCTGAACTTGAACCTGTATCAGCTTATCAAGGACTCCAGAGACTTTCCTTTCTTAAACTTATATCTTGAAGACTCCAGAATTTTTACATTAGTGCCCAGAAAGGGTGGAAATTCCTGGAGTGAGGCAGGTGAATTCTCCCTAAAATTCAGAGGTAGGGTCGAGAAGTCCTTGACTAGCTTCACAGGTAACAGAGTGCTCAGCAGAAGACGGCTTATCAGAAGAAGGACTTGGACAGAGAGGAGGAAAAGACAGAAAGCTCATTGTAACTGATATAACTTATTCATAAGTAAACATGAAAGACAAAATACTCAATATATTTACCAGAAATAAATGGGGCTCCCGTGGGTGTGGGGTTAGAGATGAGGAATATCTTGTGTGAAGTTTAAGGTCAGTGAAACATATGTGATGGAAAATTCTCCCTAACTGAGTAAAATACAACCACGAGTACAGACAAGGTCCATATAGTAGTCTTTTTAAAGTTAAATTTAGTAAGACTGTATTAGTTATCTCTTGCTGCATAACAAGCTACTCCTTAGTAGCTTGAAATAACATTTATTTTCTCACAGTTTTTGTAGGTCAGGAATCCAGGGCATGGATTAGCTGTTTTGTTTTTTCCTTCAGGGACTCTCACGGCTACAATCCAGGTATAGGCTCTAGTATCTAAGTCTCCAATGGAGAAGACTCCACTCCAAGATCACCACGATCACTACTGACAGTACTCCATTTTCATGAGTGGTGGACAGCGGGTCTCAGGTCCCAGAGGGCTTGTGGCTGGAGGCTGCCCACAGACCATCGCCAGGTGCTCCCCTCCAGCATGGCAGCTTGTTTCATCAAAGTGCAAATGGAGAAGTCCAAGGGGAGAGTCCAGCGAGATGGAAGGCACAACTTTCATAATTTAATCATGAAAGTAGCATCCTGGTGCTTTGTCAGATTCTGTCCATTAGAAGCAAATCACAAGGCCCAACCCACACCAAAGAATAGGCTATAAAAACCATGGGGTGGGGATCTTTGAGTGTCTTCTACAGATAAGAAACAAGAGTGGGGGAAGTGTTCATCTAGGCATGATGTCCCTTCTGGAGAGTCATGGCCTAAATAAAACTAACATTTGGAGTGGATCAAGTCCCTCAGGTGCTCAGACAACCAACATCCTCAGATGCCTGGAGTCACCACCGTGAGACAGTAGATGAGGGAAACACGTAAGAAGTAGTTAGTAGGGAAAGAATGGTAATGCTAAAGCATATAAGAAGTTTTACTTGGGACTTCCCTTTGGTCCAGTGGTTAAGAACATGCCTGCCACTGCAGGGAACATGAGTTGGATCCCTGGTCCAGGAAGATCTCACATGCTGCAGGACAACTAAGCCCATGTGTCACAATCACTGATCCTGTGTTTTAGAGTCCATGCTCCACAACAAGAGAAAATACCACAATGAAAAATCCACTCACACACACACAAAAAAAAAATCCACTCACGACAACTAGAGCGTAGCCTCTACTTGTCACAACTAGAGAAAAGTCCACACACAGCAAGGAAGACCCAGTGCAGCCAGAAAGAAAGAAACAAAGTTCTACTTGCTTTAAAAATGACATTTCCTTTACAATAACAATTTAGTAGACATTTTAAATGATGTTTTAACATATGATGTTTCATGTGAATGAACAGATATTTCTAGTTTCCAAGCCATCACTGAGCTACTGACAAGAGAAGTTTAAGGAGTCCTCTAAGTATGATTTGTTGTACTCTTATTTAAACTTCAACCATTTAAGCACTTCCTTTGTGACTTTTTCCAGCTGTATCATTATGAATATATTTGTTAAGTTTAATATGTATTTTACTCTAATAAAATATTTTAAGACTATTTTTATAATCACTGCTATAACCAGAAATCTATTATTGAGGCTTCCCTTGTGGCTCAGATGGTAAAGAGTCCGCCTGCAAGGTAGGAGTCTGGGATTCAATCCCTGGGTCAGGAAGATCCCCTGGAGGAGAGCATGACAATCCACTCCAGTGTTCTTGCCTAGAGAATCCCATGGACAGAGAAGCCTGGTAGGCTACAGTCCATAATCACTGCTATAACCAGAAATATATTATTACTAGTCATAAATATTTTTCTTATATATGTTAAAATTAATGTAAGTCTACTAAAATTTGTAAATGTTTTTCTATGAACTACTTATATTCACCTATCTCCAGCAAAGGCAGACCGTATTTAGAAAAATGCAAATCATGGAAGGAACATGTGCTTTGGGTTTGAATAATCACTTTACTATTTTCTATAGGTTAAAATATGTGTAAGTGTTGGGCTTATTTGAACCTTATATTCCTTTTCTACAAAACTAGGATGATAGTACATACCTTGAAATACTGTTGTTTGATTTTAATGAAGTAATAGTTGTGAAAAGGACCATGTTTAGTATCCAATAACAACTGTAAAAATAGTAAGATTGGCAATAACTAATATTTGACAATTATTATGTGCCAGGCACTGTATTAAAACATGTGAATATGTTGTCAATAAAAGTTAATGCTTTGTCAGAAGCTATCATAACAATTAATTCAACAGTCCCATCAAGTATTGATTACCAGGGGTCCCAAGTTTCTGTAGAGATGAAAAATGTTTGAGGGTGTGCTGTTAGAATAGAACATTTACAGTAAGTCTAATATTACAGCTGGAAAAAAAGTAATATGATAAAATGGAATTAGGTCTACATTATAGATAAAATTTATGACATTTAAATATCTCCCTTTGAAATGTACTATAGTATATGGATTATATCTAATTAGCCCTTGTAGTTCATAAACTGCTGCATAAAGCCATTGCAGTTGATTATGTCACATTTAAAGGGTAAATACATTCACGCATGTGTGTTTCCTACAAGGTATAAGAACAGAAAGTATGTCAAAAGTGTGTCCTGTGGGTGGTGATGTTCTTTAAAATATTCTTAAGTATATAGGACATGTTCTTTATGTACCTTGATCCACTATCCCAAATCTGCAATGCTCTTGTCAAAATGTTTACAAATAATGTATTTCAGTATTGAGTTCTACCTTCCAATGAACTCTGATCTTACTCTGGTCTCACTTCCTCTACCTGGTGTTTTCTGTCTACTCAGACTTTCTCACTTACAGGGTTTGCATGGAGCAGACTTTCCTGAAGGTTGAGGTGACAGGTTTTTGGTTCAGTCTGCTGCTTAGTAGTCTAAAAACTCCCTGCTTCACTCTTCTGGGGCTTCTTCCTTTAGCTTCCCAGAGAGGCATCCTCTTGTACATTATTATGCAGAGTAACTTAACCCTTCATCACCTACCCAGCTCAGAGCCTGCCACCAAAGTGGACAACGCAAAGCTACAGATTCTTCCAGAAGAGCACAGATGAACAGGAAGATGATTTGAATTTCTTTACTTCCTATCATCTCAACCAATTTCCATGAGAGAAAAGAAACAGTACATAGAGATAATTTTATCAAAATTCCTTTAGAAAGCAGAAGAATCTATACTTATTTTTGGGTGTTAAGTAATAACTCTTCTGTTATAACTGGATAATTACAGGTACAAACAAAGAATGTTCAATGCTCCTACTCTCAATTCACCTGTTCCCTCTTCCAAGGAAGGAGTTTCTAACTCTACCTTCCAGCATCCTTCACAGTGGCTATAAGAACAGAATGACTATATTTTTGACATAATCAAACCCAGTGCCCCCATTTCATAGAAAGGTAAACAGATGGCCACCAGTAACTAAATTTAAATAGCTATTCAAGATGAATAGACAACAGTGCAAATCAACATTTTCACCCAACTCCATATTCTCAGTGGATCATTTAAGTATCTAGGATGAAAAGTTAAAATGAAAAAAGAGTTACTAGTGTTCTGAGACCAACAGATATCCCCAAGAATTTTCATCGGTGAAGATGTGAGTAGTATTTGAAAGATTCAAACCCTAACTGCATCTGGTCCCCTCTTTACCTGGTACATTCCCTCCTCTCCACCACATTCATCACTAATTTGCACTCTACCTAACATTTCAGCACACAGGAGGAGAGCGGAGGCCACAGAATCCTGAGGTAACTTTTTTCCTTGATAACAACTATGATCCACTTTTCAGTCCCTACTGCAGTCTGTCACTAGACAGCCAAACTTTTGGCTGAAAAGCCAGGAATACCAGACTAACCATGGTAGCAAGATCCTCACTTTCTCTAAAAATACCAGAGGATTGAAGGGTGACCCCATATGGGCCGGGGCGGATGTGATAAAATGCAAATGTGCAGCTTCCAGTGGGAGACAGAAGGATGCTGTACTAGGTCAGAAGAGTGTAATGAATGAGGATAGTTTTTAATACTAACGTGACTGGGGGAGGACTGTTTCCAGATGGGAGGGGCAGCTGGTGGAGAAAGGTTTGTGAGAGCTAGGAGTGAAAACTGAGCAAGCATATGGGGCTGTGAGGGAAAAAAGGCTCCAAGGAGGCAGGAGATGTGGAGGCAGGACTCAGATTGCAGACGTCTCAGTAAGGATGCATTGGGCTTAAAAAGAGGGAGGCAAGCTCTGGAGATAACCTTGGATAAAGTGGGGATGCTGAAGGCTGCGGGGAGAATCATTTCTACCAGAGAGGAAAGGGTCTTACCAGTCCAGCAAAGAGAAATAAGGCTTTCTTAGGATTGGGAATAAAGTAATGAAATAAAGAAATGGGAGATGGTAGAGCAGAATCTCTTTTAGATTTTCAAGAAAGTCATGCAGGCATCCAAGAATATCTGAACATTCTTTATCTCTAAAGATAAAGAGATAAAGCAAACAGACCAAAATGCTAGCAGTAGGTGAATCTGGGTAAAGGGTTTTCTTTGGTGTCCTTTAATGTCCTTTGATTGTTCTTATGTTTGCACGGAGGCACCCAATGGATGTGGAGTCACTCTTCAGTTTTGCTCACCACCAGGACTTCATCTACGATAAATGTTAACTTCCTCCAATGTCTCAGTTGAACGAGCAAGCAAAGGCTGATGGGACAGTTGAGTTTCTCATGTAAGACAGGTCACTTCAAAAGGCACTCCCTGCTCTCAGCATCTTCTCTGCCTATTTAATTGATGACACACTCTTATCTTAACCCCCACCCCATCCTAAGATTCTCCCTAACCCGCGAGCTTAACATAGGTAGATGATCTAATGTACAACAAACTCTTACTACTATGTAACTCACTACTGAATCATACACGACTAATTGGTTTGGGCTTCCCTACTGGCTCAGTGGTAAAGAATGTGCCTGTCAATGCAGGAGAAACTGGTTCTATCCCTGGGTCGGGAAGATCCCCTGGAGAAGGGCATGGCAACCCACTCCTGTATTCTTGCCTGGAAAATCTTGTGGACAGAGGAGTTGGCAGGCTATAGTCCATAGGATCAGAAACAGTCAGACGTGACTTAGTGACTAATCAAGAACAACAACATTTAATTAGTTCAGTGAGTTTACTAGGAAAAAACCATCAAATTTATAAACTATAAGCCACTTTGCTCTAGCGATGTGTCATTTCCCAGGTCCTGTATTTATGCTGAACCTGCAAAAATTCTCCAGCATGGCTCTGTCAAACTCTGAACCAGTGACTGCATGAGCTCTAATTATTCTTTGTCAGGCTCTCTTTTGTCCTCATTTTCAGCTTTCAGTGCATGATACCCATTAACTCCAAGGTTAACCTATTAATATTAACATATTAATATTTAACTGCTTAATATTTTAGTACATAGGATCTAATGTTGAGGTCTGCCCGTATCTTCATAACACTGTATTCTCTTTTTTTGTTGTTTTTGTTTTTATTTTTTTTAATTTATTTATTATTTTACTTTACAATATTGTATTGGTTTTGCCATACATTGACTTGAATCCTCCATGGGTGTACATGTGTTCCCCATCCTGAACCCCCCTCCCACCTTCCTCCCCATCCCCTCCCTCTGGGTCATCCCAGTGCACCGGCCCTGAGCACCTTGTCTCATGCATCAAACCTGGACAGGCAATTCATTTCACATATGATAATTTACATGTTTCAATGCCATTCTCCCATATCATCCCACCCTCACTCTCTCCCACAGAGTCCAAAAGACTGTTCAATATATCTGTGTCCCTTTTGCTGTCTCGCATACAGGGTTTTCTTATCACACCACTCTCATTTCAAAATGTATTATTGATTTTTAATATACACACAATTACTAACACCTAAGTAAAGCCCTGTTTAAATCCGGGCACCTTTCCTAGAAGAAGTTGATTCGCATATTATGATTAGGCAGTCTATATACCTTTAACTAGACCTTTTAGAACTAATACCCCAAAAAAGATGTCCTTTTCATTATAGGGGACTGGAATGAAAAAGTAGGAAGTCAAGAAACACCTGGAGTAACAGGCAAATTTGGCCTTGGAGTACAGAATGAACCAGGGCAAAGGCTAATAGAGTTTTGCCAAGAGGACGCACTGGTCATAGCAAACACCCTCGTCCAACAGCATAAGAGAAGACTCTACACGTGGACATCACCAGAGGTCAACACCGAAATCAGATTGATTATGTTCTTTGCAGCCAAAGATGGAGAAGCTCTATACAGTCAGCAAAAACAAGACCTGGAGCTGACTGTGGCTCAGATCATGAACTCCTTATTGCCAAATTCAGACTTAAACTGAAGAAAGTAGGGAAAACTACTAGACCATTCAGGTATGACCTAAATCAAATCCCTTATGACTATACAGTTGAAGTGAGAAATAGACTTAAGGGACTAGCTCTGATAGACAGAGTGCCTGATGAACTATGGACGGAGGTTCATGACATTGTACAGGAGACAGGGATCAAGACCATCGCATGGAGAAGAAATGCAAAAAGGCAAAATGGTTGTCTGAGGAGGCCCTACAAATAGCTGTGAAAAGAAGAGAAGTGAAAAGCAAAGGAGAAAAGGAAAAACACTCCCATTTGAATGCAGAGTTCCAAAGAATAGCAAGGAGAGATAAGAAAGCCTTCCTCAGTGATCAATGCAAAGAAATAGAGGAAAACAACAGAAAGGGGAAGACTAGAGATCTATTCAAGAAAATTAGAGATACCAACGGAACATTTCATACAAAGATGGGTTTGATAAAGAACAGAAATTGTATGGACCTAACAGAAGCAGAAGATATTAAGAAGAGGTGGCAAGAATACAAAGAAGAACTGTATAAAAAAGATCTTCACGACCCAGATAATCATGATGGTGTCATCACTCACCTAGAGCCAGACATCCTGGAATGTGAAGTCAAATGGGCCTTAGAAAGCATCACTATGAACAAAGCTAGTGGAGGTGATAGAATTCCAGTTGAGCTATTTCAAATCCTAAAAGATGATGCTGTGAAAGTGCTGCATGCAATATGCCAGCAAATTTGGAACACTCAGCAGTGGCCCCAGGACTAAAAGAGGTCAGTTTTCATTCCAATTCCAAAGAAAGGCAATGTCAAGGAATGCTCAAACTACCACACAATTACACACATCTCACACGCTAGTAAAGTAGTGCTCAAAATTCTCCAAGCCAGGCTTCAGCAATATGTGAACCATGAACTTCCAGATGTTCAAGCTGGTTTTAGAAAAGGCAGAGGAACCAGAGATCAAATTGCCAACATCCGCTGGATCCTTGAACAAGCAAGACAGTTCCAGAAAAACATCTATTTCTGCTTTATTGACTATGCCAAAGGCTTTGACTGTGTGGATCACAATAAACTATGGAAAATTCTGAAAGAGAGGGGAATACCAGACCACCTGACCTGCCCCTTGAGAAATCTGTATGCAGGTCAGGAAGCAACAGTTAGAACTGGACATGGAACAACAGATTGGTTCCAAATAGGAAAAGGAGTACGTCAAGGCTGTATATTGTCACCCTGCTTATTTGACTTATATGCAGAGTACATCATGAGAAACGTTGGACTGGAAGAAGCACAAGCTGGAATCAAGACTGCTGGGAGAAATATCAATAACCTCACATATGCAGATGACACCACCCTTATGGCAGAAAATGAAGAGGAACTAAAAAGCCTCTTGATGAAAGTGAAAGAGGAGAGTGAAAAAGTTGGTTTAAAACTCAACATTCAGGAAATTAAGATCATGGCATCTGGTCCCATCACTTCATGGGAAATAGATGGGAAGACAGTGGAAGCAGTGTCAGACTTTATTTTGGGGGGCTCCAAAATCACTGCAGATGGTGATTGTCGCCATGAAATTAAAAGACGCTTACTCCTTGGAAGGAAAGTTATGACCAACCTAGATAGCATATTAAAAAGCAGACACATTACTTTGTCAACAAAGGTCCATCTGGTCAAGGCTATGGTTTTTCCAGTAGTCATGTATGGATGTGAGAGTTGGACTATAAAGAAAACTAAGCACCGAGGAATTGATGCTTTTGAACTGTGGTGTTGGAGAAGACTCTTGAGAGTCCCTTGGACTGCAAGGAGATCCAACCAGTCCATCCTAAAGGAGATCAATCTTGGGTGTTCATTGGAAGGACTGATGTTGAAGCTGAAACTCCAATACTTTGGCCACCTCATGTGTAGAGCTGACTTATTGGAAAAGACCCTGATACTGGGAGGGATTGAGGGCAGGAGGAGAAGAGGACTACAGAGGATGAGATGGTTGGATGGCATCACCGACTCTATGGACATGAGTTTGAGTAAACTCCAGGAGTTTGTGATGGACAGGGAGGCATGGCGTGCTGCGATTCATAGGGTTGCAAGGAGTCAGACATGACTGAGCAACTGAACTGAACTCAACTGATACCTTTAACCTATGGCTTCCTTCATAGCTCAGTTGGTAAAGAATCCATCTGCAATGTGGGAGATCTGGGTTCATTCCCTGGGGTGGGAAGTTCACATGAAGAAGGGAAAGGCTACCCACTCCAGTATTCTGGTCTGGAGAATTCCATGGCTTTGCAAAGAGTCGGACACAACTGAGCAACTTTCACTTCATACCCTTAACCAAATTCATTTCACAAATAGTTTAGACTTTGAGGTTTGCTCACAGTGTAGTGAAACAAGCTGTCTACATAGGCATGGCTTGCCAGGTGCTGTCAGCAAAGGACACTACGTATAGAACAACAGAAATGGCAGAGAAAGGTCATACATCTCAGTCACACTGTCTCTATAGCAGCAACTGTGGGTCCCTTTGAAGTTGACTGCTTCAGCAGAACACAACTGGAAGTCTTCTTTTGGGGACTTCCCAGGGATTCCCAATTCAATACATATGCCTGTACACAGCCCGTACATCACAGGAGAGCAATGTAAGAGAGGCACATTTCCTCACAACCCATCAGACTCCGACTCCTCTTTGATTGCAAACTTCTAGGCAACCCGAAGTCTCCAACAAAGCTTAACTTCTACCTCAGAACCAACATCTTTCATTACACTCCAGGGTGAACAAGCCTTTCAGCTGCCTCCTTGTTGTCTGGCTTAGATTTTAACCTTCCTTTCAATCACATGTGTTTCTCTCACTCAAAAATAGAAGAGAGTAGTTGGAGGACAGTAGGTCTTTATGGTTCTTAAAGATGATGTACAGAGAGACCCTGGGGCACTGGTCCCTCATAGTTTTATTTCAGACCACATCACCCGAAAGGCAAGTAGGAAGGAATACTATTGTCAGCATTTCAAAACAACATGCAGTATCACCTTTTGTTTTGATCTGTTCAACCTTTTCTTTCAAGAAATTATCCTTTGATTCTCAGACTCCCTTGCCCTTGTCTGAGAACAGAGATTCCCCCCCCCCCCACCTTCCTTTTTAGTGTATAAATTGCTTTAGTCATTTTCAAGTTATGAAGTATGAGGGAAATTTTCATGCAGAGACAATACTTATGATTTTTTTATGGATAATTCAAATGTAGTTGAACCTTAGAACTTTAAGATGAAGAATGAAATTATTATGAGTTTGGAAGAAAAAAACTGAGCAATCAAAAACCAGTCTTCATATGTGCACAATAAAATTGAGTTTTAAACTGTGTAATCATACCGTTGTGTAACATGGCAGGGATATTATTGTTTGTTTTGATATTGTGCTCTACTGTAAAATGTACATAGTTATGCAAATAAAGTTAGGTAACTCAATCAAGGTACAACTTTCCTTTTAAAAACAAAAATTGCCATCTTAGTTTCTTAAATCTAAAGCACAGGAAAATTAAATGCAAAAAGTCAAAAGGAAATAATTGAAATGTTGATGTTACCTCTTCAAAAAATTACATATTTAAAACTTTCATCAGGACAAGGTTAATTAACATTACAAGTAAGTGATCCCATAAGTAAAAAGAAAATGTTTCCAGATTGCATGTGTCTATTTGACTCTCCATCATGTTCCAACTTCCCCATCCCCATACCTCTGGCCTTGGCACAATCGCTTTTCCAGCCTGGAATGCCCTTTATTCCTCTTGTCTATCTGGATAAATCATATTTATCTTTCAAAACTCAGATCTGTTTTTATCTTATCTCATTCCTCTTACCCTTGCTGGCCTGGAAAATTGTGCTCTGTCTTCACATATTTTTATCTTGAATTAATTTTACTATATATAATTTGCTTGCTTTTGTTTGACCCTAGATTGGGTTAAGAACTCCGGATGTTAGGAATTTTATTTTGCACATTTCTCCATCCCTAGCACCTAGTATAGTGCCTAGCCCATAAAGCATTCTCAATATGTTTGCTTGATTAAATTTATTTTGCTATTTCCCACTAATTAGTGATTTGATAGATCTGCAAAGCTTTTTTGGAACTAATATGTTAATCTGAATAACAAAAGTTAGCTAAAATTATTTCTTTTTCAAAAGACTTCAAAAAGGAAAGAAGCTATAGTGAACACTTTAGGCACACTTCCTTATCCTGGTCCTTTTAGATCTTCTCAGAACAAAGCTAGAAGGTAGAGTTTCCCTGGTGGCTCAGTGATTGAGAGTCCGCCTGCCAGTGCAGGAGATACCGGTTCTGTCTCTGTTCTAGGGGGATCCCACATGCTGCAGAGTGGTTAGGCCTGTGAGCCACGTAGATTGAACCTTTGTTCTAGAGCCCAGGAGCCCCAACTACTGAGCCCACATGCTGCAACTACTGAAGCCTGCACACCCTAGAGTCCCATGCTTCACAATAGGAGAGCCTACTGCAATGAGAAGCCCATTTACCACAGCTAGAGAGTAGCCCCTGCTCACCACAACTAGAGAAAAGTCCAAGTAGCAACGAAGACGCCACACAGTTAAAAATAAATAAATTAAATTAAAAACTGGAAGGTATTGGGTGAATTGTATGAAACTGTCATTGGTCAAAAAGAGTCAATTATTCATAGTTTTATAAGATTCAACCTAAGAGATACCTCTCCCATTCCTGTTTACCAGAAAGCAGGGTTGCTATTCTGTGGGTAAATATTGCTACGTGTTC
Organism: Cervus canadensis; assembly: GCF_019320065.1. Classification (NCBI taxonomy): domain Eukaryota; kingdom Metazoa; phylum Chordata; class Mammalia; order Artiodactyla; family Cervidae; genus Cervus; species Cervus canadensis. The sequence continues at coordinate 39,738,816 of NC_057392.1, forward strand.
CTCACTGTTTTGCATCAATTTAGGAATAAAGCCTCAGGGGAGGAGGAATGGACTAACTGCATCAGAGGAAGATGTTATGCAGTCTTGGCCTTGTATGCTTACTGTCAGAGCTGACTTCTTCAGTCAGTGAGATTTCTCATAAAATACATTCTGAGATATGGAGACTAGGCTTCAAAACCTGTCATATGTGGTACCTTATATTTCACTGGAGGAGATCTCCCCCACATGGTCATTTGCCCAACCCAAAGCAGATTCCCCATCAGCATTCCTGATTTTTTTCTCCAGGCCCATTTTGCTTGTGCTGTAGTGGGAGAGACAGAGACTTTATGGCTTCCATTTGTCTCCCCCAACACTTTCATTGGCTGGGTCCTATCCTTTCTTGTCTGTTTTAATACCATTTCTTCCAGAAGAATGAGTTAATCCTTCCTGCTTTATGAAACTAATTACAGATTCATGAATATGGGCTGAATGGTAATACAGTTAGCTGGATTCAAATTCATAGTTGGTTGGAACTATAAACAAAAGCCTCTTTAAAATACTTAAGTTATAATACCACTAACTCTTTACCAATTGAGGTGTGACTTATGTTCTCTTAGCATCAAATTTCTTTATCCATAACATGAGGAAAAAAAAAAAGGTTGCCTTTCCTACCACCCATGATAATAGTATCAAATGAGATCATGTATATGAATATGCTTTTTGAATGCTTTAGCATCATAAAAATATAAATATTAGTATTATGTGCATTATTATGGGAGTCTGTTCTATCCAACATTTTTATCAACAACTTGAACAAAGACATAAAAGCACAATTATAAGTTGTGCAGATGATAGACATATGGGAGGAATAGCTAATAAAAAGAAGGGAAGATAGAATCAAAGTTCAAAGAAATCATAACAGATTGGAATGACGACTAAAACTACTAAAATGATATTTAATAAAAACAGACATAAAATACACTTTGGTTAAAAAAATCATGTCAGGAAAGACATGTTAAGACATCAGTTTATAAAAATCACAGTTATATGGCTCATATACACAGAGTTGAAGATAATTTTAGGTTTCTTTCATTGGAATACAGTGTCTAGAACAAGAGATAATATGTTATATGTGTTAGGGTCATTGTTTATATACATCGTATGTAATACCAATAGAGAAGGAAATGGCAACCCACTCTAGTATTCTTTTTTTTTTTTTCCTCTATTGGTTAGTAGGCTTATGGGCATTCATTTCTTTTTTTCCCCCCAATTATTTTTATTACTTGCAGGTTAATTACTTTACAATATTGTGGTTTTTGCCATACATTGACATGAATCAGCCATGGATTTACATGTGTTCCCCATCCTGAACCCCTCTCCCACCTCCCTCCCCATCCACCCCTCTGGGTCATCCCAGTGCACCAGCCCTGAGCACTTGTCTCATGCATTCAACCTGGATTGGCGATCTGTTTCACACTTGATAATATACATGCTTCGATGCTGTTCTCTCAGATCACCCCACCTTTGCCTTCTCCCATAGAGTCCAAAAGTCTGTTCTATACATATGTGTCTCTTTTTCTGTCTTGCATATAGGGTTATCGTTACCATCTTTCTAAATTCCATATATATGCGTTAGCATACTATATTGGTGGTTTTCTTTCTGGCTTACTTCACTCTGTATAATGGGCTCCAGTTTCATCCACCTCATTAGAACTGATTCAAATGAATTCTTTTTAATGGCTGAGTAATATTCCATTTTGTATATGTACCATAGCTTTCTTATCCATTCATCTGCTGATGGGCATCTAGGTTGCTTCCATGTCCTGGCTATTATAAACAGTGCTGCAAGGAACATTGGGGTACACTCTAGTATTCTTGCCTGGAGAATCCCATGGATGAAGGAGCCTGGTGGGCTTCCATCTATGGGGTCACACAGAGTAGGACACGACTGAGCGACTTCACTTTCACTTTTCACTTTCATGCATTGAAGAAGGAAATGGCAACCCACTCCAGTATTCTTGCCTGGAGAATCCCAGGGACAGAGGAGCCTGGTGGGCTGCCGTCTATGGGGTCGCACAGAGTCAGACATGACTGAAGTGACTTAGCAGCAGCAGCAGCCTGTAATACCAAAATATGAAAAACAGCATACCATGTTAGGAAGCTGAAATATGATTTGGGGAAAGCATCAGAATTTTGAAAATCTTAAAACCATTATCATGAGAAGCAATTGTCAGAGTTAGAATTGTTTTGCTTGGAAAGTGATGATAAGTATGTCTACAAATGTTTCAAGGGCTTTCACACAGTAAAAGTATGAAAATGTTACTACATAGAGTTACCAGGAGATCTAAAATAGAAAACACGGCACATACTAGGTTCTCAGTAAATGACAGTTGAATCTAAATCCATTCTGCATTGCTCTATGGGGAAGAATATGAACCTAGGGCTAGGTGTATCAGAAAAATTAAAGGACTGAGTTTCCTGTGGCTAGAAATAATCAAAGAAAGTTACATTTATTGTTATTGAGGATGTTTCTGGAATTTTCTAGAAGTTTATGTATATTAGTGTTGTCTAATTGGAGTGAATCACACTGATCTAGTTGTACACCTACCTTTGCCCCATGCCCAACCCACAGCTAAGAAGAGTTAATGTATTAAAAGCCAGTACATTTTCAAAAAAAAAAAGGGGGGGGGGGAGTTAATGTTATTACCTTTTAGAATTTAAATTATAGAAAGATTATGTAAACTAAATGTTGAATAAATCTGTGATAGCAGCCCCCCCCCTTTTTTTCCCTAAGGCAGCAGTCTTTAAACATTATTATGTATCAGAATCACTCACAGGTCTTGCCAAAATACATACAGCTAAAACTTACTCACAGAGTTTATGAATGAGTAGATCTGGAGTGGTACACCAAAATGTGCATGTAACAAATTCCCAGGTGATACCACTGAGGAATCACTGCTCAAAGTGAAAATGCCTTGTTCATACTTCTTACTAAAGGAACAATGGCAATGTGCCCATACTTTTTATGCAGTAAATAATTCCACAATCCTCAATTGATAACTAGAAGTCAGAACCTAATCAATTCATAGGTTGTTCAGTGACCTATAATTTGCCTTGCAATGAAAAATCAAGAAGCAGAAATGAAGCTTCATCTCTCAAGAATCTGAAAAAGTGTGCTTTTTAAAAGAGAAGCAATTAATATAAGAAAGAAATAGAAAAACCAACAAGTAGAAAGGAGTGAACAGAGAAGTGGACAGGAGTGTGGCCAACAAGGCCGAGGAGAAAGACACTGAGCTCACCTCCTTCCATAGCAACACCCAAATTACAACTATTTACAGAGCAAATATGTAAGCCAGTGACCTGCAGACTAGCAGAAAAGATACAGTGTGAAAGGAGGATGGGTCAGAATCACTGCTAATCATGGAGAGCCTCTCAGGGAGACAGGAAGAAACTAGGGTTCCCTATGGGACTTAGATACTGGTAGCAGCCATTTGGGGGAGATCATTCTACCAGAAGGACACTGATGCTGGTAAGAGCTATTTTGAGATCCTCCCTCTAGCATATTAGTGCCAGGAGCTTATCCACCTATTAGCAGTCTGGCACCAGTCCTAGATCATCTGGGCTACCATGATGATCAAGCCAGCCATGCAGGAACCAAGCCCTACCCACCAGCAGGTTAACACTAGACCTGGGCCTCCACAAACCCTCCAGGAACCTGCCATGCCTACGAGTGGGTCAGCAGCAACCAAATAAGACATAGTTTAGCAGTCAACCGGTCCACAGGTCAGCTCCATCTACCATTATGCACACAGTAAGTAGCCCCGCCATAACAGAAAGGTCCATGCAGCCTAGTTAAGTAGTACTCCTAGAGCACACAACCCTGGTGACCAGAGAGCAGTGTGCAGCTGGACCCTGTAGGGCATCGCCTATATTAAATCTCTTCTCCAAGACTGGGAAACATAACTGTCTCTCCTAATACACAGAAATAAATACAGAGAATTAGAAAAATGAAGAGACAGAGGAATGTGTCCCAAACAAGGAAGGGACAGACAAAACCTCAGAAAATGAACTAACCAGAACAGAGGGAAGCAAACTACTTGATAAATGGTTCAAGGTAATGATCATAAAGATTCTCAACAAACTCAGGAGAAGAATGGACAAAGTGAGAATTTTAACAAAGAGTTAGAAAACATAAAGAAGAACCACACAGAGTTAAAAAATACAATTACTGAAGTAGAAAATACAGTAGAAGGAATCAATAGTAGAGTAGATATATGACGCAGAGAAGTGGATCAGTAAGCTGAAAGAGTAATGGAAATCACTCAAACTGAACAGAAAAAAAAAAAAATTCTTTTTTGTAATGATAATAGCTTAAGAGGCCTCTGAGACAACATCAAGCATACTAACATTCACATCAGAGGAGTCTCAGAAAGAGAGGAGAGGAAAAGGGGGGCAGGCAGACAATATTATATTTGATAAAATAATAATTGAGAAATTCCAAGTCTGAAAAAAGAAACAGAAATCCAGGTCCAGAAACACAGAGAGTCCCAAATAAGATGAACTCAAAGAAGTCCATTCCAAGGCACACTATAATTAAAATGGCAAAAATAAAAGATAGAGAATCTTAAGAGCAGCAAGAAAAAAGCAGCTAGTCACATACAAGGGAACTCCCATGAGACTATCACTTACCTTTCACCAGATATTTTGCAAGCCAACAAGGACCAGAATGATACACTTTGATAAAAAATTAAAGCACATAATCCAAAATATTCTACCTAGGAAAGCCATCAATCAGATATGAAGGAGATATAAAAAGTTTTACAGATAAGCAAAGGCTAAGAGTTCAGGAGTTCACAACAAATGGTAAAGGAATTTCTCTAAACAGAAAGAAAAGACCACAAGTAGACATTTAAGAATGATGAATGGAGAAATTTTATTGGTAAAGGCAAACATATAAGAAAGGAGGGAAATTTAAAAGACAAAAGCAGTAAAATCAGATATACCCACAATCAATGGTTAGTTCAGTTCAGTTGCTCACTCATGTTACACTCTTTGTGACCCTATGAACTGCAGCACGCCAGGCCTCCCTGCCCATCACCAACTCCCAGACTGCACGCAAACCCATGTCCATCGAGTCAATGATGCCATCCAACCATCTCATCCTCTGTCGTCCTCTTCTCCTCCTGCCCTCAATCGTTCCCAGCATCAGGGTCTTTTCAAATGAGTCAGCCCTTCACATCAGCTGGCCAAAGTATTGGAGTTTCAGCTTCAGCATCAGTCCTTCCAATGAACACCCAGGATTGATCTCCTTTAGGATGGACTGGTTGGATCTCCTTGCAGTCCAAGGGACTCTCAGGAGTCTTCTCCAACACCACAGTTCAAAAACATCAATTCTTCGGTGCTCAGCTTTCTTTATAGTCCAACGCTCACATCCATCCATGACCACAGGAAAAACCATAGCCTTGACTAGACAGACCTTTGTTGGCAAAGTAATGTCTCTGCTTTTTAATATGCTCTTTAGGTTGGTCATAACTTTCCTTCCAGGAGTGAGATTCTTTTAATTTCGTGGCTGCAATCACCATCTGCAGTGATTTTGGAGCCCAGAAAAATAAAGTCAGCCACTGTTTCCACTGTTTTCCCACCTATTTGCCATGAAATGAAGGGACTGGATGCCATGATCTTAGTTTTCTGAATGCTGAGCTTTAAGCCAACTCTTTCACTCTCCTCTTTCACTTTCATCAAGAGACTCTTTAGTTCTTCTTCACTTTCTGCCATAAGGGTGGTGTCATCTGCATATCTGAGGGTTATTGATATTTCTCCCAGCAATCTTGATTCCAGCTTGTGCATCTTCCAGCCCAGCATTTCTCATGATGTACTCTGTATATAAGTTAAACAAGCAGGGTGGCAATACACAGCCTTGACGTACTCCTTTTCTTATTTGGAACCAGTCTGTTATTCCATGTCCAGTTCTAACTGTTGCTTCCTGACCTGCATACAGATTTCTCAAGGGGCATGTCAGGTGGTCTGGTATGCCCATCTCTTTCAGAATTTTCTACAGTTTATTGTGATCCACACAGTCAAAGGCTTTGGCATTGTCAATAAAGCAGAAATAGATGTTTTTCTGGAACTCTCTTGCTTGTTCGAGGATCCAGCGGATGTTGGCAATTTGATCTCTGGTTCCTCTGCCTTTTCTAAAACCAGCTTGAATGTCTGGAAGTTCACGGTTCACACATTGCTGAAGCCTAGCTTGGAGAATTCTGAGCATTACTTTACTAGAGTGTGAGATGAGTGTAATTGTGTGGTATTTTCAGCATTCTTTGGGATTGCCTTTCTTTGGGATTGGAATGAAAACTGACCTTTTCCAGTCCTGTGGCCACTGCTGAGTTTTCCATGCTTGCTGGCATATTGATTGCAGCACTTTCACAGTGTCATCTTTCAGGATTTGAAATAGCTCAGCTGGAATTCCATCACCTCCACTAATTTTGTTCATAGTGATGCTTCCTAAGGCCCACTTGACTTCACTTTCCAGGATATCTGGCTCTAGGTGAGTGATGACACCATCATGATTATCTGGGTCGTGAAGATCTTTTTTTGTACAGTTCTTCTGTGTAATCAATGGTTAAGATATGCATAACACAAAAATATATAAAATATGATGTCAAAAACATTAAACATAGGGTGAATAAAAATACAGCATTATTAGAATGTGTTTGAACTTAAGATATCAACCCCGAATAATATTTGTAAGTTAGTATATGTGAACACCATGGTAATCACAAATGAAAAGAAAAAATTCAAACAAAATATCAAAGACAGTCATAAAATCAAAAGGAAAAACAACAAAAGAAGAAATGAACATAAAGAACTACAAAACAACCAGTAAACAACTTTAAAAATGACAATAATGGCAATAAACACATAATGTAAATCAACTAAATACTCCAATCAAAAGACCTAAAGTGACTTAGTGGGTAAGAAACAAAACCCATATATACATTCTGGGGTTACCTGGTAGCTCAGTCATTAAATAATTCACCTGCAATGCAGGAGACTATGTGCAATGTAAGAGACCACCTGCAATGCAGGAGACACAGGTTTTATTTCTGGATTGGGAGGATCCCCTGGAGAAGGAAATGGCAATCCACCCCAGTATTCTTGCCTTGAAAATCCCATGGGGAGAGGAGTCTGGCAGGCTACAGTCCATGGGGTCAGAAGAGTCAGACACGACTTAGAGACTAAACTACCACCATACATATATGCTGCCTATGAGAGATTCAATTCTGATCTAAAGACACACAGAGACTGAATGTAAGGAAATGGGAAAAGGTATTACATGTAAATGGAAATAAAAAGAAAGCTGAAGTATAATGCATATATTAGACAAAATAGACTTTAAAACAAAGACTATAATAAGAGACAGAGAAGAACATTACTTAAATATTATATGATCAATCCAATAAGAAGATATAACATTTGTAAATATATGCACCTAACATAGGAACACTTAAATACATAAAGCAAAAACTAACAAGCATAAAAGGAAAAACCAGTAACAGTAGGAAACTTTAACACCCCACTTATATCAATAGACATATCATCCAGACAACAAATCAATAAGGAAATACTGGCTTCAAATGAAACATTAGAGAAAATGGACTTAATAAGCATATAAAATATTCCATCCAAAAGCAGCAGACTATACATTTTTTTTTGTCAAGCGCACATGGAATATTCAGGAAATTCTAGGATAGATTACATGTTAGGCTGTAAAACAAATCTCAATAAATTTAAGAAGATTGAAATCAAATCAAGCATTTTAACAACCACAATTCTATGAGCGTAGAAATCAACAACAAGAAAAGAACTGCAAAAAACCACAAAAACATGGAGGCTAAACAATGTGCTACTAAACAACCAACAGGTCAATGAAGAAATCAAAGAATAAATAAAAAGTAATTGGGGACATGAAAGTGGAAATGATAATTTAGAATTTATGAGATGCAGCAAAAGCAATTCTAAGAGAGAAGTTCATAGCCACACAAGCCTATCTCAGGAAAGGAAAAATCTCAAATAAAAAATCTAACATTACACATAAAGGAATTAGGAAAAACATAACAAGCAAAGCCTCACATTAGTAGAAGAAACTAAATTTAAAAAGATCAAAGCAGCAATAAACAAGTTAGAAACTAAAATATAATAGAAAAGATCAATTAAACTAAGAAATAGTGTCTTGAAAAGACAAATAAAACTTTAGCCAGAATTATCAAGTAAAAAAGGGAGGGGGGCCTAAATAAAGAAAATTATAAATGAAGGAGAAGTTACAATCAACACTTCAATAATAAAAAGGATCTTAAAATATTACTACAAACAATTATATGCCAATAAAAAGAACACCCTAGAAGAAATGGATAAATTCCTAGAAATAAACAATTCCCCAAGACTGAATCCAGAAGAAATGATTATCAGTATTAAAATTGAATCAGTAATAAAGAAAACACCCAGCAAACAAATATCCAGAACCAGACTGCTTCACAGGTATACTCTACCAAACATTGAAAGAAGAGTTAACACATATGCATATCAAACTTTTCAAAAAAATTGAAGAGGAAGGAACACATATCCAAAGTCATTCTATGAGGCCAGCATCATCTTGATATCAAAACCAGACAAAGATACCATGAAAAAAGAAAATTATATGCAAATATCACTGATAAACACAAATTTAAAAATCCTCAACAATATATTAGCACACCAAATTCAACAGTACATTAAAAAGATCATATACCAAGATCAAGCACAATTTATCTCATGGATGCCAGGATGGTTCAGTATCAATCTAGGTGATTTACTACATTAGCAAATTGAATAAAACCATATGATCATGTCGACAGATGCAAGAAAAACTTTTGACAAAAGTCAATGTCCATTTATGATTAAAAAAAAAAAAAAAAAACAACTTCTCAAGAAAATAGGTGTTGAAGGAACTTCCCTCAGTGTAATAAAGGCCACACCATATTCAATGGTAACAAGCTGAAAGCAATTTCTCTTAAGATCAGGAACAGGTTAAAAATGCACACTCACCATTTGTGTTCCACAAAGTACTTAAAATTCTCCAAGCCAGGCTTCAGCAATATGTGAACCATGAACTTCCAGATGTTCAAGCTGGTTTTAGAAAAGGCAGAGGAACTAGAGCTCAAATTGCCAACATCTGCTGGATCCTGAACAAGCAAGACAGTTCCAGAAAAACATCTATTTCTGCTTTATTGACAATACCAAAGGCTTTGACTGTGTGGATCACAATAAACTGTGGAAAATTCTGAAAGAGATGGGTATACCAGACCACCTGACCTGCCTCTTGAGAAACCTGTATGCAGGTCAGGAAGCAACAGTTAGAACTGGACATGGAACAACAGACTGGTTCCAAATAGGAAAAGGAGTACGTCAAGGCTGTATATTGTCACCCTGCTTGTTTAACTTATATGCAGAGTACATCGTCAGAAATGCTGGGCTGGATGAAGCACAAGCTAGAATCAAGATTGCCAGGAGAAATATCAATAACCTCAGATATGCAGATGACACCACCCTTATGGCAGAAAGTGAAGAAGAACTAAAAAGTCTCTTGATGAAAGTGAAAGAGGAGAGTGAAAGAGTTGGCTTAAAGCTCAGCATTCAGAAAACTAAGATCATGGCATCCAGTCCCTTCACTTCATGGCAAATAGATGGGGAAATAGTGGCTGACTTTATTTTTCTGGGCTCTAAAATCACTGTAGAAGATGTTTGCAGCCATGAAATTAAAAGACGCTCACTCCTTGGAAAGAAAGTTATGACCAATCTATACAGCATATTAAAAAGCAGAGACATTACTTTGTCAACAAAGGTCTGTCTAGTCAAGGCTATGGTTTTTCCTGTGGTCATGGATGGATGTGAGAGTTGGACTATAAAGAAAGCTGAGCACTGAAGAATTGATGTTTTTGAACTGTGGTGTTGGAGAAGACTCTTGAGAGTCCCTTGGACTGCAAGGAGATCAAGCCAGTCCATCCTAAAGGAAATCAGTCCTGAATATTCATTGGAAGGACTGATGCTGAAGCTGAAACTCCAATACTTTGGCCAGCTGATGTGAAGAGCTGACTCATTTGAAAAGACCCTGATGCTGGGAAAGATTGAGGGCAGGAGGAGAAGGGGATGGCAGAGGATGAGATGGTTGGATGGCATCACCGACTCCATGGACATGGGTTTGGGTGAACTCCGGGAGTTGTTGATGGACAGGGAGGCCTGGCCTGCTGCGTTTCATGGGGTCTCAAGGAGTTGGACATGACTGAGTGACTGAACTGAACTGAAAGTCAGTCATAGCAACTGATGAGAAAAAAAAATAATGAAAAACATTCCAATTCAAATAAAGAAGTAAAATTGTCATTGCTTACAGATCACAGGATACTATATACAGAAAATCCTAAAAATTTCATTAAAACTATTAGAACTAATAAATGGATTCAATAAAGTTACAGGATACAAAATCAAAATGCATAAATATATACCATAACATTTCTAGACACTAATCACAAACTAATGGCCTCTTTCATGTAACTGAAACAAATAATTATAAAATTAGAATGGAAATGTAAAGGACCCCAAGTAGCAAAAACAATCCTGAGAAAGAAAACCAGAGCTTGAGGCATTGTGCTTCTTGATTTTAAACTATCAGAACAGTATGTTGCTTACACAAAAATAGATACATAGATCAATGGAATAGAATAGATAACCCAGAAATAAACTCACACTTACATGGTCAATTAATCTGCAATAAAGAAGGTAAGAATATACAATTTGCAAAAGAGAATAAAGGTTGGAAAATCTGAACAACTATATGTAGAGAACCAAGCTAAACTACTTTCTCACACCATCTTTAAAAATAAACTTAAAGTGGATTAAAGACTGAAATGTAAGACTTGAAACCATATATTTCCTGGAATAAATCATATCTCTTTGACATTAATCTTAGTAATATTTTTTGCACATATCTTCTCAGGCAAGGGAAACAAAAGCAGAAATAAACAAATGGAACCACATCAAATAAAAAGCTTTTGCACAGCAAATGAAATATCCAGTAAGGGATTAATACTAATATATACAAAAGAAAAAAAAAACCTCATACAGTGTATCCAAAAACAAATAACCATAAATAAAAGGGCAAGGACTTGAATAGACATTTTTCCAAAGAGTACATAAAAATGCAAGCAGATACATGAAAAGCATTCACCATAGACCTTGAATGATTATACTGACAATAGCTGTAGGTTGTAATTTTTTAAGAAGAAGAGAAGCTGCCTTCTTTAATTTTCATCCAGAAGGAAAGGAAAGAAAAATAAAATTTAATTAACACCTAGTGAATAGTAAGCAATATTTCCTGTGGCCTAATTAATGCCAGATATCTAACTTTATTTATCAAACATCTACTGAGTATCTTCTGAAAGTCAGGCTCTGTGCTAGGCACTTTTATGAACATAACTGCAGATGGTGACTGCAGCCATGAAATTAAAGATGCTTGCTCCTTAGAACAAAAACTATGACAAACCAAGAAAGCATACTAAAAAGGAGAGGCATCACTTTGCCAACAAAGGTCCATATAGTCAAAGCTATGGTTTATCCAGTAGTCATGTATGGATGCAGTCATGTATGGTGCTGCAGTCCATGGGGTCTCAAAGAGTTGGACCCGATTGAGCAAGTGAACTGAACTGTACTAAACTGAACATGTATGGATGTGAGTGTTGGACCATAAAGAAAGCCAAGCACCGAAGGATTGATGCTTTTGAACTGTGGTGTTGGAGAAGACTCTTGAGAGTCCCTTGGACTGCAAGGAGATCAAGCCAGTCAGTCCTAAAAGAAATCCTGAATATTCATTGGAGGGACTGAAGTTGAAGCTGAAGCTCCAATACTTTGGCCACCTGATGCAAAGAACTGACTCATTAGAAAAGACCCTGATTCTGGGAAAGATTGAAGGAGTGAGGAGAAGGGGATGACAGAGGATGAGATGGACATGAGCCTGAGCAAAGTCTGGAAATTGGTGAAGGACAGGGAAGCCTGATGTGGTGCAGTCCATGGGATCACAAAGAGTCAGACACAACTGTGACTGAATAACAACAATAAAACAATATTGCAGTCAAGTATATTTCAATAAAATAAAAGGTAAGTGGATAATCAGAGAGGATACAAAAATATATACATAAAAATTTATTATAAATATTTTATGGTATATAAAATATATTATATAAATATATTTATAAAGAAAATATATATGTCATTCCTACTATCATAGTTTTAAACTCCCTCTGATCTTTCTTTTTATTTCCTTCCTTCCTCCCTTCTTTCTTTATTTCTTAAGAACCTGTTACTTCTGACTTGTAACTACAACATTTCTCTTAAAATCTTGGTTATATCCATCACAGGTTTTTTAGAAATGTTTTCTTCTCATTTCTCCATTATCTCTCTGGCAGAGGCAGGGGTGATGGCAATAAGTGCAGGAGTTTGGGGCTCTGAATCACAGCCAGTACAGACAACTTTCAAAACCAAGTTTCTAGTAGTGTGGTAAAGAACCTGCCTGCCAGTGTAAAAGATGTTCAATCGGTGGGTCAGGAAGATCCCCAGGAGGAGGGCATGACAACCCACATCAGTATTCTTGCCTGGAAGATCCCATGGACAGAGGAGCCTGGTGGACTGCAGTCATGGGATTGCAAAGAGTCGGTATGCCTGGAGTGGCTTAGCATGCATGCACAGTATGATAAATACTTTGAGGGAAAACAAGCCAGGTAAAAAGACAGAGCATGATTCAGAGTGCTATTTTTAAAAAGCTGGTCATAGAAGTCCTCTTTTGAAGAGGTGATTTTTTTTTTATTGACATTTATACTTAAAAACTTTTCTGAGATACACAAGTATAAGTGGTGCTTTGTTTCATGTCTGTTTTATATACAGAAAAGTTTGTTCTGCATTTTTTTTCCACTTATTTTTATTAGTTGGAGGCTAATTACTTTACAATGTTGTAGTGGTTTTTGTCATACATTGACATGAATCAGCCATGGATTTATACAGCTGAATTCTACCAAAAAATTTAGAGAAGAGCTATCACCTATCTTACTAAACTCTTCTTGAAGAGGTGATTTTTTAAGCAGGGATAAAATTATGTAAGGAAACCAATCAAAATGTTTGGAAGAAGAGCATTCCAGGCAGCAGGATTTAGTTGGTCATGTAGCATTTTGATTTCTACTTTTAGTGTGATAGTAAACTATTGAAATATCTTGTGGGAGTGACTAAAATGATCCGACTCAGGTATTTTAAGCATCTGTCAGGTTACTGTATGGAAAACTGAGTGTAACAGGGGAAGATGAAATAATAAGTGGTGGTCTTTGAGGGGGTGAGAAATAAAAATATTTGGTTGAGGTTTTTTAGGGTAGAACCAACACATTTTGATAAATAGGGGTCAAGCATGAAAGAAAATGAGGAGTCAGAATGACAGTAAGGTCTTTGACTTAAGTAGGTGGATGACAAGCAGTGCCATTTACCACATTAGGAAAATCTGCAGAGAAGCCGTTTTAGATAGAGGGGATTTACGACTTTTTTTCAGTCATGCTGAATTTGATATTTGCCCATTCGATGTTCAAATTGAAATGTTGAGCAGGTGGAAATATATGAGTCTGGAATTCTTAATTTATTGGGAAATCAGTTTCTTTGAGGCATTTATATTTACTAAAATAACACAAGTGGTATGAATATACTAAGGATGAGTATTTGTGGTAAAGGAGAGAATTATTTGTCTTGCTTGAATGTTTAAACATTGCTGTCTAATCATAAATTAAATATATGATTACCATGGAAAATTAGGAAACTATAGAGAAGCATAAAGGAAAAAAAATCATAATATTATTATCCTAAGAACATCAGAATTTGTATTTCTGTATATTTCCTTCTGGTGACTTGATATTATACGATGAATATTTTCTGATTAATCAAATATTCACTGAAAATATTTTATCACTGTATAATAAAAGCTACAGTAATTCACTAGTTAAGGTATTAGTACAATAATCAATAGTTAGTTCAATGAACTGGATAAAGGCCTCTGAAACAGATTATAGTTTTTAGCATGAAAATTTAATTTATGGCAAAGGAATCTCACTTACCAAGAATGAATGTATTCAACCAATGAAGCCATAATCTTATCTCACACCCTAACCCAATATTAAAGGTAAAATTATTAAACCATAAATATTTAACCATCTGTAAGTCTACTCTTGCTCCCTTGAGCTGTTTCTCAATAGAGAATACCTTTCAAATATGTCAGATGATGTCATTCCTTTGTTCAAACTCTTCTAATGATGGCTCCTCCTTTCATTTAAGTTAAGGCTGAAATTCTGCAAATGGTGTACAAGGTACTTCATAATCTGAGCCCTGTTCTCTCTGTCTAGCCATTTTCCTCCTCTGCTCTCCTCCCAGCGTTAGCCTCACTGCCCCTCAGGCATGCCAACATTCTCCCGCCTGAGTCTTTGCACCTACTGTTTGCTCTGCCTACAGGGTTTCCCCCAGATATACCCATGGTTTGCTCATAATTTTCTTCAGGTCTCTCTTCACATGTCACCTTAGGAGGAGTTCTTCACTCATCATTCTATTCAAAATACTGATAACCTACATTCTCTCCCACTGTACCCTCCCCCTCAAGCTTCTCTTTCATTCTTAACTTCCTTTCTTATTCCACATCAAATTTACTGCTACCTGACCTACTATATATTTGTTATTAAACTATCTTTCCTCATTAGAATAAAAGCTTCATAAGGATAGACTCTTTTAATTTTACCCCAATACAGTACCTGACATATATCAAGCATTCAATAATTTTAGTTGTGTGAAATTAATGGGTGAGCAAATTAATTTAGGATGAAACAAAGGCCAATTAGCTGATCCTTTTCTTGAAAAGTATTTTCTGAACACAAATGAAATACATTAATCAAACAAAAAAAGTTAGACTTTCCAAAAAAGCCCAATCAGTTTTAGAAATCAAATGAGAGAAAAGTCTATTTTCTATTTTCTTATTTCCCTTATAACTGCACTCCCTAAGCCCCCTCACTGCACACACACAAAGTAAGGAAAATGGGAAATTACAAATCTGAAGAGGGTTTTGGTTTTTCTTTGTTGTAATTCAACATGATTTATCTGCTAAACTCTCAAGTAGGAAACTACAGAATCCAGAGCACCAAACCGATGGAGAAAATGAATAGTAAGTGAATGAAAGGATAGTGATGAGATCAGAGAACAAAACAAAGTAAAGCCATGCCACAGCTGACCACACTGAACCCATGGTTGCGCACTCTGCAAATAGTGCTAATGGTGGAGGGGAAGAAATGGTATTTTAAACCCAACTGTAATCCCCTTCTATTTTCCGTCGCTCTGGAAAAGCAGTGCTTACAATGACTCTCTCTATGCTTCCCACAAGGGATTTAGTTACTGTTGTAACCTTTCTGTTGTTCATTGTGAGGCTAGAAAAGTATAATTCCACTACATTTAAGCCACTTTGTAAGAGGAAATACAACTGTCAGCTCAGGTGGCTTTAAGCTGCCACAGCTTGGGGAATAAAACCAACTCATCTCTCTTCAAAATCCCCACCTGATAAGAGAAGCTGACAGATATTAGCTCTGTCTTCCTGTAATAAACTCTACCCATGCAATGTAGTGGGCTGATGGAAGTGCACACTGGAATCAACTATGGAACCTTAAAAAGTATTGCCCTCACTCAGTGTTTTGGCCTCTATTTTGAAATTTGTAAATGCTTCCAGGTGATTCTCATGTGCAGCCAAAATGAGAGCCATCGCTATAGTTTTTCCTTTTTCTTTCTTCCTCTCCCTTTTCCTTTTTGGTTTGCCTACCCAGAATAATTTTTCTCTTTCCTATGACACATAAATTTGAAATTTGGGCTCAAAATTTTGCTATTAGTCATTAAAGCAACTGTGAGGAAAACTGACTCCTCCCAGCTTCAAGGCTCAGCCTCCTTGGTTTGTCTTAATCAACCCATTGTATGCCTTGTACACAATCAGGTACAAAGCAGGGATGAGTGAGTAATATAAACAGCCAGTTTAAGCTGGATATAAAGGCCCTTGTTTATAAGGTGTATTAAGAACATTTTCTTTCTTCCTTGGGACAATGTGAGAGATGAATGTGAAGCCAGGAACCACCACAGGTATTTTTCTCCAAAGGAGAAGCAGCCCAAAGATATGATCTCTCCTTAGAAGAGGACACAGTCAAGAAAATTGCAGAGAAATTGCCAGAGTCACAAGCTTGTTTATCCTCAAGTCCATCGCACTTCTGAGATTCCAGTTAGAAAAGCCAGTAAAGGACATTCTTATTGAAGTCATTCGAATTGAGATGTAGCATAAGTATTTAGTACATCAACTAATTTACCCCCATGTTCTGTTTTTCTCCGTGCCTCTCTTAAACTTGGGCCAGTTATTAAAGGAAGATGCCAATGCCCTCATTCAGTATTTCCAGGGGACTGAAACAGTCCTGCTAATCACTTTTCATGATCACCTTCCTAGAATAAAGTAAATACTAATGTAAGCAAGATATTTTTTTGTCTGATTTGAAATGGAAGTCCTAGTTTCTGGGACCTATATGGGGTCAACTGCAGGAAAAAGTACTTCTATTTCATACTGTTTCTTGATCAATGGCCCCACAATAAACAAGTTGCGTCTACTGGCAAATCAGTAATTATTGAGTGGACGGTTCATAGGAACACTGTATAAGGAACTGTAAATTCAGTTAGAATACTGGAATGAAAGAAAGGCATGACCCATAGCCTCAAGTGGTTCATTATTTAATGGAGTGGTTCTCCAATCTGCTTTCCTATGAGAAGAAAGTGCAAGGAGTCATGTGTATGTCTTACCCAATATCCTATCTCTTCTGCCTTTAGAACATTGTATCAGAGCACATTAATGCAGATAGCTTGTAGTCTCTTTGATCCGTGATCGTTTCTAAACAGTAATCCTTTCACTAGACCCAACAAATTCATGACTTTGCCAGCCTGAAACTCAAATTACAAACATAATGAGTATTAGAATCTTCCTTTCAGTTTCCCCCTTATTATCACTTTTTCTAATTCCAGAAACTAGCACTCTTAAAGTGACCAGACTTAGTTCTGATGGTTAGACCAGACCATCATCTAATGATGTTTCACTAATTTTTATCACAAACTGACCTCTTTCAGCTGGAGATCAAATTTTACCATTTATATTCATAAGAAACTGAATTTATGATTCCGTAAATTAATCTGCCAAAGAAACCCTATTCAAGGAATTCTGAATTTTGATTAAAAATATGGCCTTCAGATGTATTCCTAGTTTCCTGTGAAATCAAATCATTTGGATTTCATAGGCTGATTTCAGTTAAATTGACAACGAGGCAGAAGTCTTAAGAGATATATTGAGTTTTCCTGTAGGCAGCCACCCACGAAGTTAAAATCCAGGGGAAATCAAATTTCTTTAGTTCAGTCATTTGCCTCCAGTAATGACTCGGTTTTACACCAACCATAACATTTCTCTACCATTATAAAGATTTAAAGCATTTTTGTGTATCGGATTATTTTCACTTTGGACACAGTTTCCCTGCTTCACTGCCGAACCAATCCAATGCTCTGAGGTGCTGTCAGTTTGCATGAAGTTACCTCCACGGAGTAGGTGAAGTGCTCCATCATGACTGGTTACACTCAAGTTAGGCGTTTTTACCTTTAGCTCGAAGTAGCTCTATATTTTCTCTTAAATTGTGAGTCAGTCTAGAGACCTTAGTTTTTAGACTGCAAGTATAGGTGAGTGTAAGAAGCAGAAGAAATTATTTTCATAGAGCTCATTTCTGACACATAGGTAGCACTGGAGTGGGCTTAAAAATGCACATAATTTCACCCTACCCTGACCCAATCCTTTTGCTGACAGGCCCTGTGATGCTTCCTCAGCCACTAATATTTGGGTTTAACATCATGAGGTCTGTCAACCCAGGAAAAGAGCCCAAATATCTCTCACTACGTTTTTATAGACTTGTGGTTTTTTGCTTTTTAAACACTTTTATTACAAAACAGAATATATATACAACTGGTAAAGTGTATACAATGCATTTCAGTTTTGTTGTTTAGCTGCTAAGTCATATCCAGCTATTTTGTGACTGCATGAACTGTAGCCTGCCAGGCTCGTCTGTCCATGGGATTTCCCAGGCAAGAATATTGGACAGGGTTGCCATTTTCTTCTCCAGGGGATCTTCCTGACCCAGGAATTGAACCCATGTCACCTGCATTAGCAGACAGCTTCTTTTCCACTGAGCTACAGGGAAGGCCCGCATTTCAGTTTAGTAAATAGCTATAGGCAACAATCATGTAAATATTACATAAGTCAAGCAAAAGAATATAATCCACATTCCAGAACCCCTACACATCTCTTCCCACCATTCTCTCCCCTTTGAGGTAAGCATTATTCTGACACTAATAAAAATCACTTCCTTGTTTCCTTTTGATTCTTGTTTATGCAGTCCCAAGAGAAATATTTTAGTTTTGCCTTATTTGAATACTATGTAAGTGGAATCATGTCACACATATTTTCTATAACTTGCTATTTTTCATTCACTATGAATGTTGTTTCATGATATTGATATACATAGAACTATTCATTAATTTTCACTGCTGTATAATATTCATTACTGATATTGCTATTTGTTTATCCATTTGTTTGCTTTTTGGAAAATTTGAAAAATGCTGCTTTGAGCAGCCTGTATCTTATTTCTTGCTGTATATAAGTATGCAGATTTGTAGAGTATACATTTGGAAATGGAAAGACTAAGTCATGGCATATGTGTATTTTTCAGATATATTATTTTTCTCCAAATTATAGCATTACCTGGAGGCTATGTGGCACTAGACCAGTGGCTGTGCAGTGCTGGAGTGACTGTGAGGAAACATCCCAGGTCCACGGGCAAAGAGAAGTCCCAGCAAGGTGGTAGGAGGGGCGAAATCGCATTTAGAATCAAATCCCATACCCTCCAGAGATGCTCAGAGGGCCCAAACAAATCTTGCATGCACCAGGATCCAGAGCCCCCACAGAGACAGAGACAGAGTTGTGTCTGAGTGCCTCCTGTGGGGGGACAGGTCAGTAGTGGACTGCTGCAGAGGCAGGGGCTTTGGGTGCAGCAGACTTGGGTGTGGCATAAGCACTCTTGGAGGAGGTCGCCATTAACCCCACCATAGAGCTGCAGAACTTACACAGGAGTGGGGACATAGACTCTTGGAGGGGACAAACAGAACCTTGTGTGCACCAGGACCCAGGATAAAGGAGCAGTGACCCCACAAGAGATTGACCCAGATTTGCCCATGAGTGTCCAGGAGTCTGCGGTGGAGTGGGTTGGCAGTGGCCTGCTGCAGGGTTGGGGGCACTAAGTGTAGCAGTGCATGAATGGGACCTTTCCAAGGAGGCCGCCATTATCTTCACTACCTCCACCACAGTCTGGCCCCAGGTGATAACAGGGAGGGAAAAAGCTCCACCCATCAACAGAAAAATGGATTAAAGATTTACTGAGCATGGCCCCGCCCATCAGAATAAGACCCAGTTTCCCCCTCAGTCAGTCTCTCCCATCAGGAAGCTTCCATAAGCCTCTTATCCTTCTACATCAGAGGGCAGACAGAATGAAAGCCACAATCACAGAAAACTAAACAATCTGATCACATGGACCACAGCCTTGTCTAATTCAATGAAACTATCAACCATGTCATGTAGGACCACCCAAGACAGACAGGTCATGGTGGAGAGTTCTGACAAAATGTGGTCCACTGGAGAAGGGAATAGCAAACCACTTCAGTATTCTTGCCTTGAGCATGAACAGTATGAAAAGGCAAAAAGATAGGACACTGAAAGATGAACTCCCCCGGTCGGTAGGTGCCCAATATGCTACTGGAAAAGAGTGGAGAAATAACTCCAGAAAGAATGAAGAGATGGAGCCAAGGCTAAAGCAACACCCAGATGTGGATGTGACTGGTGATAGAAGTAAAGTCCAATACTGTGAAGAGCAATATTGCATAGGAACCTTAGGAATCTTAGGTCCATGAATCAAGGCAAATTGGAAGTGGTCAAACAGGAGATGGCAACATCGACATTTTAGGAATCAGAGAACTAAAATAGACCAGATTGGGTGAATTTAACTCAGATGACCATTATATCTACTACTGTGGGCAAGAATCCCTTAGAACAAATGGAGTAGCCATCATAGTCAACAAAAGAGTCTGAAATGCAGTACTTTGATGCAATCTCAAAAACGACAGAATGATCTCTGTTCGTTTCCAAGACAAACAATTCAATATCACAGTAATCTAAGTCTATGCCCCAACCACTAATGCTGGAGAAGCTGAAGTTCAATGGTTCTATGAAGACCTACAAGATCTTTTAGAACTAACACCCAAAAAGGAGGTCCTTTTCATTATTGGGGATTGGAATGCAAAAGAAGGAAGTCAAGAAATACCTGGGGTAACAGGCAAATTTGGCCTTGGAGTACAGAATGAACCAGGGCAAAGGCTAATAGAGTTTTGCCAAGACACACTGGTCATAGCAAACAACCTCTTCCAACAACAAAAGAAAAGACTCTACACATGGACATCACCAGATGGTCAATACCAAAATCAGATAGATTATATTCTTTGCAGCCAAAGATGGAGAAGCTCTATACAGTCAGCAAAAACAAGACTGGGAGCTGACAGTGGCTCATGAACTCCTTATTGCTAAATTCAGACTTAAATTGAAGAAAGTACGGAAAACCACTAGACCATTCAGATATGACCTAAATCAAATCCCTTATGATTATACAGTGAAAGTGACAAATAGATTCAAAGGATTAGATCTATTAGACAGAGTGTCTGAAGAACTATGGACAGAGGTTCCTGACATTGTACAGGAGTCAGGGATCAAGACCATCCATATGAAAAAGAAATGCAAAAAGGCAAAGAGGTTCTGAGGAGGCCTTACAAATAGCTGTGAAAAGAAAAGAAGTGAAAGGCAAAGGGGAAGAGTAAAGATATACTGATTTGAATACAGAGTTCCAAAGAATAGCAAGGAGAGATAAGAGAGCCTTCCTCGGTGATCAATGCAAAGAAATAGAGGAACCCAATGGAATGGAAAAGACTAGAAATCTATTCAAGAAAATTAGAGATACCAAGGGAACATTTCATGCAAAGATGGGGACAATAAAGGACAGAAATGGTATGGACCTAACAGAAGCAGAAGATATTAAGAAGAGATGGAAAGAAAACAAAGAAGAACTATACAAAAAAGATCTTCATGACCCATATAATCACAATGGTGTGATCACTAACCTAGAGCCAGGCATCCTGGAATGCAAAGTCAAGTGGGCCCTAGGAAGCATCACTATGAACAAAGTTAGTGGAGGTGATGGAATTCCACTTGAGCTATTTCAAATCCTAAAAGATAATGTTGTGAAAGTGCTACACTCAATATGCATGCAAATTTAGAAAACTCAGCAGTGGCCAGAGGGACGGAAAAGGGAGGTTTTCATTCCAATCCCAAGCAAAGGCAATGCCAAGGAATGCTCAAACTACCACACAGTTGCACTCATCTCACATGCCAGCAAAGTGATGCTCAAAATTGTCCAAACCAGGCTTCAACATTATGTGAACAGATGTTCAAGCTGGTTTTAGAAAAGGCAGAGGAACCAGAGATCAAATTGCCAATATCCGCTGGATTATCGAAAAAGCAAGAGAGTTCCAGAAAAACATCTACTTCTGCTTTATTGACTATGACAAAGCCTTTGACTGTGTGGATCACAACAAACTGTGGAAAATTCTTAAAGAGATGGGAATACCAGACCACCTGGCCTGCCTCCTGAGAAATCTGTATGCAGGTCAGGAAGCAACAGTTAGAACTGGGCATGGAAAAACAGACTGGTTCCAAATAGGGAAACGAGTATGCAAAGGCTGTTTATTGTCACCGTGCTTATTTAACTTATATGCAGAGTACCTCATGAGAAACACTGGGCTGGATGAAGCACAAGTTGGAATCAAGATTACCAGGAGAAATATCAGTAACCTCAGATATGCAGATGACACCACCCTTATGGAAGAAAGCAAGGAAGAACTAAAGAGTCTCTTGATGACAGTGAAAGAGGAGAATGAAAGAGTTGGCTTAAAACTCAACATTCAGAAAACGAAGATCATGGCATCTGGTCCCATCACTTCATGGCAAATAGATGGGGAAATGGTGGAAACAGTGGCAGACTTTTTTTTGTTGTTGTTGTTTTTGCGGGGGGAAGGCTCCAAAATCACTGCAGATGGTTGACTGCAGCCATCAAATTAAAAGATGCTTGCTCCTTGGAAGAAAAGTTATGACCAACCTGGACAGTATGTTAAAAATCATAGACATTACTTTACCAACAAAGGTCCATCTAGTCAAAGCTATGGTTTTTCCAGTAGTCATGTATGGATGTGAGAGTTGGACCATAAAGAAAGCTGAGTGCAGAAGAATTGACGCTTTGGTGTTGGAGAAGACTCTTGAGAGTCCCTTGGACTACAAGGAGATCCAACCAGTCTATCCTAAAGAAATCAGTCCTGAATATTCATTGAAGACTTGTGCTGAAGATGAAACTCCAATACTTTGGCCACCTGATGCAAAGAATGGACACATTTGGAAAGACCCTGATGCTGGGAAAGATTGAAGGTGGGAGGAGAAGGGGACAACAGAGGATGAGATGGTTTGATGGTATCACTGACTCAACGGACATGAGTTTGAATAAACTCCAGGAGTTGGTGATGGACAGGGAGGCCTGGCGTGCTGCAGTCCATGGGGTTGCAGAGTCAGACTCGACTGAGCTACTGAACTGACTCATATCATTACTAGATAATGTTATATCAATTTGCACAATGTTGTGCTAATTTCCAATCCTAAGTGATGCATGAGAGATTTATGTGTGCCAACACTCAGTATATTTATGTGTCAACATTTGCTACACAAGTTTGCATTAATATCTGCCAATATGCAACATGTGTATTGAAACTCATTATTATAATATGCATTTTCCTCATTACTAATGAATATCCATGTCAATTTTATCATACTTACTGATCACTGTGATAGTTCGCTTGGGCTTCTATAATAAAATATCCTAAATTGGGTGGCTTAAACAACAGAAATTTATTTCTCAGAGTTCTGGAACCTGGGAAGTATGAGATCAAGATATCAGCCAATCTGATTTTTGGTGAGATCCCTCTTCCTGGTTTTCAAATGACTGCCTTCCTCCTGTATCCTCACATGATGAAGAGAGTTTATTTCTTCTCTTCTTCAAAGAGTATTAATCTCATTCATGAGGACTCCACTTTACTGACCTAATTATCTCCTAAAGGATTCCCCCCTCCAAACACAATCACACTGGGGACTAGGACTTCAATTAAAATTAGAAATTTTAGGGGGACACAAATATTCATTCCATTGTATTTATTTCAGTTCAGTTCAGTTCATTTCATTCGCTCAGTTGAACTCTTTGCGACCCCATGACCTGCAGCACGCCAAGCCTCTCTGTCCATCACCAACTTCCGGAGTCCACCCAAACCCACGTCAATCGAGTTGGTGATGCCATCCAACCATCTCATCTTCTGTTGTCCCCTTCTCCTCCA
The DNA here is from genome assembly GCF_019320065.1 of Cervus canadensis. Classification (NCBI taxonomy): domain Eukaryota; kingdom Metazoa; phylum Chordata; class Mammalia; order Artiodactyla; family Cervidae; genus Cervus; species Cervus canadensis. Next base: position 39,762,477 of record NC_057392.1, read on the forward strand.
GCCCTCAATCTTCCCCAGCATCAGGGTCTTTTCAAATGAGTCAGCTGTTCGCATCAGGTGGCCAAAGTATTGGAGTTTCAGCTTCAACATCAGTCCTTCCAATGAACACCCAGGACTGATCTTTAGGATGACTGGTTGCATCTCCTTGCAGTCCAAGAGACTCTCAAAAGTCTTTTCCAACACCACAGTTCAAAAACATCAATTCTTCGGCCCTCAGCTTTCTTTATAGTCACATCCATACATGATCACTGGAAAAACCATAGCCTTGACTAGACGGACCTTTGTTGGCAAAGTAATGTCTCTGCTTTTCAATATGCTGTCTAGATTGGTCATAACTTTCCTTCGTGAAGTGCCTCTTAGAACTGTTAATCTTTCTGTTGTGTTATCTGTCTTCTTTAACTTTGATTTTTGGGGAGGCTGTTATATATTTTGGATTCTGTTATACATTCTGGATACTTCATTAGTTATAAGTCTTGCAGATATGTTCTCACTGTAGCTTATCTTGTCTCTATAATGAAACATCTTTTCATTAATGGAAATTGCTAACTTAATGCTCTCCTCTTTGTATATCTTTATCATTATGGCTCTGTAATTTGTGTGTTGTCTAACTCATTCCTACCCCCAAGGTTTAAAGATATTCTTCTATTTCTCTCTTAAATACTCTCTAAATAGTTTTTTACCTTTTAAAATATAGATCATGAAGATCAATTTAGGTCTTCAAGAACTGATTTCTCTTAATATGGTACAAATCAAGAGTTAACCTTTAAACAAATACTGAGAGCAATTTTGCTCGCATAGTTTATTTAAAGTCTGTGTTTTTTTACATTTATCTGCACTAATATTTGTGTAATAAGTATCCATTTATACTTAGTGCTAATATGAATTTCTCTATTCTGTGTCATTGATCTACCTTTGCTAAAACCATTCTTCTTATTACTATAGGTTTGCAATATGTAATAATAAAAGAGAAAGCTCTCCTATCCTCTTTTCTTAAAATATACTTTTGGATATCTTTAGCTCTTTGCAATTTCATATAAATTCAAAATTCATTAGGTTTTAGATAATTTATATGAGAAGATAAAAATAGATTTTTAAATTTGTGTTTGCTAAATGTTTTGATGGAATATAAATAATTTCTTTCATTTTTAAATAATTATTGATTTTTATTATATCCTTTATTTACTATACTGCTTTTAAGATTAATCCAAGATATTGATATTACATTTATCAGCAGCTTGTTCCTTTTATTCCTGAGTAGTATTCCATCATATGAATATACCACAATTTGTTTATCCATTCATCAGTTGACAAGCACTGGGGTTTCCTCCTAGTTTGAGAGTATTAGGAATAACATTGTTATAAACATTCATGTATAGATATTTCTGTTAATCTATATTATTTTTAATGCAAGAAAGTATGACTTAAAAATACTGTGCAGATTTCAGAAAATACTAGAGGAGAACCAAAAGAGCATCTTTATCTCTGTGTAGGGGCAATTACATGTACTGATATGTAAATGTCAAACCAACTGCACATTCCTGGGATAAATCTAAATTGGTCATATTTTTTGTATATGCTGTTGAATATGGTTTGCCAAAATTTTGTTGAAAATATTTCATGTATGTTCATGAGGGATATCACTCTATAGTCTTCTTTTCTTGTAATGTGTTAATCTGGTTTCGTTATCAGAGTACCACTGGTCTTGTAAAGGACATTATGAAACTAGTCTCTGCAATTTTCAGGAGACTTTGTGTTTAGACATGTTTTTTGGCATGGTATATATTAAATATTTATAAATTATTCTATGTATGACTGAAATTGATATATATTCTGCAGTTGACAAGTTAACTTTGTTAATTACATTTTCTAATATTTTATATCCACACTTTTAAGTGCTTTTCTATCAATTTCTAAGAGAAGAGTGTTGAAGTTCCTGACTTTGGAGATTGATCAATTTCTCATTGCATTTTTGTCAACTTTTGCTTTAAATAATTTGACAGTTTGCTAAAATAGGCACACAGTTTTTAAATTGCTATATCATTCTGCTCATTGAATCTTTTACCATTTCAAAGGATTCCATTTTAATTTTACTTATTCTATTTGCCTTTAGACATCTTTTGTTGCTAATTAATATAAACTATGTCAACTCTCTCTTAATTAAGATTTAATGGCATGTCTTTTTCCATGCACGTAATTTCAACATATTCTATACCCATGCATTTTAGATTTTTTACTCATAAACAGCATAAACTTTTTCTTCCCAGTCTCATTATCTTTATTTATTTATTGAAGTATAGTTGATTTACAATGTTATGTTAGTTTCAGGTGTATAGCATAGTGATTTGATATTCTTATAGATTATAATCATCTGATGGTATTATTAAGTATTGGCTATATTCCTTGTGCTGTGCAGTATATCGTTGAGACTTATTTATTTTATACTTAATAGTTTATACCTCTTAATTCCCTATGTTTTTATTGCCCTTTCTCATTCTTTCTCTATCCTGGTAAACACTAGTTTGTTCTCTATATCTGTGAGTCTGTTTCTGTTTTTTACATTTGTTTGTTTTCTTTTTTTAATTCCATATATAAGTGATACCATACAGTATGTGTCTTTGTCTGCCTGACTTATTTCACTAAGCCAGATAATACCCTCCAGGTTTATTCATGTTGTTGCAAATGGCAAAATCTCATTCTTTTTATGGTTGGGCAATATTCCATTTTGTGTGTGTATATATTAATACATGTTTATTAATATATATTGCATCTTTTTTATCCATTTACCTGTTGATGGACATGTCCATTTTGCTGCAAATGGCAAAAATCTCATTCTTTTTAAGGCTGAGTAATATTCCATTTTTTGGCATGTGTACATGTTAATATATATATTAATATATATCACATCCTCTTTATCCATTTATTTGCTGATGGACACTGAGGGCCTGTCCATATTCCAGCTATTGTAAATAATGCTGCTATGAACATTGGGGTCCATGTATCTTTTCAAATTAGTATTTTCATATTCTCTGGATATATACCTGGTTGGAATTATTGGATCACCTGGTAGCTCAACTTTTAATTGACTGGGGGGGCCACTTTACAGTGTCTGCAACAATTTACATTCCCACCAAAATTATACTAGGGTTTGTTTTCTTTGTATCATCAACAATATTTGTTATTTGTGGAATTTTTGATGATAGACATTCTGACAGGTGTGAGGTGATATCACATTGTGGGTTTGCTGTGAATTTCCCTGATATTGAGTGATACTTAGCACCTTTTCATGTGCTTGTTAGCCATCTGTATATCTTTTTTGGAAAAATATCTATTCGAGTCTTCTGCCCATTTTTAATTGGGTTGTTTTTTCACACTGAGTTGTATGAACTGTTTATATATTTTGGATATTAACCCAAAATCAATAATGTCATTTGCAAATAGTTTCTCCTATTCATTAGCTTGTATCTTTGTTTTTTAATGGTTTCTTTTGCTATGCAAAAGTTTTAAAGTTTAATTAGGTCCCATTTGTTTACTTTTGCTTTTGTTTCCTCTGCCTTAGGAGACAGATCCATGAAAATATTGCTATAGTTTATGTCAAAGAACATTCTATGTTCTCTTCTAGGACTTTTATGGTTTTTAGGATTATAGCTAGGTTTTAATTCACTATGAGGTTCTTTTGGTATATGGTGTGAGAAAATGTCAAGTTTTATTTTTTACATGTACCTGACCAGTTTCCCCAGGATCATATACTGAAAACACTGTCTTTTCCTCGTTGTATTATTACTTTCTTTGTTGTAGATGAATTTATCATAAGTGCAAGAGTTTATTTGAGTTTTCTGACTGCTCCATTGACCTCTCTGTCCTTTTTGTGCCAGCACTATACTGTTTTGATTACTGTAGCTTTATAGTATAGTCTGAAGTCAGAAAGCATGATACCTCCATCCTTGTTCTTTTTTCTCAAAATTTCTTGGGCTATTCAAGGTCTTTTGCAGTTCCATATAAATTTTAGGATTATTTGCCCTACTTCTGTGAAAAATGTCAAGTATTTTGATAGAGATTGCATTGAACCTCTTGATTGCTTTGAGTAGTATGGACATTTGCAGAATACAAATTTATCCCACCTATTGATAAGAACAGAGGACATCTTTCTATTTCTCTGTATCATATTTAATTTCTTTCATCAATGTCTTAAGAGTTTTGAGAGTATAAGTATTTCACCTCCTTGCTTAATTCTGTTATTTTATTCTTATTGATTCAATTTTAAATGGAATTGTTTTCTTGCTTTCTCTTTTTGAAAGTTCATTAATATTATACAGAAAAGATACTGGGTCATAAGGTCTAAATGGATGGGAATTATGCTCATTTTGCATATCACTGAATATTTAATCCTAGTATAACACCTGGAATATGGAAGTTAAATAATATAGATTTAAATGAATAAATAAGGGAAAGAATAAATTAATAAGCATAGTCCATATGTTTGTGGTATGTGGAGCCTGGTGCATATCTATTGAAAACTTAAATATCCTTCTTGGTGATCTGATAGTTCAGGATTGGTGACTGATTCCCACCATTTAAAACAATGACATATATCCAGGAGTATAAAATTCAAGGTTGCTTAAGTTACTACTAAACTCTTAGTTAGTCTTAATATCTAGTATCATGTCTCAAGGACATTAGGAAACCATGAAGAGATTTGAAGAATACAAGGATATATTATCCAACACAGGGAATATAGTCAACAATTTAGATTATAATTATAATATTATATGCATTAACATATTAACAATAACCATAAATGGAGTATAACCTTTAAAATTATGAATTACTGTTGTATACCTAAAACTTATATAATATTCTATATCAACACTTTAATACAAAAAAATAAAATAAAAATAAAGCCTGGATTCATTTCTTAAGCTGACTAATATGAAGCTATAGTAAGTTTGGTTGTTCTTAAATTTGTATGTGAAGTTGGTCCTGAGTACTTAACGATACATATGGAGTGTATTGTATTTTTTTAACTTGGGCTTTGCTAATATATGTGTATTATTTTCTCTTCCCTGACATTCCTTAGTGCATATTCCTATCTCTTAGGACAAGAATAGAGTGTCTCTAAGTATCCCCTGCAAGAGTCTCTTCAGCTTCATGTTTACTTTTAGATGAAAGTCAAGTTCATATGCATGATCCTTTACTATGTATCCACAGAGCAGATATAGATTCTAGGGCTAGCCATGGTATTACTAGTGCCCATCACAATTTTCATTGTATATTGTTCTGTTTTGGTTTATTGGAGTATATTGATGGGTTTAGAGAGGGTGGAAAGCTCAGTGTTCTAAGCATCTAAGACAGCTATGGAAATGTGGCGGGTACACTTGGAGATGGTAGCTGGATTAGAAACTTTGAGGACTAATGCCTTTTTTATCTTTAACCATTCCAACCATTTTCATCATTATGTCAATGCTATATTGACATAAAGCACACAACTTTCACTGGGACAACAATTACATAACACCTATTATCTGAATCTCACCCCCAGAGTTATCTCCTTTTCTTTCTATTTAGCACACCATCGAATGCCTTTTAGTCTATGTTTTTCTATAAATAGTCTTCAAATGTGCAAGACATGTTGCTATCACTTGGTGATAAAATGTGAGTAATTCATCTTCATGAAACTTAAGATAAATTGAGGAGGCATAGAAATAAATTAGCAAATACACAACAGTGTGATAAGGAAATAGAAAAATGACAGACATCTAAGTGGAATCAGAGCTTGTCAGAAGGATCCCTTTATATTTTTATACTCTGGGATACTGTCTGTGACCAATCATGTCTTGGTTAGATGTGACTTTGCTGTAGTCAGTAAGAGTACCATATTGCTCAACTCCAGGAACACCACTCATATGACCAGGCAAATGATGTCCCCTGGATTGTTCTGCATAGACTCCATGCAACTCAGTTACTCTAATGGCAAAAGCAACCATGATTATTTTGAAAAGGCCAATTCTTAAGGAGAAGACAATGAATTATCATAGCTGGTGTACATTATGGGGAGGTGTTTTATCAATAGGAAGTATAAGAGTAGCCTTCCAGGTTTTGGTACATAGTTATTCTATCAATGAAAGAATAGATGAAAGACAGGAACTTCAAGACTTTATGCACTGCTGCCAAATCAAGACATAAGCTGGTACCAGATCATGATGATTTAGTAATTCATTGAGGAAAAGGTGATGGTAGATGATATATCTTCTGAATATTCATGAGGTTTTAGAAGACTGATTTCCATAAGACAATACTTCAGATGTCCAGAAGATGATCAGAACTAAGAACAGTCATAGAGGTTGATATATTTGAGGTCAAACAGTCCTGGAAGAGATTATTTCTAATGAAACTGGAGTCCTAGCAGTGTGAGTAAAAGTTCTTACTAAATTGCTTCATTGTGCTATGTGTATATTGTGTAAGGTGTCTGTCCTCTGTAAGATAGGGAAAGCACACCCTCACCTAAAAGCACCTGTTTCTAGTTAGTATGGATGTCCAGAATCCAGGGCACAGGAGAGCCACACATGGTGTAGTATATGGCAAGAGCTACAGAGATTACTGACAATATGAGGTTTAGATTCTCCAGTCAAAGTCAAGGGTACTTTCTGAGCTGATTGGCCATGAGTCTGAGCATTTAATCAATGCAATGGTGCCTCTTTATAATATAGTGTTGGAGGCCAAACCGCAGGTTTGAATATATCCCCTGAGGACATGTGCAACTGCACAGTAGAACTACAGAACTTTCTTCATGTAAACCTGCAACTCTTGGATTATTGATTAGTTCTGATATTTGTAACTCACTTTTAAGATAAGGAGTGTTTGGAAACTAAACTAAATCTGCTATCAGTCAAGATTTTTTTTAATTTAGTTCCAAAATTCCTGAAGAAAAAAAAAATCAATATTAAGTTTTTCAGTAAGAGCTTTATACACATGGCAAAATGACTATCAGCCTGTGTAGTCAGTAAATTTACCTGTGAAGAATTAAATATGAATATAAGAGCTCTCATATATAGAAATAAGTAATTTATCTTTCAAAACCCAATGTATATTGCTCTGGGTATTTTGTGTTTGCCTAATCATGAGTCATCTCCTTTTGATGAAGTAATTCATATCTGAATGTTTTCATCATGAAAATGAGAGCCCACTTTGAATTCTCTTTATGAGAAAGTCTGTGCTTTGGACATGAGATGATCATTCCTCTTGAGGAAACAACACTAAAAAAAAAAATCAAAACTTGTTTTTAGCACAGAAACTACAGCTCTAAATTTGCTTAAATGGGTTCACTTTTCTATTTTAATTCCTGTGTCAAATGCAAGTGTGAGAAGAATTTTAGCGTTGTGGACAATCTGCAAAACGATGCAACTGTACATCAGGACTACAACAAGCTGAATATACAGTCAGTATATAGGAAATGCTGTGTCTTTTTAAAAGCATTTTTAACATGAGTGGAAGAAAAAGATGAGTATTTGAACTCAAAGACATAAAAAATCAATATATTCTAATATAGATTGTAAGGTATAATTTAGATTACCCTAATATTAAGCCTAATCAAGATTGCCAGGAGAAATATTAATAAGCTCAGATACACAGATGACACCACCCTTATGTGAAGAAGAAAGTGAAGAAGAACTAAAGAGCCTCTTGAGGAAAGTGAAAGAGGAAAGTGAAAAAGTTGGCTTAAAACTCAACATTCAGAAAACGAAGACCATGACATCTGGTCCCATCACTTCTTGGCAAATAGATTGGGGAAACAATGGAAACAGAAGACAGACTTTATTTGGGGGGCTCCAAAATCACTGCAGATGGTATCTGTAGCCATGAAATTAAAAGACGCTTGCTCCTTGGAAGAAAAGCTATGACAGACCTAGACAGCATATTAAAAAGCAGAGACATTACTTTTCCAACAAAGGTCTGTCTAGTCAAAGCTTTGGTTTTTCTAGTAGTCATGTATGGTTGTGAGAGTTGGACTGCAAAGAAAGTTGAGCACCAAAGAACTGATGCTTTGGTGTTGGAGAAAACTCTTGAGAATCCCTTGGACTGCAAGGAGATCCAACCAGTCCATCCTAAAGGAAATCAGTCCTGAATATTCATTGGAAGGGCTGATGCTGAAGCTGGAACTCCAATACTTTGGCCAACTCATGTGAAGAACTGACTCATTGGAAAAGACCCTGATGCTGGGAAAAATTGAAGGCAGGAGGAGATGGGGATGACAGAAGATGAGATGGTTGGATTGCATCACTGACTTGATGGACATGAGTCTGAGCAAGTGCCAGGAGTTAGTGAAGGACAGGGAAGCCTGGTATGCTGCAGTCTATGGGGTTGTAAAGAGTCAGACAAGACTGAGCAACTGAACTGACTGAAAATTAAGCCAATGAGTTGGACACGGGGATTCAGACAAGAGCTAAAGAGAAACAGAAGGTGGAATTTATTTCCTGAGCCAACTAATATCAGGCTAGACTTGTTGGTTAATTTTTTTCTCCTTTTTGATGGATGAACTTTACCCTTAAAAATATGACCAAACAATACATAAAATTCTGTTAACAATATTTATCTTTTGGGAGGGGACAAGAGGCAGAGGAAGAAAGCTCTGATACCCATTATAAATGTTTTGAACAATTATTTGAATATTCTAATAATGTATATGTGCTTCCCTTTTTTAAAAACGTCAATAGGTATTTTTTAGGTGAAAAAATTCTGAACTACCTACATTTTTGTTTTTATATTTTTTGTGTACTCAAAACACTAATGCTATTTTTGAGCAATATTCATGCATTGTGGAAAGTCAAGAAATAAATGATAAACAAAAATAATAATACTAAAACATTTTCAAACCCCATGATCCATTCAATTGTCAGCTTTTAGATGTTTGCTCTTCTAGATTCTTTTATCAAGTAAATATGCTATTAATTTAACACTAATATGTAACTTTCTGGGCTTCCCAGGTGGCTTTGTGGTAAACAGACCGCTTGCCAATGCAGAAGACGTGGGTTCGATCCCTGGGTTGGGAAGATCCCCTGGAGAAGGAAATGGCAACCCACTCCACTATTCTTGCCTGGAAAATCCCATGGACAGAGAATCCTGGCAGGCTATAGTCCATGGGATCGCAAGAGTCAGTCATACCTTAACAACTAAAACAATAACAACATATAATTTCCATATCACAATATAAATTGGCATTACTGTTTTTAAGGACTATGTATAAAATGTACCATAACTTACTTAATGAGTTCATTCTTGTTGGAATACTAGGTTGTTTTATATTCCTCCTTCTCCTTTTTTATTTGTGCACTTGTGTCATTATTTCTTAGGATAAATTCCTAGAAAAGCATTGCTGGCCCAAAAGGAAGGCATATGCTTAAGGCATTTGATACAGTTGCCAAATTGTCTTTCAGGAAAGCTGGACCAATTTAGACTACCATTAGCAGTGTATCACAATGTCTGTTTCTTCCAACCCATGCTGTCGCTCAGTTTTGTCAGTCATTTAATATTTGTCAGTATAGTAAGCTAAAAATTAAATCTCATTTTATTTGCAATTTTTGAAGTGAAATATATTTTTTCCTTTCTTGGATTATCTGTTATTGCCCAGAGTATTTTTTTCAATTGAGATGTTGAAGAATTACTGCTAACACTCTTTATATGATAATATATAAACATATGTTAATATGTATTATAATTATTTTCCCCAGTTTGGTGTTCAGTCTCAGCCATGATCATACTGTTTTTCCCCCATAGATAAAGTTTTACATCTTATTTTTAAATTGATTGACAGACTAAACATATAAAAGGACAACTAGGCCATATAGAAAATAGAACTTTGATCTACAATCTACAGCAACCTTTCCAGGAAACCAAACCCTACAATAAACAGTCAGGAAACTAGCTTCCTGTAAGTAAATCAGACTTGCAGGAACAGAGATTCCTATGTCAGGTGACAATCTAAGATGCTAAACAGTGACTTCTGTATCAGTCAGCCCCAAATGGCCAGGATTCATCACTAACTGACATCCTTAATTTGGTCCCCACTTCCAACTTAGAACAAGCAGAGAAATCCAAATCTGTATCCCTAACCAATCACATCAGGTGTGTCCCTTCTAGCTATCTTTGTCAACAGCTACAATCAGGGCATACCAGAAGCCTTCCCTTTTTTTCCAACATACTGCTTTTCCACTCTGCTTGAGTCTCTGCCAAAACACAAGTGATGGTGGCCGATTCCCTTGCTATTGGAAGCTCAGTATACATAAGCATCGCTAACCTTATTTGGCTAGGCTTTTTTTATTTTCACATATTTTATGTATTCTCCTATTTCTTCTTTGGTGCTACATGTAGAGCTCTTCTTTAACATGTGCATGCATGCTAAGCCACTTACAGTCAAGTCTGCCTCTTTGCAAACCTATGGACTCTAGTCTGCTAGGCACCTCTGTCCATGGGATTCTCCAGATAAGAACACTGGGGAAGGTTGCCATGCCCTCCTCCAGGGTATCTTCCCGACCCAGGAATCAAACCCCCATCTCTTATGTCTCCTACATTGGCAGGTAGGTTCTTACCACTAGTGCCAAATGGGAAGTCCCTTCTTTATCACAAGTTTAGTAATTTTTAACTATTTATTTACATTTTATTGAAGAGGCAACATAGTATGCTGGCTCAAAGTGCTTGCTTAGGAACTAGATTATTTGGATTTTTATGTCTTGGCTACAACTAATCAGGTAAATATTAGGTTGGTGCAAATATAATCATGGTTTTGGACTGTGAATTTTAAATCATTATAACTAAGCTCAAACACATCTTTATTCATCAAAATAGGAAGCATTACAATCAACACATTTTTGCCCACAAGAAATAAATTTGTTTATTCCTGTAGTGTAAAACTCTGTGCTTCAGAATTTGATGAACTCTTGGAAAGCATTTTCTGAATCCTGCTGGTTATGGAAGTGTTTCCCGTGCAAAAATGTTGTCAAGATGCTCTAAGAATTGGCAGTCAGTTGGCGAGAGATCAGGTGAATATGGCAGATGAGACAAAACTTCGAAGCCCAATTCATTGAACTTTTGAAGCACTGGTTGTGTGGCTTGTGGTCTGGCATTGTAGTGGAGAACTGGGCCCTTTCTGACCAATGACCAATGCCAACTGCAGGCATTGCAGTTTTCAGTGTATCTTGTTGATTTGCTGAGCGTACTTGTCAGAAACCACTACTGGTTTCACCAGAATTCAGAAAGCTGTAGAGGATCAGACGGGCAGCAGACCACCAAAGAGTGATCATGATCTTATTATGTGTGTGTGTCCAAGTTTGGCTTTTGGAAGTGCTTTGGAGTTTCCTCTTGGTCCAACCACTGAGCTGGTCTGATTGTCCTATAAAATCCACTTTTCATTGCATGGCACAGTTGGATAGAAAAATGGTTCACTGTTGTTGCATAGAGTAAGAGAAGATGACACTTCAAAATGATGATTTTTTTTTTTTTTTGGTAATTTTTGGTCAGCTCATGAGGCACCCACTTGTCAAGCTTTTTCACCTTTCTAATTTACTTCAAATGCCATACCACTGTAGAATGGTCCATGATGAGTTCTTTGACAACTTCTCATGTAGTTTTAAGAGGTTCAGCTTCAAATATGGCTCTCAGTTCATCATTCTCAAACCTATAATGGCCAGTCAGTATGCTCTTCATCTTCAAGGCTCTAATCTCCTTTGCAAAACTCTTTTAACCACCACTGCACTGTACATTTCATTATCAGTTCCTGGGCCAAATGCATTGTTGATGTTGTGAGTTGTCTCCTCTCCACTGCTTTACAACCCATTTTCAACTTGCATAAGAAAATTGCTCGAATTTGCTTTTTGTCTAACATCATTTCCATAGTCTAAAATAAACATAAAATAAGCAAGTAAGAAGTCAGCAAAAAAAATAAAGCAAGAAATGCACACTAAAATGATATGTAACATAATCACATTTATTTAAGAATGTATTCCAATGTCAAACAGCAAATTTCAACAATGCAAAAATCGCAGTCACTATTGTACCAACCTAATAACTTTGAATGAGTTATCCAACCTCTCTGGCCTCAATTTTCCCATCTGTGCAATGGGTATAATATTAGCGTCAAGGGTTGATGTGAGGACTCGTAACAATGCTTTGTTTTTTATCCTGTTATTTAGTCTTAAAGTTCTTTATATATTCTGGGTATAAATACTTTATAATATATATAGTTGCAAATATTTTCTTTCAGGCTGTGGCTTACCTTTTCATTATTTTAATATTAATATTATGCTTCATAAACAAAGTTTCTAATTTGTCTGAAGTTCAATAGTCCAATCTCTTCTTTTATGGATTATGCTTTTGATGTCATAGCCAAGAAATCTTTCCCTAAACACACATCACAAAAGTTTTCCTATGTATTCTTCTAAGTTTTCTAGTTTTAGGTTTTACATTTATGTCCAAAATATTTTTGGGGTTAGCTTTTCTAATACAGGGTGAGATATTTATCAAAGATCTCTTTGGTTTTTGGTTTACCTACACAAATAACCAATGTTGAAAACACTATCCTTTCTCCACTAAAGTGGCTTTGCAACTATGTAAAACACAAAAACAGCTGTCCACATATCTGTGAACTTCTTCCTTAACTCTTCATCTGTTTCATTTATCTGTTTATTTTGATACCAATACCACATAGCCTCCATTACTATTACTTTAAGTTTTATATTCCTCAGAATTTTTTTTTGCTGCTCAATGACTTTTGCATTTCCAAATGAAGTTTAGAATAGATGTTTCAATTCCTATTTTAAACATTTGAATGGAAGAATAGGACTTCCCCAAAGATGCATTGTGAAACTCTGTGAATCTTCCTCCATAAAATCATTGAAAATTCCAGAAAAAATGTCAAAATCAACTTTCTCAGGACTCTGGAAATTATTCACAGGTTTGTGACAATGAGAGGGGTATTTGTTTAAAAGCCAAACAAAACGAAACTGTTGTACCTTGGTAACAAAAACAGAGTTTTTTACTTTTTATGCTTGGCCTATTCCCATTCCTCTCTCCAAAGATATTCATTATCAGTCTAATTTAAAGGCTTCATGGTAGTCTTGAAACCAAAGAACTTCACAACCACAACAGCAGCAAAAACCAGGAGTCTTAGAACAACCACAAAGAGCAGATAAGGACTTCAGTTCTTCAGAACATCCCTTTTCCATACTGTTGTTACTATTAGATTTATACATCTAGAAAAGTGATTTACAGAGCACTGTCATAATTTAACCTAACTCAGAGCTTACTGTTATAGAATCTCTACTTCTGTGGCCTTTGTTGGAAAAAAAAACAATGACAGTTGTTTACCTTTGTAGTTTCTCAGGTCTGTAATACCACTGAGGCAAATATGAGCCTAGCAACAACAACAAAAATGTTAAAAGTAATATTTGAGGAACAAAATGTCCATAGGAAACTCTGGAAATCTTTAACATATTTCTATAGCTATAAAAGTCTGCATGCTGTGCAGTTTCAAGGTTGTACATATGCCCAGGGAAGACCTGGGAGCACCCTCAACCTCTCAGATGTGGCTGAAATATATGTACTATTCAAACTAGAAGTGAAGGATAAGGCAGAGTTGTGACCAGCCTGTGTACTAGCATGTATTTACCCACATACAGAGACCCTTTGTAAAGGATGAAAGATTTATCCATTGAAGGCATTTAAACAAATCTCTGACAAATCATTAGAAGATTAGTAATTTTATCAATCAGAGGTTTCAGTGGCAGCACACTATTAAGAATACAGACTTTATAGAATTAGTTCAGAAAAGTTACTAAACAAATAAATAGCAACAACACCAAATCTAACCGAGAGAAAGAAATTTCTAAACATTTTATACTATTCTAAATACTCATTTGTTAACAAAATACTAAAAGAAACATGTAAGTATTACCCATATCCAGGAATAAATTAATTCAATAGAAACTATCCATGAGAGGACCCAGATGTTAAATTTATTAGACATAGACCTAATCAACTAGCATAAGTGCATTCAAAAAATAGGACACGTATGTCTAAACAATTAAATACAATGATTCTCATCATTCATAGACTATCAACAAAGAAAGAAATTTTATAAGAGAAACATTATTCTCTGAAGATCATACAAGATGACTCAAAAACGGTGGTGCACCACCAAGTAGCACTAACAAATGCTTAACAAATGTCCCAGAGGAGATGAGAGAAAGAAAGAGGCAGAGACACTATTTGGAACAAAAAAGTCTAAAAACATCCACAAAACTGAAGAAAATCATTAAGAAGGAAAATATAACAGGTGAAATCATTAGCACAAAAAAGGCTACAGTGATTCTGAAATATAGCCAGGCAAATATCAGAAATTCCTGGTAGGTCTCAAAGCCAGGGAATAATTTACTTTGGCTCTCAGTCTGCCCTCTGGGCTGTTGGTTCTGCCTACTCAGTCATCTTTCCTTCAACCCAAAAGGCAGTGATTGTTTGTAGCTTGGTAGTTTCTCAGTCTCCTATTTGCCAATAGAATTTGGGAGGTCCCAAGTTCTCTTTTCATTTAAGGTCCCTTTGTACAGCCTCTAAGTCTTTTAGTCAGCTGGTAATGTTTCTATATCTACAATGCTTCAAAAATCCCTGTGGATCTTCTCTGACTTACTGAGCCTATTCCATTAGAAAAAAGTTACACACATAAATTTTGTTAACATATGCCCTTTTCTATTTCTGTATTTTGAGTTTCTCATAAAAATGCTTAAGGGAGACACCCTGAAGCTTCCTAACAGCCCTATAGAGAAGACGTATGAGGCAAAACTTTGTTCTATTTAGAGAACATTTTGTTTCACTGAACAGCACCCTGATAGATCATTGTTGATCTTTCTGAGATCTTAACAAAAGATTTTAGTCATTCTCTTGGCTTAAACTTTAGTGCACTAGGTTTCATTTTTACTCATTGCTTAATTTTAGCATTTATTGTCTGTAGAGACAGAATTTTCAAAACCATCAAGTTCCAGCTTCTTCGTGTTTAAAAGCACTTTGTTAATATACCTCTCTACTCTTGAATTTTATATTAAGAAGCAAGGAAACAAACCAGCAGCACATTAAAAACTTTGACTGAAAATATCCTTAGCCAAATCATCCAGTTCATCAAGTATATTTCCTACTTTCAACATGATGGATGGTGTCCATGTTGAACTTTCTACCACTATATAAGAAGGATCTCCCTTCTTCCAGTTTCAGTAACATTTAGGTCATGTTCCTGAATGTCCTCAGCAGCAGCCTTATCTAAGACCATGAGACTTCTGTTAATAGTGTCTTAAAGACATTTAGGTTTTCCATAACAGACTCAGAAAAGACAGCTGCCTGGTATCAAAGACACACCAACATTTTAGGTTTTTTTTTATTATGACAACACTCCATTCACAGCATCAAAAGTCTCTACTATTCACATATTGCTGCATAATAAATTACTCCCAAATTTAGAGGTTTAAAAAAACCCAAACATTTCTTATTTCACACTTTCAGTGGACCAGAGATCTGAGTGTGGCTTAGCCAGAGTGTTCTGACTCAAGATCTCCCATGAGTTTACAATCAAGCCGTTGGCCAGGGTTGCAGTGTCACCTGATAGCATGTCTAGATGACCATGTACTTCCAAGCTCAAGCATATGTTTGCTGGCAGATTTTGGTTCCTCTCTGGCTATCAACAAAAGACCTGTTTCCTGCTGCATAAGCCAGTCTATAGGTTGTCTGAATGTCCTGAAATAACTGTCTCCAGTATTAATAATTCCTTAGATAGAAGTCATCCAACATGGAAAGTGAGCCTTTTATAACCTGTTTTCAGAAATAACATACTGTTACTTCTGTCTTATTCTAATAATTGTAAGCAAGAGACTAAATGTATCCCACACTGAAAGGGAGAGTAATTAAGCTCTACCTCTTTAAAAGTGTTGCCTCAAAGAAATTATGAGCATATTTTTAAAACCACCAAAACTTAAATGCTAAAATTTTCTCCCTAAGCACTGCTTTAAATGCACTACATTTCTTATTTTGTGCACTACAAATTTTGTATTTTGTCTTTTTGTTTTCATTTAGCTCAATACTTCCACACTTCTATACTTCAATATGTTAGTTAAACACTTTCATTCAGTTTTAACTTCCCTTATGAAGTTAGGACACAGATATTTGGAAATGTGTTATCTAGTTTCCAAATATTTTAGAACTTTCTAGATATTTTTCTGTTCTTGATTTCTAATTTAACTTCATTGCTTTCAGAGAAGATAACTCATACTACTGAATGTCTATAAATTTGTTTAATGATACAGAATATGTCCTATCTTAAAATTTTCAATGTGCATTTGAGAAAAACATGTATTGTGCTATTACTGGGTCAATGTTTTTATAATGTTAGTTGCAAAGATTGGTTGATAGTATTTTTCAACTCTTTTTTATCCTTACTGATTTTCAGACTATTTAATCTATCAATCATTAAGAGAGGAGTGTTAAAACATCTAAATATGATCCTGGATTTGTCTGTCTTTTCAGTTCTACTAGTTTTTGCTTAATCTATTTTTAAGCTCAGTTATTTAAGAGTATGATCATTTAGGATTATTATGTCCACTTGATAAATTGACCCTTTTAATCATTCTGAAATAACCCTCTATTTCTAGCAATATTCTTTGGTTTGAAAAATAATTTTCTGATATTAACATAGCCACACTAGCTTCTTTCATTAATTTTAGCATGTAATATCATTTCTCCTTTTCCTTTTAATCTATGGGACTATATATTGAGGGTGGAATTACTGCATTGGATTTGTACAAGGATCTTGAGTCATCTACACTTAAAATCTCTTGTAAAAGTTAGAATATTTAGAACATTTACATTTAATGTGGCTATGAATAAGTTAGAATTAAGTCTATAGATTGTTTTATGTCTATTCCATTAGATTTTTGTTTCCTTTTTCTATTATCTAGTTACCCTTTTAAGGATTAATTTGCTATTTTATGATTGTATTTTATCTTCTTTGTGGGAGTGATAGCTGTACTTCATTGTTGCTTTTTAAAAATGAGTGGTGGTCATAGGGCTGATTTTATTTATTGCAGTCAAATTTATGCTCAAACTACTGCACAGTTGCACTCATCTCACACTCTAGTAAAGTAATGCTCAAAATTCTCCAAGCCAGGCTTCAGAAATACGTGAACTGTGAACTCCCAGATGTTCAAGCTGGTTTTAGAAAAGGCAGAGGAACCAGAGATCAAATTGCCAACATCCGCTGGATAATTGAAAAAGGAAGAGAGTTCCAGAAAAACATCTATTTCTGCTTTATTGACTATGCCAAAGCCTTTGACTATGTGGATCACAATAAACTGTGGAAAATTCTGAAAGAGATAAGCATACCAGACCACCTGACCTGCCTCTTGAGAAACCTGTATGCAGGTCAGGAAGCAACAGTTAGAACTGGATACGCATGGAACAACAGACTGGCTCCAAATAGGAAAAGGAGTACGTCAAGGCTGTATATTGTCACCCTACTTATTTAACTTATATGCAGAGTACATCATGAGAAACGCTGGACTGGAAGAAGCACAAGCTGGAATCAAGATTGCCAGGAGAAATATCAATAACCTCAGAAATGCAGATGACACCACCCTTATGGCAGAAAATGAAGAGGAACTAAAAAGCCTCTTAATGAAAGTGAAAGAGGAGAGTGAAAAAGTTGGCTTAAAGTTCAACATTCAGAAAATGAAGATCATGGCATCTGGTCCCATCACTTCATGGCAAATAGATGGGGAAACAGTGGAAACAGTGGCTGACTTTATTTTTCTGGGCTCCAAAATCACTGCAGATGGTGACTGCAGCCATGAAATTAAAACACGCTTACTCCTTGAAAGGAAAGTTATGACCAACCTAGATAGCATACTAAAAAGCAGACACACACACACAAAAAAGCAGACACATTATTTTGCCAACAAAGGTCCATCTGATCAATGCTATGGTTTTTCCAGTGGTCATGTATGGATGTGAGAGTTGGACTGTGAAGAAAGCTGAGCGCTGAAAAATTGATGCTTTTGAACTGTGGTGTTGGAGAAGACTTTTGAGAGTCCCTTGGACTGCAAGGAGATGCAACCAGTCCATCCTAAAGGAGATCAGTCCTGGGTGTTCATTAGAAGGACTGATGCTGAAGCTGAAACTCCAATACTTTGGCCACCTTATGTGAAGAGCTGACTCATTGGAAAAGACCCTGATGCTGGGAGGGATTGAGGGCAGGAGAAGGGGATGACAGAGGATGAGATGGTTGGATGGCATCACCGACTCGATGGACATGAGTTGAGTAAACTCCAGTAGTTGGTGATGGACAGGGAGGCCTGGCATGCTTCAGTCCATGGGGTCGCAAAGAGTCAGACACGACTGAGGGACTGAACTGAACTGAATGCATATCTTTACATAAAATATACAACTGTATACCTTTGTTGTACTTCCCTGGGCCTTTGTTCTGATTCATCTATCATTTACTTCTATATTTCCTACAATACTATGATAGTTTAGTTTATATATTTTAGATAACTATATTTTATAAATATTAAAATAAGCAAAATATATTTCATATTTTCTGACATGTTTCTGTTTACTGATGGTGTGATCACTGACCTAGAGTCAGACATCCTGGAAGCAGAGTCAAGTAGGCCTTAGGAAACATCACTATGAACAAAGCTAGTAGAAGTGATGGAATTCCAGTTGAGCTATTTCAAATCCTAAACGATGATGCTGTGAAAGTGCTGCACTCAGTATGCCAGCAAATTTGAAAAACTTATCAGTGGTCACAGGACTGGAAAAGATCAGTTTTCATTCCAATCCCAAGCAAAGGCAATGCCAAAGAATGCTCAAACTACTGCACAACTGCATTCCTCTCACACGCTAGTAAACTAATGCTCAAAATTCTCCAAGCTAGGCTTCAACAGTATGTGAACGATGCACTTTCAAATGTTCAAGCTGGATTTAGAAAAGCGGCGGAACCAGAAATCAAATTGCCAACATCCGTTGGATCATCAAAAAAGCAAGAGAGTTCCAGAAAAAACATCTATTTCTGTTTTATTGACTATGCCAAAGCCTTTGACTGTGTGGATTACAAAAAAAATGTGGAAAATTCTTAAAGAGACAGGAATACCAAACCACCTGACCTTCCTCTTGAGAAATCTGTATGCAGGTCAGGAAGCAACAGTTAGAACTGGACATGGAACAACAGACTGGTTCCAAATAGGGAAAGGAGTACATTAAGGCTGTATATTGTCACCCTGCTTATTTAACTTATATGCAGAGTACATCATGAGAAATGCTGGGCTGGATCAAGCACAAGCTAGAATCAAGTTTTCAGGGAGAAATATCAATAGCCTCAGATGTGCAGATGATACCACCCTTATGGCAGAAAGCAAGGAAGAACTAAAGACTCTGTTGATGACAGTGAAAGAGGAGAGTAAAAAAGTTGGTTTAAAACTCAACATTCAGAAAATGAAGATCATGGCATCTGGTCCCATCACTTCATGGCAAATAGATGGGGAAACAGTGGAAACAATGACAGACTTTATTTTGGGGGGCTCCAAAATCACTGCAGATGGTAACTGCAGCCATAAAATTAAACGACACTTGCTCCTTGGAAGAAAATTTATGAACAACCTAGACAGCATATTAAAAAACAGAGACATTACTTTGGCAACAAAGGTCCATCTAGTCAAAGCTGTGGCTTTTCCAGTAGTCGTGTATGGATGTGAGAGTTGGACTATAAAGAAGGCTGAGCACAGAAGAATTGATGTTTTTGAACTGTGGTATTGGAGAAGACTCTTGAGAGTCCCTTGGACTGCAAGGAGATCCATCCACTCAACCCTAAAGGAAATCAGTCCTGAATATTCATTGGAAGGACTGATGCTGAAGCTGAAACCCCAATACTTTAGCCACCTGATGTGCAGAACTGACTCATTGGAAAAGACCCTGATGCTGGGAAAGATTGAAGGTGGGAGGAGAAGGGGATGACAGAGGATGAGATGGTTGGATGGCATCACCGACTCAATGGACATGAGTTTCAGTAAACTCTGGGAATTTTGATGGACAGGGAGGCCTGGCGTGCTGCAGCCCTAGGGTCAGAAACATTCGGACATGACTGAGCAACTGAACTGAACTGATGTTAGGGAGAATTTGCTTGGTTGTCTGCACCAAAGCTTGTCTATCCTGGCCAGGCAATAACACTCCTCTGGGTTGCAGGTAGATGATCAGTGGGAGTCAAGGCCAAATATTTAAAGAACAGTTAATACCTATTACTCTCAAATCATTCCGCAAAATTGAAAATGAAAGGTTACTTCTGAAGTCGTTCTATGAGGCTAGCATCAATCTGATAGTAAAACCAGAAAAAGATATTATCAAAAAATAAAAGAAAATTTGACAAACTGAACATCCATTTACAATAAAAACTCAACAAAGTGAGTATAAAGAGAACATGTCTGAACATAATAAAGCCTATATATGACACACCCACAGCTAACATCATATTCAATGGGAAAATGCTGAAAGCTTTTCCTCTAAGATCAGGAATAAGACAAGGATGCCTGTTCTTGCCACTTTTATTCAACATAGTATTGGAAATCTTCCCAACCCAAGAATTGAACTGGGGTCTCCTGCATTGCAGGCAGATTCTTTACCAACTGAGCTATCAGGGAAGCCCCTTGGAAATCTTAGGCATAACAATAACATAGGAAAAGGAGATAAAAGTTATTCAAATTGGAAAGGAATAAATAAAATTATCACTATTTGCAGATATGACACTAATGATAGAAAACATTAATAACTCCACCAAAAATCTGCTAGTACGAGTAAATGAATTTAGGAAATTTTCAGGATATAAACCAATATACAGAAATCTATTGTATTTCTATGTATTAATATCAAACAATCAGAAAAAGAAATTGAGATGCCAATCCCATTTATAAGTGCATCAAAAAGAATAAAATACCAAGGAATGAAGTGAACTCAGGAGATGAAAGACCTACACTCTGTAAACTTTAAGACTGATGACAGAAGTTGAACAGGGCACAAATAAATGGAAAGATATTCCATGTTCATGAATTGGAAAAATGGATATTAATAAAATGTCCATACTACCAAAAGCAATCTATAGATATGATCCAATCTTTATCAAAATAACCATGGAGTTTTTTAAATAGAACTAGAATGAAGAATCCTAAAATTTGTATGGAACCCCAAAGGACCTCAAATGGCAATAACAATCTTGAGAAAGTAAAACAAAACTGGAGGTACCACTCTCTCTTATTTTATATCATACTAAAAAGCTATAGGAACCAAAACAGTGTGGTCGTGGCACAAAAACAGATCAATGGAACAGAAAAGAGAGCCCAGAAATAAAACCATGCCTATATGGGCAATTATTCTATGACAAAGTAGACAGGAATATACAATGGAGAAAAGAGTCTCTTCAGTGAATGGGAAAACTGTCCAGCTGCATGCAAAAGAATGAACTAAATCACTCCATTACACACTATACAAATAAACTCAAAGTGGATTGAAGACTTAGATGTAAGACCTGAAGTCATAATACTCATAGAAGAAAATAAAGGCAATACACTCTTTGATGTTGGTCTCAGCGGTGTTCAGTTTTGTTTTTCTGAAACTGTCTCCTCAGAGCAGCAAAAGCAACCATTAGCAAGTAGGACTGCTGCTGCCACTGCTGCTAAGTCACTTCAGTCGTGTCCGACTCTGTGTGACCCCATAGACAGCAGCCCACCAGGCTCCCCCATCCCTGGGATTCTCCAGGCAAGAACACTGGAGTGGGTTGCCATTTCCTTCTCCAATGTGTGAAAAGTGAAAGTGAAGTCGCTCAGTCATGTCCAACTCTTAGCAACCCCATGGACCACAGCCTACCAGGCTCCAGGACTACACCAAACTAAAAAGGTCTTTGCCCAGTGACGGAAACCATCAACAAAACAATAGGCAAGATACTGAGTGGGAGAATATACTTGTAAATCATATGTCCAACAAGGAATTAATATCCAAAACATATAAAGAACTCATACAACTGAATATAAAAAAAACTAATAATTTTATACAAAAATATCAGAGTACCTGAATAAACACTAGAAGACACACAGCTGACCAGGTGCATGAAAGGATGTTCAACTTCATTCATCATCAGGGAACTGCAATTCAAATCCACAATTAAATATCACCTTACACATGTCAGAATGACTACGTTCAAAAATACAGAAAATAAGAAGTGTTGGAAAGGATGTAGGCAAAAGGGAATCCTAATATACATTTGGTAGTAATATAAAATGGTAAAGCCACTACAGAAAACAATATGGAGGTTCCTCAAAAACTTAAAAATAGAACAATCATATGATCCAGCATTTCTACTTCCATTTATCTGAAGAAAACAAAGACACTAATTCAATAAGATACGTGTACCCAGGGCATACCCTTGTTCACTGCACATTATTTACAATACCTAAGATACAGAAGCCACATAGTGTCCACCAATAGAAGAATGGATAAAGAAGATGTGGTGTCTATAAATGATCAACAATTACTCAGTCATAAAAATGAATTAAATCTTTCCATTTGTGACAACATGGGTAGATCCAGACAGTGTTGTGCTACATGAAGTAAGTTAGGTAGAGAAAGACAAATACTTTATGAGTTCACTTACATGTAGAACCTAAAAAGAAAAATAAATGAACAATCTCCATAACAAAATAAAAACAAGCTCATAGATACAGAGAATAATCTGTTGGTTGCCAAAGATGAGAGAGGTGGGATAGGGTGATATAAGGGAAGGGATTTAAGCTATACAGACTTCCAGTTATAAAATAAATTCATGGAGATGTAATGTACAGCATTAGGGAATATAGTCAGCAAGCATGTAAGAACTCTGTATGGTAACATATGCTAACTAGACTTACTATAATGATCATTTCATAATGTATAAAAATATTGAATCACTATGTGGTTCACCTGAAATTAATATAATTTTGTAAGTCAATTTTGATTCAATAAACAAATAAAACTTGGCAGAAGAGATCACCACAAGGTTAGTTAGCTTCATTTTGGCTTTTAGCCTCAAAGCAGATAGTACTTGCATTTCCATGAATAACATTTATAGAATGTTTAAGCCACAATGCTATATTTCTGGACTGAAAAAAGAGAGGACAGAAGTTGGGGCAGTCCAGCTTCTGGAACATGTGATGTGTGTGGAAAGCAGGAATCACAAAAAATATAGAGCAGTGGAATCAAATTTTGTGTACAAACTCTGCACAAACTGCAAATGTGCAGGACAAAGAGGAAGGTGTAAGCAAACCAGCTAATGGAAAAAATTTTAAATCTTAACTGAGATTTGAGTTTTCACTCCAGAATTAGAGTTATCTGTTTAAGTCCGACCAAGTAACTGTCTGTTTAAAAAAAATGTACATACTTTTCTCAGCTACATAACTGAATTCTAGCCCACATAACACAACATTCACAATGTCCAGGATATAATCTAAAATTACTTGAAACACAATAAAACAATAAAATGCAACCCATTTTAGGAAGGCCAATATTGAAATTACTGAGAAATAGAGTTAGTTGTCAAGAACTTCGAAGTAGCTCTCATAATTATACTGTGAGATATAGGAAAATATGGCCATAGTAAAAAAAAAAAAAAAAAAAAAAGAGAGAGAGAGAGAATCCTGAGAAATTTTTATAATATATGAAAAATGGAAAATTCTAGAACTGAAAAATATAGGTTTTGAATGAAAAAGTCACTGAATAGACTTAGAAAAGAGTGCAATTTAAAAAAAAAGTCAGTGAAGTAAAAAATAGTTAAAAATCAAAATAAGCAGATTACAATGTGAAAGGAAAGAAAACAAGGCAGAAAAAATATTTGAGAATAATGCCAAATTTTCCCAGTCTGGTAAAATATATAAATGTATAGTTTTAAGAAACTTACAAAGCTTCAAGCCACTTAAAGATGAATAAAACCATACTTACACATACAGTTAATCTGTTGATACCAAAGATAAAGAGAACATCTTGAAAACAGCAGGGGAATATGGCACATTTTATTCAGAATGAGACCAATTTGCATAACTGTTGTCCTCTCATCAGAAACGATAGAGGTGAGAGACAATGGGTTACATTCTCAAGGTTCTGGGAAGAAAAATCAATGTACTGCATTTTCAAAAACAGAAAAATAAGGGAATTTGTCAAACATTTATTACCAAAAATGCTTAGTGAAGTTGTTCAAGCTGAATGAAAATAATTCCAAACAGGATTCAGATATTCAAGAAGGAATAAAGAATATTGGAAATGGAAAATAAAAATAAACACAAAAGATGTCCTTTTCTCTTAATTTGTTTAAAAAAAAAATATATATATATGATTATTTAAAGAAAAGTTATGCTTTGTTGTGTACTTCATAATGTGTATATGACAGATAGAGAGGGTTGGCTGATTGGATAAATAGACCTATAGAGTACCCACACAAAAAATAAAAATTAGGGATATACATTGAATCCACAGAGCAACTGCCAGAAGATATTCACAAGTTTGGCTTAAAAAGTCAATAGATCATTTAAATGAATTTAAATATATTCAAATAATCCAAAAAGATGGAGGAAAAAAGAGGAGATGAACAGAAATAAATAATAAAATAGAAAAAAAAAAAAAAGAAAAAAAAATTTAAAAAAATAAAAAAATAAAATAAAATAGAGCTAAACTCAAGCATGTGTGTGTGCTAAATCATCTCAGTCATGTCTGACTCTTTGCAACCCCATGGACTGCAGTCTGCCAGGCTTCTCTGTCCACGGGATTCTCCAGGCAAGAATACTGGAATAGGTTGCCATGCCCTCCTCCAAGGGATCTTCCCAACCCAGGGATCAAACTCTTATCTTTTATCTCTCCTACATTGGCAGGTGGGTTCTTTGCCACTAGTGCCACCAATGTATATCCTAATGTCTCAGACAGTAAAGAATCTACCTGCAATTCAGGAGAAAGCAGGCTTGATTCCTCAGTCAGGAAGATCCCCCTGAGGTGGGCATGGCTACCCATTCCAGTATTCTTGCCTGAAGAATTCCGTGGACAGAGGAGCTCGGCAGGCTAAAGTCCATAGGGTCGCAAAGAGTCAGACATGACAGAGTGACTAACATTTTTACTTCATTAAACAAACAGCAATTATAAGAAAGCTGGATAATCCAATTTATATAAAATAAAATAGATTTTAATATAAAGAATATTACCAGAGATAGAAAAGAATATTTATTAAGGAACTGTTTCATCAGGAAGACATAACGATAAGAAATAGAGATAGGACCTAGATCATAACTTCAAATTGTTTTAGTCAAAAGCTGACAGGATTAAAGGAAGACTAGTTAATTCCACAATCATAAATGGAGATTTTGACACTCTTCTCTCATTGATGGATAGACTACTAGACAAATATCAGTAAATACATAAAAGATATGAGAAATGCTCTCAGCCATTTTCACTGAATTTATCTTTATACAGTAGTATAATCAACAACTTCAGACAACACAATCTGCTTAAGTGCACATGGTACATCTATCAAGACAGGTCACATCCTGGGTCATGACACCAGCCTCTCTATAAATTTAAACCTGCCAATATCATACAAAGTAACTTCTACTGCCATAATGATGGTAAATTTGAAATCAACAGATTAAGATTCTATCTAAAATAATCCCACCAGAAATTGAAAGATACACTTCTAAATAATCTATGGGTCAAAGAATAAATCACAGGAAAATTAGAAAAACAGTCCAAACTGAATGGTAATGAAATCACAACATACCAAAACATGTGGGATGCTGATAAAGGAGTTCTTACAGGAAAATGTATAATCTTTCATGATTATATTAGGAAAGAGAAAGGTAGGGAATCAATGACCTACATTTTCACTTTCCAAGGCTAGAAAAGCAGAGTAAAGTAGAAGGACAATAGTAAAGATGAGAAATTAACAAAAAAGTATGAAATATTAATGGATTCTGTCTCTGCAGCTAGTATCTTTATCAAATTCCTCCATTTTTTTTCATATTTGTTTTCCTTTGGCCACTTAGAGATTCAATCCCTGTGAGTAACTTATAGGAATCAGCCAAAGATTTGAATATGGTTTATGTCAAAATTTGGAGTTCTGTGTCTGTGGTTCCCAAGTTTGTGGAATTTTATTTTCTTTCCAGCCATGTTGGCACCTCTGAACTCCTCAGGTCAATAGGATTCCGGTTTTCTCATTGACCTTTAGCCACACTGTGCTAACTGAGTAGTTTTAGAGCAGCCTCAGAGTAAAGTTGAATAAATGCAGTTCTTGTTCTGAGTGGTTCTCTTCATTTAAGAGTCTAATTGCTTCAGTATCTCCTGTTTGTGGTTGCTCTCCAAGGTCTTAAAGTTATTTTCCAAAGCTTATCATCGTTTTCAGCAGGGAATTTATTCAGATTTAAGATCCTCTGCTCAAAGTGCTCCATGTAATTGTTCTGTTCAGACAAACCAACATCCTGGGAAAGTGCTTCTCAAGTTTTAATGCACAATTAATCACCTGGGAATTAAGCTAAAATGCAGGTTCTGATTCAGTAGATCTAGAATGGGGCCTAAGATTCTGCATTTTAAACAAGCCCACAGGGGCTTCCCAGGTGGTGATAGCGACAAAGAACATGCCTGCCAATGCAGGAGACATAAGAGACATGGGTTTGATCCCTGGGTCACAAAGATCCCCTGGAGGGGGCATGGCAATTCATTCCCGTATTCTTGCCTGGAGAATTCCAGTGACAGAGGAGCCTGATGGGCTACAGTCCATAGGGTTGCAAGAGTTGGAAATGACTGAAGTGACTTAGCATGTATACATGCAGAAGCAACATGGAGGCTACTGTGACCACATGGAGTGGTCTGTGCACAGATCACTCTTGGAGTACTGAGGCCTTAGAGTACTAATATAAGGAAATACTGGCAGTAAATTTCACAGTGTGATACAATAGAATTTTAGAGTTTGAAACAATTCAGGTTAACACTCTGTTGTTAATGGAGAAGCATAAGTCATGATTGTAAATTCTTACTTTCTGGGACCTAGGAATCTGAACAAGTGTCAGTATTGATAAAACCTACCTCCACCTTGTTAATGCTAATGGATTAAACAGCACCATGAGCTTGATTATCTGTTAGCCAATTAAGATAAGCATTGAACTTGTCTTTATAGTATATTTATTGTGATTGGAAATATTGATGTATTTCATGTTAAATACTGGCCAATATATCAAGTACACAAGTTTTCCCTGGGCAGATTCCAAAACCATCACTGAAAACACGTTTTAAAAAGGACAGTTGCTAACTTTTCACACACACACACAAAACTGGATCTGCATCTTAATGAGTGATAACAATGAAATTTCTTCCAAGGATCTGAAAGGAAGTTATCTCCTCCATTCTTATAATATCCACATTCAATCACTACCATAGGCAGCCCTCCTTAGATAACCCCTCCCTTGGCTCAACAAACCCAGCCATTAAATTGTACAGATTTTATCTTCTAAATAATTAACCAATCCAACTTCTACCAGCTACATCCTTGCTATCACTTCCCTAACTTAAGTATTGAACATCTCTCTTGACTGCTAGTCCTTCTTCCTTCAGGTCCATATTCAACTCCACCATCCAAGTAATATGTTTAGCCCCCTCCTTAAAATGTTTACAACACAAAGGTCAATGTGACATAGAAAGGACTCCATAAGCTTATGGACTCCATAAAGCCTATCATTTTGCTTTATTTTCCCATGAATCCTTTCAAATTATATTTCAGTGAAAATAAACTGTTGTACTCATACTGGCTTATACTATTTCTCCCCTTCATGTATTGACCCTGTTTGCAATAATTTTTCCTATCACTATCAAATCCATCCATCTCCTTCCTCTGGACTAGTTTCAATTTCCTTTTAAATGTAACCTGATTGTTAAGGAAGCCAATCAGATGCTCGCCACCGAGTTCCTCAGTGTACACATAATGCCCGGTGGTTAGTTCTACCACTGGTGTATCCACATATCAATAAATCATCCTTTATTTTTGTCTCCTTCTTAAATTTTAACACATAATTCAGCTTTAATGTTGCCTTTATCTTTGTGTAAGAGTCCAGTCTGGTACCAAGGTGGAGTTCAGTAAGGCGTGATAAAACATATTAATGAGAAAATCATTCTCTTAATTATCTGAACAACTGGTGCTAAAGTTTCTCTGGCTTTAATTTAAGAAGCTGCCTTGTTCATCTGTATTACATGCAAGGAGTAAAATGTTAACAGCATTGCCTAGCAAGAGAGAAAGAGATAATTAAACTAATAACAATAGGAATTTGGGGATATGGCAGGAGGAAGGAGAAAGGTAAAGAGGAATAAGAGAAGGTTGAATAATGTGGTAGAAGGCTAGAGTCTGAAGCTTAGCATGATGGGGTGGGGTCCAAAAGGAAAATCCTAGTGGCTCAGCTGTGTGTAGTTCAGGGCATCTCACCTAGAATCGCCCATTCTTTCCTCTTAAATAAGACATCTCGATGGACTGTGCCTACACACAGCTGAGTGGCCAAGGAAAGGAGTTGGGGGACAGGATGGCTGAAGCAAAGTGCTCTACACTGTTGGCCACATCTGAATAATCCAGTGGACAGCTGCCCCAAACTGGGTCAATTACAGCCTTTCAGTGATGTAACTGTTTACAAATTGACATGCCAAATACCCAACGTTAAGTTTTTGTGATGTGATCATGTGAACTCACTATTGTAACTCTTTTTTATTACTCCCAACTTTTTAGGAAATGCTGCCATATTGATACAGACTTGTTCAGTGATGTGAAGAAACAGTTAACATAAAGTAGTAAGGACAAATATGCTGCCTCTCATTCATCCCTATTATTATCCAGAGACATAAATGGAGCATCATTCTGACAAGGTAGAGTGTAACCCAAGACCATCAGGTGGGGATCAGTTTGGAAGAGAGTGAACACGTGAAGACAGTTCTGGGATTAATAGGGAGGAGCAGCCTGTCAGTGATGGCCCCACAAAGGTTTTAATACAAACTCCTGTAACCAAGTACATTAGAGTAAGGATTATACTTAAATGTGTAAGTCTCATGTATGGGTTGCATTTGTGTCCTTTCCAAGTGCTTGGTCCCCTGGAAATCAGGTAATCCTCTTCCCTACTCACTGCCACTTGGGACTCGACTCTGTCTCCTCTCCTTTAACTCAGATCAAGCAATATCTGCTATCACACAAAAGTAACTCTCAGTTGGGATCTTGGGAGCAAAGCTGAAACAAGGAGGATGAGAAGAGGGTTTAATAATGTGATCATTTCTTTCATTTTCCATAGTCCTTGCCTATGCATACATACACACACACAGAGCACTACTTGAATTAGGTAACACCATACTATTTATTTATTTTTTTTTTCTGATGATCAAGCAGATGTTGGCAATTTGATCTCTGGTTTCTCTGCCTTTTCTAAAACCAGCTTGAACATCTGGAAGTTCATGGTTCACATATTGCTGAAGCCTGGTTTGGAGAATTTTGAGCATTACTAGAGAGTGAGATGAGTGCAATTGTGCAGTAGTTTGAGATGCTTTTGAACTGTGGTGTTGGAGAAGACTCTTGAGAGTCCCTTGGACTGCAAGGAGATCCAACCAGCCCATCCTAAAGGAGATCAGTCTTGGGTGTTCATTGGAAGGACTGATGCTGAAATTCCAATACTTTGGCTACCTCATGCAAAGAGTTGACTCATTGGAAAAGACCCTGATGCTGGGAGGGATTGGGGGCAGGAGGAGAAGGGGACAACAGGAGATGAGATGGCTGGATGGCATCACCGACTCGATGGACATGAGTTTGAGTAAACTCCAGGAGTTGGTGATGTACAGGGCGGCTTGGCATGCTGCGATTCATGGGGTCTCAAACAGTGACTGAACTGAACTGGACTGAATTGATTCTATTTATTTCTGGGTCCTAACCTCACTTGTCACCTTCCTACTTCTATTTCTGAGCTACCAGCCCTAGTCCAGTTCTTACAGTAAAATGCTCAGACAGGCTGGTCAAGAGCTTTCCAATGAAATGCAAATGAATTTTCCATCAATCTTTTGTGAATGGAAAGAGTCAGCATGGATATACAGATCAGTCTTGCTGTTTATAATCTATATATAAGCTCTAAAGAATAAACATATCAGGAAGATCTAGTACTCATATATTTCCTCCTTGTCACTATTCAAAAAATCACTTCAAAAATGTCAAAAATTCTCTGTGATTGCATCAGGCACAGAAACTTGGCACTCTATTCCACTGGGAAAGAAACTAGGACAAGCTGTAGAGATAAGCAAGGGTGGTACCAGAAGAGAAAAGGTGTAACCCGGAAGATAGCAAAGAACAAATTATTTCCATGGACCTTTGCAGCTCCTGAGCTTTATGAGCCTCAATTATTGAAATTCTCCAACTTTCCTGCTCAACATCCTACTTATGCTCCTCTTCATTCCTAGCTCATTGATTAACCAATATTTATTTTGCATTTCTATGTGCTAGTTATTGTTGCTGGAACTGTGGATATGACTATGAATTGAATATAATCTTGGCCTAAAATGCTCTGTACATTAGGAGAGGGAGATAAATAATCGAGCCATTGAATACAGTGTTATAAATACTACCATTGGGCTAAGCACAAACTTCTGAGCACTTCCCTTCCCCACCCCCACCCCAACCCCTAGACTAGATATTTTTAAAAAAAAAAGAACCAGACTCAGGTGAATCTGTATTTGGGGAGCACCTGACAGAGCTTTCCAAGGAAACCTGTTGATTTTCATTCTTCGTACGTTTCCTGCAGTCATAAACTCAATATGTCTTCTGGGTGGAGCCCTGATTATGTGTGTGTGCATGACTGCTAAGTCGCTTCAGTTGTCTTTGTGACTCTTTATAGCCTTCCAGACTTCCCGGTACAAGGGATTCTCCAGACAAGAATACTGGAGTGAGTTTCCATGCCCTCTTCCAGGGGATCTTCCCGACCAAGGGACCAAACCTGCATCTCTTACATCTCCTGCATTGGCAGGAGAGTTCTACACCACTAGCACCACCTGGGAAGCCCTCAGTTCAGTTCAATTCAGTTGGTCAGTCATGTCCAACTCTTTGCGACCCCGTGAACACAGCACGCCAGGGCCTCTCTGTCCATCACCAACTCCCAAAGTTTACTCAAACTCATGTCCATCGAGTCGGTGATGCCATCCAACCATCTCATCCCCTGTCGTCCCCTTTTCCTCCTGCCCCCAATCTCTCCCAGCATCAGGGTCTTTTCCAATGAGTCAACTCTTCGAATGAGGTGGCCAAAGTGTTGGAGTTTCAGCTTCAGCATCAGTCCTTCCAGTGAACACCCAGGACTGATCTCCTTTAGGATGGACTGGTTGGATCTCCTTGCAGTCCAAGGGACTCCCAAGAGTCTTCTCCAACACCACAGTTCAAAAGCATCAATTCTTCGGTGCTCAGCTTTCTTTATAGTCCAACTCTCACATCCATACATGACCACTGGAAAAAACTAGACGGACCTTTGTTGGCAAGGTAATGTGTCTGCTTTTTAATATGCTATCTAGGTTGGTCATAATTTTCCTTCCAAGGAGTAAGCGTCTTTTAATTTCATGGCTGCAATCACCATCTGCAATGATTTTGGAGCCCCCAAAAATAAAGTCAGCCACTGTTTCCACTGTTTCCCCATCTATTTCCCATGAAGTGAAGCCCTACTCCAGACTATATCACCCGCCAAATAGCTGATTACGAAAAGGCAGTGGGTCATTTCCACTGCAATGTAGATGAGAAGTGCTCCTGCCATCTTCAAATGTAAGTCAGGGAATTTTTTTTTCCTCAGAAAACATTTTTATATATAAATTTCAATTTTCTAGTTATATGTCAGATAAGTCAAAGGCTAAAGATGATTTTATATACCAGTTTGGGAATTTAAGCACCACTCTGATGTAAAGAAAAGACATTCTAGGTTCCAAGCAAATGGTTTATAATGAACTTAAAACAACTTGTTAGCAAGCCAGATACTCATGCATCTCAGTTTTACATGCTGGGGAAAAGTTAGACTTAAAATTATCAAGTGACTTTAGATATTTTAATCTTCTTTATTTAAAAAAATATAATTTTAATGACTTATAGACATGACCAGGAAAATGAAATAAATTTTAAACTAAGGGATAAGAGAAAAAAATTGCCCATAAATTACGTAAAGCTATCTAGAGGAAGAAAGATTATTTCACAGTCCATGACTTGGTATATTCTCATGGTGAGAGCACTGAAGTCCCTGACTCTCTTGTTCATGCTGATGCACAAAGTTAAGCCCTTTGAATGTGAGATGGAAGAGAGCACAGAATACCCTAAAAGGCCAGAAAATTTTTAAAGTGATCACAAAATCATGAACCCTTAAGAAAGATTGCTCATGTCAATTCCAGTGAAAATTAACCAATTTTTTTTCAAACTATTTCTCAGACAGGGTCATAGAGAACTAGTGGCAACTGGAGAAAGGTTTGCATCTTGTTTCTTCTTTAAACTCTGACACAGAAATAGGGATTCTCCTCAAGGTGACAGAGATAACTCAATTTCCCTTGCATGGAATCCAAAGTAAAGACATATCTGCAAGGTTTAAATTCATGGCTCATGTACAACTACTCCTAGCAATGAGGTCGTCTATCTAGTTAAGGGATCCAGATTTGTACTGACCCACCATTTCTGAGCATAAGCTTCTTTTTTCCTTATCTATTTTTCATTCTGTTTCATTTGGCTTACTCAAGAAAGAAAGAAACTTGGGGAGAACAAAGAGAGAAATTTGGGGAGAACAAAGCATTGGAGTATATTTTATTGTACCTATTATTTATTCTATTAAAAAAAAAACCTCCCAAGACTCTGAGTTCTTGAAAGACTGAATCATTCAGAAGTAACTAAGAAACAATCCGTGAAGGAACCCTGAAAATAATGTTGTTTTTCTGGTCTTGTCTACTCAGAACATTAGAATCTTCTTTGTGTATCAAGTATAGTGAAGATATTTATATACAGAAATAATAAAATGGTCTTTTTTTAAAATCATGACTTTAGAGAGACAAGAGATTTGCTGTAAATGCCTGCACCAATAATCTGAAGTGAGAACTCTAAATGTAAGAAGTGCGTTTCTTAAATATACAAAGAATTGGAGTGTATAATGCTCTCTGATAGTTGTTTCTGCACCCTGCAAATTAGAAACTGGGAATGACCTTTAAATAGTATAGCTAAAGAATTAGTATGGTCCAGACAAAATGTTCTCCACTGTAACAAACTGATACAGTCCATTCCTTAATTCTGAGTTCCAATTACCAGTTATTTCTTCAATACTTCAAATATAAAATTTACAGGCAAAATATTGATTAATTGTTTTTACAGAAGTCTTTGTTCTATTTCAATAGGTTTTGCAAAAGACAGGACAGTGAAATGCAGCCTTTTGCCAAGTACATGTTCTCTCTTGTCATAATTGTTTTATTTTTGTGTATGTGATCTGTGGTGATCGATAAAATGTATGCTGTGTACACACTTTTGAGGAAAAGTCCCTTCTACTTGAAGTCATCAACCTAAAATTTCTGCTATATATAATCATTTATATATATATATGCTATATATATATAATCATTAGCACCATTTGCCACCTCCTTGGCAACCAAGTTTGAGGAGGAACTTGATACCATTACTGTTTATTGTAGCAAGGCCTCCTAGATTAAGCTGCAGAAAGACGAAAAAAAGTCATTCTGTAGAGGTAGAGGAGAATCAAGAAGAATGTCAAATGATGGAAGATCGTTAGAATAGGATGACAATGTGAATGACAAAGACAAAAAATTTTCTGGGTCTTAAGATTCTCCTCCAAAGAGTTATATGTAATCTTGTTAAAGAACTTACCTTCTCTCATATGCTATAGAATATATGAGAGACATAGATATTACAAAATAAGTATCATAAATTCTTTCTGTAGATTCTAAGAATCAGAAACATGTGGTGGTGGTAGTTAGTGATTTTTATTTTTCAGTCCCAAGCAATGTCCACCTATTTTGCAACCCCATGGATTATAGCTCACCAGGCTCCTCTCTCCATGGGATTTCCCATGCATGATTACTGGAGTGGGTTGCCATTTCCTTCTCCAGGGGATCTTCCCAACCTAGGGATGGAACTGCTGTCTCCCTCATTGAAGGCAGATTCTTTACCTCTGAGCCACCACGGAAGACCAGTAATTAGTGATACCCTGCTTCAATAGAACAAATTTGTTTAGTAGCAATCTATTTTTGTTGCTTTTTGTTTGTTTATTTGCTTCTCAGAATGCCTTCTCCTTCCTTTTGATAGTAACTGCATCTTCTCTTGGTGAACCACCCCATTCCCTCTCTTAGACTAGTAATTCAAGTGGTACTGAATTTCCCCTCTGGTTCCATGAATGCACAGACAACCTAGACATGGACAATCAGAATATGGCATCTCCTGGCTACACGCATCACTTCTTGGGATTTTACTAGAATTATCAGGAAAAAGGCACCCTCTCTATCTTTAAGGTATATTTTTGCCTGAAGCGCCTGGCAGTCTTACCGGCTACCAAATGCCGAGAGCCTGCTGTGCAAATCTGAAGATGGGGGTGGAGGTGGGCTAGGGGTGGGAGGTGAGGCCTGAAAACCCTGCTTGACCTAAAGGCAAATGTACTGCCACTTTTTTTCAGTAATAAATAAATTTCTTTCATTATGCTTTTAACTGAAACTAGCAAAGTTGGATTTCTGTAATTTGAATCTGAGTCATGTCTACAACACGTTATGAGGTAAAAATAATTTTCTCCATGTAACTGCATCTTTAAAAGTTTAAGTCCTAAAAACTATGAAACTAGGACGTGGCTTAGGCCGAACTGAAACTTTCAAAAATTCATAACTATGAATTATGCTGTCTTCAGGAATACATAACTGCTATGCTCTAAGAAACTTTCCTATATTTATTGACAGCTATCCAATTAGGCTGACATATATAGGAAATAATAAACAATGTTGACATTCTAATATTATAGCACTTTCATAAGAAAGAAAAGTAAAGTTAGCCACTTAGTCGTGTCTGACTCTTTGTGACTCCATGGACTGTAGCCCACCAGGCTTGTCCATGGAGGTCTCTAGGCAAGAATACTGGAATGGGTTTCCATTTCTTTCTCCATAGCACTTTCATAGTCATTAACTTATTTGGGGCTCAATTTTGCCACTTGTATTCAATATCACACTGAAGGTACTTGTCAGTAAAATAAGGTAAGAAAACAAAAATGCAAGGAATAAAGTAGAAGAAGAAAGAAGTAAAACTGCCTTTATTCACAGATGACATAATCATGTGTGTAGAAACTGTAAGGAATTTTAAAGACAGCTATTAATACTAATAGTTGAGCTAGGCAAAATTGCAGAAAATAAACTCATTTTACAGTTGTTTTCTACATACTAGCCACAAATAATCAGAGAATTAAATTTCAAATGGCCACTTCCAATCACATCCAAAAACATTAAATATTTATATAATTTTGTAAAACTTTCTTTTATTTTAAAGTTTCTGATTTTTCTATTTTGTATTTCTTTTTCATTCAGGATTATTTGGACAAAGTTTCTTAATTTCATAGTAGCTCAGTTTTTTTTCAATCTTTTTATTATTCTATAGTATTGAGATATATATATATATATATATTTTATGGAAATCTTAATCCTATGAATTTATTTTGAACAACTAAGGCAGGGGTTCTCAAACTTTGGTCCACATTAAAATTATCTGGAAGACTTTCTAAAGCACAGACTGCTGGACCCCATCCCCAAATTTCTGTTTCAATACCTGTGGCAGGTAGACTATGGATTTTTCTAACAATTAATAGTTCTCAGGTGATGTTGGCCCTGCTACTGGTCTAGGAGCCACAGTTTGAAAATCACTGCACTGTAAGATAAATAAATGGAGTTGAAAATTTGAAAACTACTGACAGTAAAGTAAAATAAAATGAACTTTCAATAAAGGCTCACACATAGATGCACAGTACCTTTTCCAAGGTCACACATTTAAAAACGACAGATCAGGATCACCAGATTCCCAGAAAAGTAATTATCCAACCACATCATGTCATTTCTTTTGGTTCAGTATAAGATTGAGGATTCTAGAAGTTATATATATTAAGAATGGAAAGGACGGAGAGTTCCATATTCATGCAGATATTAGAGAATCAATTAGAAGAGATCATTTTGAGGAATTTTATACATTGGACTAGAGGCTAATCTGAACTACTTCTGAGATTTGAAGCCTTACAAATATTAGAACTCAAAGGAGAATAAAACTAATGGAGATAGTTCATGAAAAAGGATAAAGTAACTATTGGGCTTTGAATGCAGGAAGACAGACCGAGTAATAATAACTGCTTCAGAGTTACTAGAATTGAAAAATGTGTTAATGACAAATTGAGCAAACCAAGAAAAGCTTCTAAATAAAGGGAGAAGGCTTGAGGTTAATATGACGTTAAAGGTTTTTAAATGCAATAATTCAATTAGCTAGTACAAAACCCAAGAAATATGATTAACAAAAAGACATCATGACCCACAAACCTGGCATAATGCAAACTTTTGTGCTGCTGATTACAATCTGGTTTCACCAGTTAAAATTTCTGATGAATGTAATAATTAGAAATGGCAAAACTGGATAACTTACCTAATGTCAATTTATCCAGAAAATAGCTACTTCCTGGGCTTTGTGAGACTAAAACTACTTTGTTCACTATGCCATAAAAGAGTAGCTTGATCTAGATCTCAAATGACCAAACACATTTTCATGCAAAGCAGGACCTTTGGTTAGTGAAATAATATACTATTAATAATAATTTTGAGGGGCTTTCCTGGTGTTCCAGCGGTTATTGCCTTACAATGCCAGGAACACCAGTTTGATCCCTGATCCAGGAAGATCCCACATGCCATGGAATAACTAAGTCCATGCACCACAACTGCAGAGCTGACTCGCTGCAACTACTGAAGCCCGCACACCCTAGAGCCTGTGCTCCGCGACAAGAGAAGCCACTGCAATGAGAACTGCATGCACTGCAACTAGAGAGGAGCCCCCGCTCTCCACAACCAGAGAAAGCCCATGTGTAGTCATGAAGACTCACCACCACCAAATAAATAAATAAATCATAAAAATCTATATGCCTTAAAAATAATAAATCTGAGGAAACACAGTAGATAGCTTCTTGGCTAGGACTGTGTTCTGCATCCCATGAGACAATCCAAAAGACGAGGAAGCTGCTGATGTAGATGCAGCCACAACTGCCATATGGTTCTGTTTTGAGATCCATCCTCTAAGCTACTCGAATGTACCTGAAAGCAGCACAATCAAATTTTTAACATTCACATCCATTTGTTCTTCCATACTCCAAAACTGCATCCTTTCTCTTTCTTCACATGCCTGAAACTTACTATTTATTGCTACGCTGTTTAGGTTATTTCCACAGTCGTTTTGAAATATTCTGCTTCACTGCCTGCCAGCTGGAACTGCCCTTCAATGTCTAACCCTTCAGATCCCTACTTCTTTATGAAACATGATGCATAGTATAATTAAAGTGGATTCTGTTCCACTGTATGTTGTCTAACATTTCGCTTTGTGCCTGAAAGAGCTATTTATTTCAGCGGCCACAGAATCTTTGGGAATTGGTAGCTCCCAACGAGGGTCAGTAGGCAGCATGAAGAACAGATGACAGCCTGCAATACCTCCTTCGCATTTCTGTAAAGAGATCTGACATTTACAAAGTACTGCATGTTGCCTTTCCCCACAAATCTCAGAAGACCTCATAAAAATAAAAGGCTTAATGATTATTCCTTCACATTTGATATGCTTTTAAAAGTGCAAGATAAGCTATTTTTGATTAAACTGAAGGAGGCCTTACCATCGCAAATATGGTGAAACCATCTCTATGAATATCTGAATGCAGGAATAATAAATGTCAGAAATCCCTTTCCTAGAAACTGCAGTGCTGACTCTGGAGCTGAGAATTGCTGTTCAGAGTAGGAATTTGTGTTCTGAAGAATCAATACCCCTCTTCCTACAGTACTGTTACATTTAGATCTGGTAGAATCGGGTAGCATTTAAACTGCCTAAGAGTTAATTAGTCTTCCATTTTCACTGTTCGTGAAAGAAATTTGAAAGCAAACTGAAGTCCGCCCTCAAATAACAGAGGTAAACTTCCTTTAATGATAGAGATGACCTTAAATTAAAGATTCAAACATATTCCACAAGTTAGTCTACCCCTGAATCTTTTAAATTGCTTATAAAACCTGCATGCATTAATAAGAAATGACTTAACTTTATTAAAACTGCTTTATTTTTAATTCTCTGATCTAAATACAGATTACCAAATAAGAAATTTTCTATAATATTTCCTTCATGCAGAATTAAGAAAAGTGCTGAGATTAACTCATCTTTTCTGTAGTAAATAATTTAAGCAGGGAAAAAGTTAATCAATATTAAGTAAAAGGAGCTTTAGTGACACTTTAAAGTAAAACTCAAGGACAGTGGTGATGTGTATCAAGTCTCATTTCTTCCTCAGGGTTATGTACAAAACATAGAAAATCTGGCTAAATAAATCAGTACTGGATTTGGTAAGACAGGGAAGACATGACTACAAGTGCATGAGCAGGAGAAATAGCCATTTATAAAGGATATGTATCCAAGTGGATTTCACGATGAAGAGTTTAATGGAAAGAAAGATGACTCCTTAGCCTTCTTCCATTCTCCTAGTCTCCATCCCAGCCAGTTTCCTACTAAACAACTACCCTTACAGTTGGAGCTCAAGAAAAAAGGACATGAGCACACTTCTTTTCTTAAAAAAAAAAAAAAAAAAGGCTCTTGGGACTTCCTGGTGGTTCAGTGGCTAAGACTCCATGCTTTCAATGCAGAGGGCCTAGGTCAGGGGTCCTGAGCAGGGGGAGGTCAGGGAACTAGATTCCACTTACTGCAACTAAAGATCCCTTGTGCTGCAACTAAAGACCCCACACAGTCAAATAAATAATATTTTTTTCAATGTGAAGTCACTCAGTCATGTCCAACTCTCTGCGACCCGATGGACTGTAGCCAGCCAGGCTCCTCTGTCCATGGGATTTTACAGGCAAGAGTACTGGAGTGGGTAGCCGATCCCTCCTCCAGGGGATATTCCTGACCCAGGCATCGAACCCAGGTAACCCTCATTACAGGCAGATTCTTTACCAGCTGAGCCATAAGGGAAGCCCTACAAAACATATATACAGCATAGTTTAGAAGAAAAACTGCATGAATACCTACCTATACACTTTAAGTTTACACCTATACACTATACAGTTTAAGAAATATAATGCTACCTGTCCCTTAGATGATTTCTATATATCCCTGTATGATTGCATTACATCCC
Organism: Cervus canadensis; assembly: GCF_019320065.1. Taxonomy (NCBI): domain Eukaryota; kingdom Metazoa; phylum Chordata; class Mammalia; order Artiodactyla; family Cervidae; genus Cervus; species Cervus canadensis. The sequence goes on from NC_057392.1 coordinate 39,801,950, forward strand.
CTCTGCTCAGCATTACCCTGCTTTTCTTTCTTAGTCTTATCATGCAAAAATATGGTATATAGCTTACTTGGTTTTGAGTTTTATAATAATAGATCATTATGTATGTATTTTTATGACATTTTTTTCATGTTCTTGTGGTTCATTTATGTTGATGTCTATATCTATAATGTATACCTAAGGTATACATTACTGTAAGGTATATCATTGACGAACAGACCACAGCTCATTTATCCTCTCTATTGTCAGCAAATTGCTTGGAATGCTTCCATTTTCTAAGAGTCTTCCCAGGTGGTGTTAATGGTAAAGAATCCACCTGCCAGTGCAGGAGACATAAAAGACATGGGTTCAATTCCTGGGTTGGGAAGCTTCCCTGGAGGAGATTATGGCAACCCACTCTAACATCCTTGCCTGAAGAATCCCATGGACAAAGGAGCCTGGCAGGCTATAGTCCAAGGGTCACAAACAGTCGGACACAACTGAAGCGACTTAACACATACGCGTTTTCTAAAATCAAATTATTTGTCCCCATTAATTCATTTTTTTAAAAAAAGTTAACATCAACCAAAGTTTCAAGAATAATATAATGTACCCTTCACCTTAGTTAAGTCATTTTTTGCCATCTAACTACATCTGTGTCCACTCATTCTCTTTTCCAATACTAAAAAGTGTGAGATACAGAAAAGGCTTTGCTTGAAAAATTCCCCAGCTTTTTTGAAGAACATCTCAACATTTTGATTTAGCTCAATTTCTTCATGATTACATTTAGTTTAAAAACCTTTTAAGAAACATTACATAGGTGATGCTGTGTCCTTATCTAGTGCATCACATTAATAGGCACATAATTAATCATGGAGTAGATTAATCTAGATTAACCCTGTAGATTAATAATGGGGTAGATCAGACCACCCTGTTATTAGTGATAAGTTTGGTTAGTATTTGGTTAAGGTGGTAGCCACTAGACTTCTCCATTCTAAGAGTACCTCCCAACTTCACAATAACTAAAGTTACCATGATTGTTGGAAACTTTAAATATCTTGTCTCCCAACAACATTTCACTCAATTATTTTAGCATCCATTGATGATTATTGCTTTACCCAGTTGTTTAAAGCTGATTTTTCTATTCCTATTATTTTCATTGTGTTTAGTAGTTGGCATTCTTCTGTAAAGAAGAATGTTTCCTTTTCCCAAGCCACTCCTTTAAATTTCTTTAACTATGTAATATTCACATATGAATCAAGATAAAACTGCCATAACTTTAAAAATGTTCTATACAGTAGAACTTAAGGCAGTAATAGACAAAAAAGGCATATTTCTTACAGGCAAAAAAGTACATCCAGTAAGAATATCTAACAGTTTTAAAAGTGTATTCACCTAATAAAGTCTCAACCACATGCAATGCCAAGACTCATAGAACTAAACAGAGAAATAAAAAATAAAAATAAATAAATAAACAGAGAAATACACAAATCCATAATGACTATAGATAACTGATTGAATAAGCAGACAAAATATTAGCAAAGATAAACATCTGATAAAATAATAGTTAATTTTATTTAATTTAAACCTCTGAATCTAATTTGACCTAATACACTGATCAACTGTATAAGATACATTATTCTGAAATGCACTAAAACATTTAACAAAATTGGGCTATACACTAGGCTCAACAAATCTCAAAAAAAAAATTAAAACTCAATAAATGTCAAAGGACTAAAGTCATACAAATTATACTCTCTTTTCACAATGGAATCAAGTCAGATATAAAGAAAATACATATAACTGGGAAGTTCCTGAATATTCAGTTTTTAAAAAATCACTAAAATAAGACACTGCTGCTGCTGCTGCTACTAAGTCACTTCAGTCGTGTCCGACTCTGTGCAGCCCACCAGGCTCCCCCGTCCCTGGAATTCTCCAGACAAGAACACTGAAGTGGGTTGCCATTTCCTTCTCCAATGCATGAAAGTGAAAAGTGAAAGTGAAGTTGCTCAGTCGTGTCCGACTCTTAGCAACCCCATGGACTGCAGCCTACCAGACTCCTCTGTCCATGGGATTTTCCAGGCAAGAGTATTGGAGTGGGGTGCCATTGCCTTCTCCAAATAAGACACTAGCCTAAGAAAATCATATATTAGAAAACAAGTAAAGCTGGAAAAGCATTGAGCTAAGTATCCATTTCAAGAAGTTAAAGATTATCAAAAACTTCCTAAGTAAAATTGAAAAGATGAAGATTACTGAAATGCATCAAGTAGAAATCAAAGAGAAAAGCAACAAAGTCCAACGTTTATTCTTCAAAATGACTTAAAATTTATATAATTCTAGAAAATAAAAAAGGACACGAATGGCTAATAGAATGAAAAAAAGGTAACCATAAAAACATGCTTCAGGTACAAGAAAGATAATTTAAATAATTTTATAACAAAATATGTTAAAATGTATGCAAAATGGATAAAATCCTTATAAATTATCAAACTTACAAAGAAACCCAAAAATCAGAAAAATATTTCTTTATATGTTAATATATATTCATCTATATATAGCTGATTTTCTGTAGGGTGCTCTCAAGGAAAGTGCTTCCCTGGTGGCTCAGCTGGTAAAGAACTCACCTGCCAATGCAGGAGATGAAGATTCGATCCCTGGGTCAGCAGATCCCCTGGAGAAGGTAATGGAAACCCACTCCAGTATTCTTGCCTGGGAAATCCCATGAACAGAGGAGCCTGGTGGACTGAGGTCGCAAAGAATCAGACACAACTGAGCACGCACATACACACACACACACACACACACACTCTAGAAAAGAGAAGTGAAAAAACTAAGAGTAGGTAAAGCTGTGAAAGACAGTAGTCTCAGTTGAGAATTGCTCCAACTGGATCCCACGGAGAAGTTCTGGCACAGAAATCACACTGCATAGTCTCACCGTGAGTTAAAAGGGGCTGACTTTTTGTACTTGTGTCACTTAGTTATTGGCCAACGTCTGTTTCAAAGAATGGGCTGGCAGTGTACTCCATTGGGCAAGGTGGCTTACAGAGCCAAGAGTAATCTTTTGGCAAATATAAATAGTTACCTGTCAATCACAGCAGGTGAAGGATCAGTCCACCAGCCAATAAAAGGGAGCTGGATGGGGCAGCTATCCATCCACTGTGGTTTACCCCTTGTACCATTCAGATTCACTCATTTATCATTGTATGTGCACCCTACAGAGTCAGAGGTTCTTCAGGATTCTGGTTGGTGACGATTTCTGGAACTACTACAGAAGGAAAATTAGGAGAACAAATTATAGCCCCACTCCTATAGTTTGGTCCTGAAGTCATAACTGTAATCATCATCTCCCTCTTCTGTTGCCCATTCTGGATTTCTCTGAAGTCTGACTACTGTCTTTGTTAATGTAAATAGCTTGACTGATAGACTGACCCAGAACCATGGGTTCCCAAGGGAATCTGGCAATCTCTGGAACATTTTCATTGTCAAAACTGAAGAAGGAGCTGTTCCTTTCTATTGGGTAGAGGCCAGAGGTGCTGCTAAACACCCTACAATGCACAGGGCAGCTCTCCTCCACAAAGCACTATCCAGTCTAAAATGCCAGTAAAGCTAAGGTTGACAAATCCTGCCTTAAAAGGTTTAGAGAAAATCCTTATGGGTTTGGGGTGTTTTGAGGTCTTTCTTTCTTGCAATGGGACAGTGATTTGACTTTTTGGAGAAAGGCAACTTTAAAAGCATCTACCCAAGACAAGTCTCCCTAAATCTTCCTTTACTTCATGTAAAATTCCACTAGAGAGTGAATCCGGAGAATGAGTTTAAGCAGTGGCTTTTATACCAACTAGTTCTGTGTCCTTAGGTAAGTCTGTCTCTTTAACTCTAGGCTTATATTTTTTCTCATTTATAAAGAGAGGTTAATTATCTGATGTGTATATGGTCCTTTCAGTTCTGACCTTCAGTTCTTTGTAGTTAAATACTTCTTGCAGAAGGGAGATTAACATTGAAAATTTAGAATCATTTAATTTGCATCTTAGCCTGAATTTGTTCATCAGCTCCTCTTATAAAGGACAGCTGCCCAGAGAGCACAGGATAATGGGTGTTGTGGGAGGGGAGGGCACAACCCTGATAAACTGGAAGTTAGCTGGACAACAAAATCGTGAAGGGAGGAGCAAATGATGAACAGGAAGGCAAGAAGCTCCAGACGTCAAACCAATGGTTAACCTAGAGCTGATCAGCAACCACTACAAGTGCAATAAATTTGCATGCAGCTTTATACACATTAGATATTTTAACCCATATAGCAGTCTCATGAGATAGAAAGTGCTGTCTTAATTCTCATAATATTACAAATTAAAATCCTGAAGCTAAAGAAGACAAGTGAATGCTCAAGTTATGTGTTAAGGAAGGGTCAGGACTTAAATTCACTTTTGCTTATGTTAAATCCTTGAGACTATGGGAAGAAAATTGGATTGAGAATCTGGAGACCTTGATCTGAGTGTAATTCAAGCCTTTTCCAGTTATGTAAAAGCTTGTTTCTTTACATCAAAATTATCTGACTCCAATGCTAGGGGAGGTTTTTTTTCCATCTTCTCTGTACTCATTAATTACATCCCCCTGAGCTTGAAAGCGGTGATTCACTTTCAGCATTACTAAAAAATAAATAAATAAAGTCTTGCCAAAACACTAACATTAGTTCTGCCACATTATTCTTTAGGTCCATAGGCCATGTCTCAAAACCTAAGAGAATAATGCTTATAAATTAACTCTGGCTGTGAAAGGTTTTGAAAAAAATCATCTTCTCATAAAAGCCTTAGAAAGCATGGGTTTTTGTGTCAGTATATTTGTATGACCCTTACTGTGTGCTAATTATCAGTTATTTTTAAAGTTGTTTTCTATTGAGTTTCACCACACAGTCACTTACAGAAAGATTCTTGGAAAATATCCAGAATTCCTGTCTGTAAAACCTTGTAAAACTCTATTACATATTTAATAATTGTTATAGATTTTGTTCAAGTTCATCCAAACTAAAGAAGAGCTTCAGGGACATAAGAATTTGCTGGGGGGTCAAATTTTTGACTCAGTTTCACTACTGAGTCAAATAAGCATAGGTGTGAACCCTCTATCACATACTTCTTAGACCCGCTTTGTATCTTTATGGCTTCACTTCTGATCCCAGACATAGCTCTAAGATATTTTTCTAGGTAGATGTTGACTCATTTGACACAGCATTTCACCTCCATGACATGCTCAGCATCCTTGCTTACTGTCCCCTGCTTTCTCCAATGCCCAAGAATGGGCCTGCAGTGTGAACTTTTCAGGCAGAACTCATTTACAGCTGCATAATGAGAGGGCACAGGCTCTGTGGTAACGCTCAATCGGGGATGGGAGTGGATGGATGAATACTCTTCACTGTCAGTCCTTAGATTCAAGTTCAGTGAGGCATTTCATATGACTTCAGAAGATCCCAGCAGGACAGAACTCTTAGTTTTTCACGACTCAATAATGTTCAATGATTACCTCTTACATTGACTTTTTGTTTTTCCCTATTAAACTCTATGTAGTTACTTGCTTCTATTTCCTGAAATCACATCCCAAATAAGCTACCTGCTCATAAGTCTTTGGGTAGAGCCCACACTAAGACAATTGGAACTAGAAGTAACCCTAGAAATTCTGGACCTGAATCATTCACCATCACTGGTGACCAGATGAGTGGTAATAATACCAGGCCTGCTGTAACATCAAAATTAGAAAAACTGTCACCTACGGTACGTTGGAATAATAAGTGAAGGTGAAGTATGGGGTGATGTGGGCTATTGGACAGAATTAGGTGGCAATGGTAATTACAAGGTAAGGTTCTATTGAGTGCATCAGAAACAGTGAAAAGCAAATGATTTGTCTAGTACAGCAGCTATCAACTAAACATGCATGTGTGCGTGCTCAATTGCTTCCAACTCTTTGCAACCCCATGGACTGCAGCCTGCCAGGCTCCTCTGTCCATGGGGTTTCCCAGGCAAGAATCCTAGAGTGGGTTGCGGTTTTCTTCTCTGACAACTAAGGGTGAGGTATGAAAGCCATAAAGATCTCCATAGAAGGTTTTGAAGAAATCCTCTTATCCTGCAGCCACAGGGCAGCCTGTGTTGAAGATTACACTCCAGTTTTGATTTGTTTTTTTGTTTTTTTTGCAGTAAGACAACTTCAAAGGAGACTGATGTGCAGAAACAACATGACTCCTGTACCAAAGGAGTTCTGATAGAGGAGAGGTTTGGCCCTGCTACTCAGTATGGGAGTATTTGCATGGACAAGCCTAAGAAGGTTTAACTCCCCAAATTTCCTATATCCTCTAGGCCAGAAGAAGCAAATTATTCCTCCCTTTAGAGAGGAGAGCAGCCTCCCCTAGCCTGGAGAACATGCAAAGAACTCACTCAAGGTTATGTGTGCCTTCCTAAAGATCAGGCATGCCTTTCCTCATTCTCACAAATCATTAACAAGAATCAGATCTCACCAAAACCCAAACAAGTAAACAGCATCCCTGTTATGGAAGATAATAGACTATTCACTAAAAGAATTGCACCTTTTGGTTAATACATACAATGAATCATGAGAGTTCCCTTTGGATCAAGGAGCAGAACATAAGACTGGAAGAGAAGTTATTCACATAGACGCACTCTCCCATGACAGAATTTATTATTCTGGCCTGAATACCTAATGTCAGTCTAATTACACCACTGGAAGTGCTCCTCAAATCTCTGATAGTACTATGGAAGTGAAAGTGAAGTCGCTCAGTCATGTCTGATTCTGCAACCTCATGGACTGTAGCCTACCAGGCTCCTCTGTCCATGGGATTTTCCAGGCAAGAATACTGGGGTGGATTGCCATTTCCTTCTCCAGGAGATTGTCCCAACTGAGGGATTGAACCTGGGTCTCCTGCATTGTAGGCAGATGCTTTACCATCTGACCCACCAGGGAAGTCCATAGTACTGATAGTTCTATAGGCTACAATAATTGATGTCAGATAGGGGATTACTGTAGAAATTTTAAACAACTTTCAGTTCAGTTCAGTCACTCAGTCATGTCTGACTCTTTGCGACCCCATGAACTGCAGCATGTCAGACCTCCCTGTCCATCACCAACTCCCAGAGTTTACCCAAACTCATGTCCATTGAGTCGGTGATGCCATCCAACCATCTCATCCTGTTGTCCCCTTCTCCTTCTGCCCCCAATCCCTCCCAGCATCATGATCTTTTCAAATGATTCAGCTCTTCGCATCAGGTGGCCCAAATATTGGAGTTTCAGCTTCAACATCAGTCCTTCCAATGAACACCCAGGACTGATCTCCTTTAGGATGGACTGGTTGGATCTCCTTGCAGTCCAAGGGACTCTCAAGAGTCTTCTCCAACATCACACTTCAAAAGCATCAATTCTTTGGAGCTCAGCTTTCTTTATAGTCCAACTCTCACATCCATACATGACTACTGGAAAAACCATAGTCTTGACTAGACTTTGTTGACAAGGTAATATCTCTGCTTTTTAATATGCTGTCTAGGTTGGCCATAACTTCCATCCAAGGAGTAAGCATCTTTTAATTTCAAGGCTGCAGTCACCATCTGCAGTGATTTTGGAGCTCAAAAAAATAAAGTCAGCCACTGTTTCCACTGTTTCCCCATCTATTTGCCATGAAGTGATGGGACCAGGTGCCATGATCTTAGTTTTCTGAATGTTGAGCTTTAAGCCAACTTTTTCACTCTCCTCTTTCACTTTCATCAAGAGGCTCTTTAGTTCTTCTTCACTTTCTGCCATAAGGGTGGTGTCATCTGCATATCTGAGGTTATTGATATAGTTATAATTTACATACAATCAATGCACACATTTTAAATATGTAGTTCCAAGAGTTTTGATAAATGTAGATACCCAAGTCCACCCAATTAATATAAAAAGTATTTTCATAACCACATCTCTATAGACAAGTTTTCCCTGTTGTTGTTGTTATTATTCAGTTGTTCAGTTGTGTCCGACTCTTTGCAACCCATGGACTGCAGCACACCAGGCTTCCCTGTCCTTCACTATCTCCTGGAGTTTGCTTAAACTCATGTTCATTGAGTTGATGTTGCCATCCATCTCATCCTCTGTCATCACCCACTTATCCTCCTGTCCTCAATCTTACCCAGCATCAGGGTCTTTTCCAGTGAGTTGGTTCTTCACATCAGGTGGCCAAAGTTTTGGAGCTTCAGCTTCAGCATCATTCTTTCCGGTGAATATTCAAGGTTGATTTCCTTTAGGATTGACTCATTTGATCTCCTTGCTGTCCAAGGGAATCTCAAGAGTCTTCTTCAGCACCACAGTTCAAAAGCATCAATTCTTTGGTGCTCAACCTTCTGTATGGTCCAAGTCTCACATATGTACATGACTTCTAGAAAAACCGTAGCTTTGACTAGATGGACCTTCATCAGCAAAGTGATGTCTTTGCTTTTTAATATGCTATCTAGCTTTGTCATAGCTCCTCTTCCAAAGAGTAAGCATCTTTAAATTTCACGGCTGCAGTCCCAGTCTGCAGTCATTTTGGAGCCCAAGAAAATAAAGTCTGTCACTGTTTCCATTTTTCCCCATCTATTTTTCATGAAGTGATGGGACCGGATGTCATTCTCTATTCTAGAACTTCACATGAAAAAAAATCATACAGTGTGTACTCTTATGTGCTTTTCTCTTTTTTCAATCAGCATAGTATCTCTGAGTTTCAAACATATTGTCACAAGTCACAATAACCCATGCCTTTTAATTACCTCATTTTTCAAACATACCACAATTTGTTTATATTTTTATTTGGGTTGCTTCTAATTCTGAGCTAACAGGAAGAAGCTATTAAACACATTCCTAGCAGATCTTTATGCAGAGTTGTATTTTCATTTCTCTTGGGTAAAATTCTTAGGAGTGTTTCTACTGGATTATATAAGAATAGGTATATGATTTTTATAAGAAACTCTGTCTTCCAAAGTAATTGTATATTTTATATTTCCAGCAAAAATGTATGATAGTTCCAGTTGCTTCTCATTCTCACCAATTTAGTGAGATCTTTTTATTTTTTATGGTCTTAATTTTAACTATTCTGATATGGTATCCTGATTTGGTTTTAATTTGCATTTTCTTTAATAATAAGTGCTCTGGAAGGTTGAACATATTTCATGTGCTTGTTGGCCATTTGTATATTTAACTTGTGAGCATCTGATTGAATCTTTTATCCCCTCTTAAAATTGTGTTTTTTATTATCAGTAAAGTGTTCCTGGGTTTTGCAAGGTATGTCAAATGTAGTTCTTACTCATAAGTGTAATTTTTATTCCTAAAATATCCATCTAGTATCTCAGTAGATGCTAGAATTGTTATGGAGATATTAATGAGTTTGGCTGGGCTGAAATTCCAATGTTCCCAGCACATTTCATCTTGATGTATACTATCTCTGTTCTCTATACCCTGTTGCTGCTATTCTCTGATAAGTTTCTAGTAGTCTTGACCTGTTGCAATGTGGAAAATTACTTTCATGCAATGGTAGTGTTTAAATGCACTACTAAATTATCTCACTCATAGGCCATGAAACACAAGTGTTCACAGAACAAATTTAAATGGTTTTATTAAATTATTTAAAAATACATAGTAAGAAGCAAGGGAAGTGAAGTGGGACAAATTAACATTTTTAGGATAGGTTACAAATGGACAGAGTGGAGTAGGAAAATGGCAAACCATTCCAGTATTCTTGCCTGGAAAATTCCATGGACAGAAGAGCCTGGCTGGCTATGATCCATGGGGTCACTAAGAGTTGGAAATGACTGAACACACACACACACACACACAAATGGAGAGAAGGACCACACTTTTTTTTTTTTTTTTAGGACCACACTTCTTGAGTTCTGAATTATATAATGTTCATCTGTCCTCTCTCTCTCTTTCAGCTACAGCAGCTTTCTTGCTGATGGTGTGATTGTAAGATCCAGAATTGAAGTTAGAGCAAGGGGTTTCATATAGAGACAGCGTCCTGGGCCAATGACTCATGCTTGCTTTATCAAAAATATGCAGGGACAAGTACACCTGGCCATCGCAGGAAGCTGGGTTTTATTTGCATTTCTTACATAGAGTATACATGGGGCTTTCAGTCCAGAAGAGGCATAATCATGACTTGCTTCTTCTATTGCTGTCTCTAAGTAGTATTCGTATTTGTTCCATCATCTTGGCTATTTATTCTACCTATCTTTGGAATCTCTTACAGGTTACTGCTCATTTACAATCTGTATTTATCATGTCTCATAAATTTTACTTGTGCATCACAGGCTCCTTGTTTTACTATTACCTATATTTAACATATCCTATGAGATTTACCTGTGTATCATAAGTTCCCAGCTTACTTACTATCTATGGTAGTCACTTATAGGTTTCATCAGTCCATTAATTATCTTTTATTCCATGGCAGAGTGAATATTCTCAAAAAATACAGTATGCTCACATTATATCTATGCCTGTGACACTCAGTCCTCAGCAAAGCATCCAGCAAATTCCTAGACCCAAGCCAGAGCACACTGATTGAAGGAGAGACTGGGCGCCCTTGAAGAAGGACCTTGGAATGCCATTAAGACATGTATATGATACATATTCCCTGAATCCTCCCCCATAAAGTACTTACGGTCATTCATCAGGGTAACTGCATATTAGGGAAAGGAGTCTACCACAAACACTTTGAGAGCAATTGAAAACAAGGTCTGAGTTAACATTAATACAAGGGGAGTAATGCCAGTTAGAGGGTTAATGGAGGACAGATGATTAATGGGGTGTAACAATGGTACAAACTAGTCTTTCCCACTTATCTGAAAGTAGTTAGAGTAATAGAACATTAGAATGGCCTATTACACACTCAGCTAAGGTATCATCTCAGAGTCAACACTCTGCAAGTTTTGACAACACTTTCCTCCAGAAGAAAGTGTATGTGGTGACTCATTCCCAATATAACAATAAATTCTTGGTTCTGAAAACCAAAAGACTGCTATCCATACCACTTATCATCAGCAAGCTGAATGAGCTCCTTGAGGAAAAATCACTTCTCATCCCTAAAGCCCTGAGTCTGACGGAAGTCCTGGTCACAGAGGGGAAACAGCCACAAGGGGACACAATAAGTGTTCCATTAAATAAGTGCTATAAGTACCACCTTGTATCAGAGACCAGAAACCAAGAAAAGAGCTACTATAGTTATGACAAATTGATCCTGATTCTCACAGGGAGCAAAGTTTGCTTTTCCATAATTGGAACAGGAGGAATATGTCTATAACTAAAGAAATTCATTGGGACATTTTTAGGGACCTGCTCCCAGGTCTAACAATAACGGTGAATGTACATTTGCAGTAGACACAGTGCAATAAAGCTCAGACCCCCACCCCCACCCCCACCCCTGCCCCAGTGATGAAGCTCTGTGTCACGCTACCAGGCAAGAAACCTAGTCTTAGTTAAAGTGTTAACTGAGGATAGGAGAGCCTAGAAAGAATGGCAAGGGACAGAAAGATAAATCAATTATGGCTTTGCGATTAATATAATAGCAAGTAGCTTGTTCCACTACAGGTTAAGTATTATCTTTTTAAAAAGTAACAAATTTTGTTAGCCACAAATGAAAATTAACATTACATTAATTAAGGTGAATTCTTTTGCAAATTGCAGTTAGCCACTAGTTAGAAGTCATGATTTAGGTTTTAACATAAACAGTAAATAGTTCTTAGATGTGAACTTACTGAATGTATCCTGTGACTGATCCCACCTCCTCTCAGCCTTATCTCTGATTCCAGCTCAAACTTTATAAACAAATTCTGTATAGATTTGACCTGTTCCTTCACTTTCTTTCTTTTTGACTTAGGTTTTTTCCAACATTAAAAATTATAGGAATCTAGTTGAAACTCAATAGCAGGATGCTTGTATTGTCCAGAAGACAGAGAGAGAGTGAGTGAGAGAATGAGTGAGAGAGAGAATGTGTGTGTGTGTATTGCAGGTAAGGATTAAAGATACACAAACAGCTGAAAAGATGCTCAACATCACTCATTATCAGAGAAATGCAAATCAAAATCACAATGAAGTACCATCTCACACTAGTCAGAATGGCTGCTATCCAAAACTATACAAACAATAAATGCTGGAAAGGGTGTGAGGAGAAGGGGACCCTCTTACACTGTTGGTGGGAATGCAAACTAGTACAGCAACCATGGAGAACAGTGTGGAGATTCCTTGAAAAACTGGAAATAGAACTGCCATATGAGCCAGCAATCCCACTGCTTGGGCATACATACCAAGGAAACCAGAATTGAAAGAGACACATGTACCCAAATGTTCATCACAGCACTGTTTACAATAGCTAGGACATGGAAGCAACCTAGATGTCCATCACAGACGAATGGATAAGATAGTTGTAGTACGTAGACACAATGGAATATTATTCAGCCATTAAAAAGAACACATTTGAATCAGTTCTAATGAGGTAGGTGAAACTAGAGCCTATTATACAGAGTGAAGTAAGTCAGAAAGAAAAACACCAATACTGTATATTAATGCATATATATGGAATTTAGAAAGATGCTAACGATGACTCAATATGTGAGACAGCAAAAGAGACACAGTGATAAAGAACAGACATTTGGACTATGTGGGAGAAGGTGAGGGTGGCATGATTTGAGAGAATAGCATTGAAACATGTATATTAACATATGTGAAATAAATTGCCAGTCCAGGTTTGATGCATGAGACAGGGCGCTCAGAGCCAGTGCACTGGGACTACCCTGAGAGATAGGATGGGGGACACATGTATACCCATGGCTGATTCATGTCAATGTATAGCAAAAGCCACTACAATATTATAAAGTAATTAGCCTCGAATTAAATAAATAAATAAAAATATACAAAGAAGATACACAGGTAACCACTCAAGGAAGAGCAATGGGGGTCAAAGGGTAAATGTAAATGTTTGCCCCCATCAATTCTCTGGTGGACCACTCTGACAATTGCTTAACTAGCTCTCTCCTATTAGAAGGTTCTGAGGTGGTTCAGTTTCACCATGGTATTAACCATCTTGATATCACACTCTTAAACTGACTTTTCATCCTTCCCAGTTTTATTTGCCCCAGTCACTTATTCTCAATCCTTGTAATCATGACCCTGAAATCTCCTTTACTTAGGGGGGAAATTTCAGTTCAGTTCAGTTCAGTCACTCAGTCGTGTCCGACTCTTTGCGACCCCATGAATCGCAGCACACCAGGCCTCCCTATCCATCACAAACTCCCGGAGTGTTGAGTTTTAAGCCAACTTTTTCCACTCTCCTCTTTCACTTTCATCTAGAGGCTATTTAGTTCTTCTTCGATAAAGCAGAAATAGATGTTTTTCTGGAACTCTCTTGCTTTTTCGATGATCCAGAGGATATTGGCAATTTCATCTCTGGTTCCTCTGCCTTTTCTAAAACCAGCTTGAACATCTGGAAGTTTTCGGTTCACGTATTGCTGAAGCCTGGCTTGGAGAATTTTGAGCATTACGTTACCAGCATGTGAGATGAGTGCAATTGTGAGGTAGTTTGAGCATTCTTTGGTATTGCCTTTCTTAGGGATGGGAATGAAAACTGACCTTTTCCAGTCCTGTGGCCACTGCTGAGTTTTCCAAATTTGCTGGCATATTGAGTGCAGCACTTTCACAGAATCATCTTTCAGGATTTGAGATAGCTCAACTGGAATTCCATCACATCCACTAGCTTTGTTTGTAGTGATGCTTTATAAGGCCCACTTGACTTCACATTCCAGGATGTCTGGCTTTAGGTGAGTGATCACATCATTGTGATTATATGGGTCGTGAAGATCTTTTTTGTACAGTTCTTCTGTGTATTCTTGCCACCTCTTCTTAATATCTTCTGCTTCTGTTAGGTCCATACTATTTCTGTCCTTTTATTGAGCCCATTTTTGCATGAAATGTTCCCTTGATATCTCTAATTTTCTTGAAGAGATCTCTAGTTTTTCCCATTCTGTTGTTTTCCTCTATTTCTTTGCATTGATCGCTGAGGAAGGCTTTCTTATCTCTCCTGGCTATTCTTTGGAACTCTGCATTCAAATGGGAATATCTTTCCTTTTCTCCTTTGCTTTTCGCTTCTCTTCGTTTCACAGCTATTTGTAAGGCCTCCTCAGACAACCATTTTGCCTTTTTGCATTTCTTTTCCATGGGGATGGTCTTGATCCCTGTCTCCTGTACAATGTCACAAACCTCCATCCATAGTTCATCAGGCTCTCTATCAGATCTAGTCCCTTAAATCTATTTCTCACTTCCACTGTATATTCATAAGGGATTTGATTTAGGTCATACCTGAATGGTCTAGTGGTTATCCCTACCTTCTTCAGTTTAAGTCTGAATTTGGCAATAAGGAGTTCATGATCTGAGCCACAGTCAGCTTCCGGTCTTGTTTTTGCTGACTGTATAGAGCTTCTCCATCTCTGGCTGCAAAGAATATAATCTATCTGATTTCAGTGTTGACCATTTGGTGATGTCCATGTGTAGAGTCTTCTCTTGTGTTATTGGAAGAGGGTGTTTGCTATGACCAGTGCATTTTCTTGGCAAAACTCTATTAGCCTTTGCCCTGCTTCATTCTGTACTCCAAGGCCAAATTCGCCTATTATTCCAGGTGTTTCTTGACTTCCTACTTTTGCATTCCAGTCCCCTATTATGAAAAGGACATCTTTTTGGGGTGTTAGTTCTAAAAGGTCTTGTAGCTCTTCATAGAACTGTTCAACTTCAGCTTCTTCAGCATTACTGGTTGGGGCATAGGCTTGGATTACCGTGATATTGAATGGTTTGCCTTGGAAACGAACAGAGATCATTCTGTCGTTTTTGAGATTACATCCAAGTACTGTATTTCGGACTCTTTTTTGACTATGATGGCTACTCCATTTGTTCTAAGGGATTCTTGCCCACAGTAGTAGATATAATGGTCATCTGAGTTAAATTCACCCATTCCAGTCCATTTTAGTTAGCTGATTCCTAGAATGTTGACATTCACTCTTGCCATCTCCTGTTTGACCACTTCCAGTTTGCCTTGATTCGTGGACCTAATATTCCAGGTTCCTATGCAATATTGCTCCTTATAGCATTGGACTTTGCTTCTATCACCAGTCCCCATCTGTTCTGCCCGTAGTCCGAGTCCCCAGTCGGGAAAGAAGACTCCTCGAAACAATGCAACTTGCAATAGGGGAATTTATTACTGACTCGAGCCAGGGCCTCCCGCCCTCACCAAGGGTGTGAGGATGGAAAGGCCCTGAGCCCCAGTTCTCTCGGGTATTTATTGGGCACAATCGGGTAGTTGGTGCAAGCAGATTGGTTACACAGTTGCAAGGCAATTTTTGTTGGCCCAATCCTTGTGGGCTTTCAGCTTTCCCCTGTTAGGTTCCCTTTTTCTTGCTAGGCACATGTTGATTGGCTGGCTCCAGGTGGCCTGATAATTATGTTACTCCGGGAAACCAGGCCTACTCCTAATCTAGGCTGCCTGTCATGGTGTTAGCCGTGACAGCCTCACACCATCCACAACTCGGTATTGTTTTTGCTTTGGCTCCATCCCTTCATTCTTTCTGGAGTTATTTCTCCGCTGGTCTCCAGTAGCATATTGGGTACCTACTGACCTGGGGAGTTCCTCTTTCAGTATCCTATCATTTTGCATTCTCATACTGTTCATGGGGTTCTCAAGGCAAGAATACTGAAGTGGTTTGCTATTCCCTTCTCCAGCGGACCACATTCTGTCAGACCTCTCCACCA
The DNA here is from genome assembly GCF_019320065.1 of Cervus canadensis. Lineage (NCBI taxonomy): Eukaryota > Metazoa > Chordata > Mammalia > Artiodactyla > Cervidae > Cervus > Cervus canadensis. Next base: position 39,817,712 of record NC_057392.1, read on the forward strand.
TGACCCGACCATCTTGGGTGGCCCCACAAGGCATGGCTTAGTTTCATTGAGTTAGACAAGACTGTGGTCCTATGATCAGATTGGCTAGTTTTCTGTGATTATGGTTTTAGTGTGTCTGCCCTCTGATGCCCTCTCGCAAAACCTACCGTCTTACTTGGGTTTCTCTTACCTTGGATGAGGGGTATCTTCTCACAGCCGCCCCTCCTGACCTTGAACGTGGAGTGGCTCCTCTAGGCCCTCCTACGAGGAAATTTAGACTATGACCAAAACCAATCATATAGCCTTCTTATTGTGTGATGGTGAGAAAATTAATTTCTCTTTGCCTTGTCTTACTTACACAATGGTAATGTTAATGGCATTGAATAGTTATGAGAATTAAGTGACAAAGTATAATGACTGGCACATAATACAAAGTAAATATTAGCTGTTTTTATTACTGTTATTATTGTTGTAAAGCTTTTTCCTGGAACACAAAATTAGGGTCTCATAGCTCATTTAGGAAAAATAAAGCAGTGCTGAAATAAGAACAACCTGATTTGAAAATAAGATCAAGACATCCCCACTGTTTGTTTTTTTCCTTTAATATGTAAAGCTTCGAGAAATTCTAGGGTCATTAATGGAGTCCCACTGTTTACATACACTTTAATTTAAGAGATCTACATGAAACTGGGACTTCCAACAGTTTTAACTCTTAAAAGCACATGTGAGTGGTGAAAATCTTATGTTTTAATCTCTAAGCAGTTTGTTCAAAATGTCAATCTCAACACAGGTTTAGCTTACAGAAGATTAATATGTAGTACATCTATATGTATATATGTATATGACATATGTATATGATATGTACATATCCATATATGTACACACCTACTTCTAACATCAACTTGTAATTTTAAGTAAAATTATAATATTAAGAAAATATTTGTTTTTACTTCAAAGCACAGGATTTAAAGAAATTTGGCTTTGAGTCTCTAGTGTACCACTTTCTATAAAATATTACATTACTTAACCTCTCCAAATGACATGTTATTCATTTTTTAAAGAATGAATATAGAAATAACACTACCTCCATAGATGTATTATTAGGGTTAAAGTAGATGTATATGAAAGTGACTTTTGCATTAAAATATTTACAAATACTAAGCCTTAATAATAATAATTCTATTTGCACACATACTTACACATACCTCCTGTTTTGATGGACTCACCAATGAACTCAATTTCAGAATGGAAGAGCCTCCTTTTTCTTGCCCTCTGAAATTACTTAGTGATTTTGACTCCTGTCCATAGGATGGGAACTGCAGCCATCTTGCCTATGTGCAAGGGCCAGTGTCTCTTCTATTCAGCCAGAACGTGGCTGCAGGAGGTTGAGAGCCATCTCTGTTTTATGCCTAATGCATATTAATTGTTCCTGAAACCCTTATCTCCACAACCAGTGCAAAAGACCTACAGCTCTTAACAGAGTTACATAGTGCTCTTCCCTACCACCTTGATGTTTATTCTCTGGGCTTGTAGGTTTGCAGGACCCACACTTACTCTCAATCAATAAGCTCTCACACATTAAGAACACTCAGGAGTGACTGATTCTTTCCAGCCAGGAGATCAGAGGCAGCTCCAAGGAAGAGACAACATTTCAGCTGGACTGTATAGGCTTTTGGAAGATAAAAAATGAGATGAGGGCATTACAGACAGTAAAGAGAGCATGAGTAAATACACAAGGACATGGAATAATAGTCAAAAAGATTGAGTTAAGTATATGTTGCACTGGGTGTTGAGGCCAGTGGAGAATAACAAGCAGTATAAAAAGGTTAAGATCAGATAATGAAGGTCAAATATAACGAGTACTTTGTGACCAATATGAAGCCATTTGGACTTTAAATTGGGTTGAGATGGCATAATTAGAGCTGAATTGTAAATAATTAGGGCCTGAATAGGGCAGTATCATAGAGACAGGCAAGAAAAAAATCCTTTCGAGATACTATAAAGGGGAAAAACAGTGTTTTCCTGATGATTAGGAAGAGAAATAATTAAAAAAAAAAAATAACTAAGGAGTTGAGCATTGGTGGCTAGAGGAGTTGATTATTAACCAATGTAAAGAAGACAGGAGAGAAAACCTATTGGGTACAGAAAGGAGGAGAAACCCATTGTTGGGTTCCAATCATTGATTGAGTCATTTTTTCATTCATATGGAGATATATATTTAGTTTAGTGCATAAAAATGCATTAATCTTAGGTGTATTTTCACATTTATATTAATATGTGAAGCCATAGTCCAGATCAATACAGATCAATTTCTAGCACACCGTAAGGTTTCCTCATGCCTGTTTCTAGTCAACAAATATCTCCCCTGGTGAATTTTCAATTAGGCTCATTTTATTTTTTATTAAGCAAACATTTACTGAGCTTACAGTAGTGCCAGGAAAATACGGGGAATAGACACAAAAAGTATAGACACAGTTGCTTTCTTGGCCCCGATGGGTTATTTTATTCATGGTCTAGTGCAGTGGTTCTTACTTTACTAGATGTAAAAATCACCTTAGACTACTGTTTAAAACGTGGATTTGGTAGATCTCTCCCTCAAAATCTTATTTCAGCACTTCGGGTAGAGCCCTGCAATATTCATTTTTAATGAATGTCCTAGTTTACTTCAAAGCAGATACCTAGAGAAATGCAGACCTATAGAGCAGAGTAGAAAGGTCTTGTATTCTGTGCTAAGGAATTTGGACCTAGACCTGAGAGTTATAGGGAAGCACTGAAGCACTAACAAGGAGATAACAAAGTCATGGTTTTGTATTTGGAAATGATTCTGGTAGCAGCATGGAGAAAGGATGAATTGGATGGAGGAAGAGTGCTGATGGGTCAGTAGCATGAAGGTTATCACTATGATCCAGATGAGGCAAGAAAAATTCTTTTTCTGCAAAGAAGACACATTCAAAAGATGTTCAAGTGGAACACTCTGAAGCACTCATGACCAATTAGTTGTGGGGATTGACAAGGATGATAGAGAAGATGACTAGCTGTTTATAATAATGTAGATAAAAAGATTCACTCAGATATTGAAGCCATCCCGACTTCATGACTGCTAACCACATTGGAGGGCTGAATAATTTGTCCCAAGTCACAGAGGGCAGATTTTCAGTGCCAACAGCTAACTGGTATTGATCCTAATACACAGGGTAGCATCAAAACAATAGTCTGTTGGTGTCCACTTAATGAGGCCTTATCAGACTCTCAAAGACTGGCCTGGATGGCTTTCAGGAAGCCAGTTCCAAGAATGTTCCTTCTGCTGGGGAATTAACTGCTCTTTTCTCAACTGAAAAAAACAAAACACTTCAATTTGGGATGGGGAGGGGAGATAAAGCTGAAGAAAATCTTACATTTGGCATTGGGAAAGAAGCCTGGGAGGGGAGTGATATAAAGACTGTCAAATATCCTTTCCAGCCTTTGTCACAAAGTCTTTAGTCATTATCAGCTGAGAGGTGACAAGGATGGGATGTGACAAACAGAAGCTATGTCTCAGCCTCTGCTGTCCAACCCATCAACTTCTTGGATAGCCATGGAAAGTCAGAACCAACCTGCAGTTAGGAACTCCAGGCCTCTTCAGCCCCACGTCGTCTTTAGAGTGACTTAGACCCATGGTGATAATACCAAATTAGTTCAGAGGCAACACTATAGATCATTATAAACTGTCTTCAAGCTACCTGCTTGAGTCTGACAACAGCCCTAGAAATAAGAAAGTCAAGATGTTTATCTTCCTTTTTAGATGACAACACTGGGGCTTAGGAAGATAAAGTGTCCTCCCTAAGGTCATGCATACATTTCCTGTTGGAATGGGACTAAAGCACCGAGTATCAAAAGACCTGGGTTATTTCCGCAAGACAGCAGTCTCCCAAGGACCAAGGACACTCTGCTAGCCTGTGTCTGATCCTCTTTTCCCCTCTCCTGAAATAGCAGCATCTCTCCACTGAGGATGTACAATGCCACAAAGACCCTTGGCCTGGAGCATATTAGAGCAAGAACACAACATAGCCAAGGGATATACAACCATAATCCTCTCCTCCTCCTCATATACAAGGTATGCACATCTCCCAGATGCTATTAACAGTTGTCGAAGTTGAACAGTGGAAACTACTTTTTTTCTTTGTGCCCATGTTATTGGGAGAGTCTAATTAAAAAGAAAAAAAAAAAAAAAGCAAACAAACAAAAAACAAAGACAGGAAAATCCTGGTGAGTAATGTACTATTTTTCCTAGTGAGTATTGTACTTTATTTTTCTTTTTTATCTGAGTTGTATCACACTCTTAGCACTCAAACAGAATTGGAAAAAGAGATGACAATACTGATTCTTGAAAAATGTTTCCTGTTTCAGATATATAGCTGCCATAGCTGTCAGCATTTGGCTTTGCCATCTGTCGTTTGTCACAGAAATTCAACACTCTTCTATATAAACCTCGCTTAACTGAAATTCACTTAAAACAACTCTAAATATGAAGAATTATTTAATACAGCAGCAACTCAGCCTATGGGCCAGAAAAATTCAAAATTAAAATGTTAGATAACTGATGTTATCATGCCTGCCATCTTGATGGTGCTTAGCTCCATTTCTGTATGAGTCTGGGTAAACTCCAGAAATGAGCAAATGTTTGAGACAAAAAATCATCACTGAAACAGTATGCTGATATTCTAACAATTAAGCACACCATTAGGTATAAACTTTCCTGTTGCAAATCACACCAGGTTCCCAATGAACCTGGTGGGAAGGAGCACACTCAGAGGTTTTGTCTCCTAGGATGGTATAGGAACAGCTGGAAGAGATACAACTGTAGGCCCTGGGGGGTCATCTTACCTGGCAATCAGAACTGAGAAATGGAAGAGGTAGCAGTGGACCTCAGGGAAACCTAAGCAGGAAGACAGTGCTGTTAGAATGAGTAAAGAGAACCAGAGGAGACACAGAAGCCTGGAGGAGCAGCTGGCAGAAAAGTAGAGCACAATGACAGGGAATCCAGGAACAGGCCACATTAGTCAACCAGAAGGGCTTTCTCTGATCTTTGCTTTCTCTCTTTTTACTTTTTGTGCATTTAAAAATAGTTTTCTTTTTCCACTTGCGTCCCACTCATTATTTGGCTAATGTGTTTAGTCGCTCAGTCGTATCTGATTCTTTGTGACCCCATGGACTATAGCCCACCAGGCTCCTCTGTCCATGAAAGTCTCCAGGCAGGAATACTGGAGTGGGTTGTCATTCCCTTCTGCAGGGTGTCTTCCCGAACCAGGGATCAAACCCGCATCTCCTGCATTTAGGGGGATTCTTGACCACTGAGATATCACAGAAGCCCTAAGACTTGCGTATAATCAGTTTTCAAATCAGCAGAGTACTTGAAGCTTTAGACAATCACTTCCATTACAAAGCTTTCTTTTCATAAAGAAAAGATGTCCTATTTGACTTCCCATTATGGGCATGCCCTACCTTTCTGAGAAATCAGGAGTGCAGACAGAATAAATCAGCAATAGGACTGCCTGGACAGGGATGAGTACAAACGGACTCACCCAGGAAAACGGGAAAGGCAGCTTACAGTCTGCAGTTTTCTCTGCAAGGCAAGGACAGGGCAGACTCTGTAATGGAACTGGGCAGGCAGCTGCGTACCAGTGATGCAGGTGTGTGTGTCTGTGACCATCCACTCTGAATAGGCATCCAGAGAGCACAATGTGTTGGTAGTCTTAAGATCTCAGACTTGGATTTAGGTATTTAAACAACCCCCACCCCGCCCCCCCGCCACTTCCAAAAAGAAAAAAAAAAAAAAAAAAGTTATGAAATTTCCAGTCCAGAAATCTCTGGGGCTCTCTTATCCCGGGACCATGTTAAGCAGGTACTTTTGGTTCCTTTTATTATCTCGGCCTTATAATATGGAAAGTGATTTGGCATCCAAGGTTTCTTTGCTGCCTGTACAGTCTTTTCTGTTGATAACCTTAATGCAATTTGTCTTTTTTTCACGTGTGTTTAGTCTATAAAATGCTTCTGTAATCAAAATTATATTAGAGCTAGACTGATTTTTTTCATGACACTTTACTGATGTCAGCTGGTGTGTCTGTTTTTCATGATCTTTGCATTTTGATTCTGCTTTTTGAAATATATATTTTATTTGACTTGTACATATCAATTCCTAAAACACTATTAGAATTATTTATATATTTTTTAATATTCTGCAATAGAAATATACCCATTAAAGCTACAAAACTAAGACTACTGAAGCATTATTTGGGAAAACATTGAAGTAGACTATTATTGTTAAACTTAGATTCAAGATGAATGAAACACTACAGCTATTCCTAACAGAGCAGAGGTACAAGCAAAATTTTTGCCTAGTGAATTTTTATAAATTAAAGCTAATTCCTGGTTTCCCCTTGATAATGCTAGGCTCTCTCTGTGGAAATGTATTTCAGTAATCAACTATTAACCCAAGCTAACCCTTCCCTATCTCATTCAGTATGAACATTTAGTCCTCTATTTACCTCTGATTTTTCAAATAAACATTGAGAATCAGTCTCAGAGTCCTCTAACCATATGTCTTCCAATTCAACCTTTCAAGGCCAAAATCCACATGGGTCTTTAGAAAACAGAACTCTTTTTCCTCTTCAACATGTTATTTCTTTGCAAATATATCAAGAGTTTGCCACTTTTCTACCTTCCTGTCATTGCACTCCCTCCCCAAAACGCCTCTTCCCATATCCTCAATCAGAAATGACTTCTTATTCACACATCCATTCAAACAGTCTCTTCACCCTCTTGCAACTCCGTGTCCCCTCATACATTCTACCCCCTCATCCCTACCTAATTTTCGGTTCATCTCTTTCCAATGTGGCATTACCCACTCTGTTTAGAACTAGGTCTTCTGCAATTATAGAAGGTATGTTATTAACTCTGCCAGCTGCTTCATCACCTGCACTCACTGCAAGCCAATTTAAAAAATCTTTGTTCTTGGATACTGTGCTTATTCTAATTAGAGAGCTTATCATAGGGCTGCAGCAAAATTTGGCTTTGACAATGATCTTCCCTCCTTACTTTTATAATATAAAGTAAGGAGCAAATTGTGCTGCAGACAGCAACCTCCAGCCCTCATGTTATTAATTTTTCTTAGTACATGTTAATATGTGGCATCCACTTACTCTACCAAGCCCTTTCTTCTGGACCTTACTAAATATATATATATATGAGGAAATCATTTGAGAGGTCTAAACATTGAAGCAGCAGCTGTTTTTAAAAGGGAAAATCAGAGAAACAAGTTTTTCTAGCTACATTTTATCTACCTTTCTCTTTAAATTAAGAAACCTTCTTTCATATTTTTCCAACTCTCTCATAATTAGACAGGACACTGATGGAGGTGACACGTCATTGTTGAAGAGGAGTTAATTTACAGTCTGACATAGAAAATAACCATGAAGGGGCACTACTGAGCAGCAGAAGTAGTGTCTTCCAGGCATTACTGAATCCAGAAGTTTGTTTGTTTACTGGTCTCTTCCTAAAGACAATGGCAACCCATTCCAGTATTCTTGCCTGGATAATTCTATGGATAGAGTCTCCTGGCAGGCTATAGTCCAGTCCTGGGTTCGCAAAGAGTTGGATACGACTGAGTAACTAACACTTTTGCTAAAGCGAAAATGATTTCTAAGTCTCCAACTAAGCATATGTATTGGTATGCTAACTATACTTAATATACTAATTCTTTCACTTATTCCTTTATCCATGTATAAATTATTTATACATAGTAATATGTATACATACACATATATATTTATATCAATGTAGATAAAATATATAAAGATATTTATATAAAAGATATAAATATACACATACAACCATGTATTCACTCATACATCCAATCATTCAACAATACTTATTTGGGAACACCATGTAAGGACTCGTGCTAAATGCTGAAGAATCACAGAAAGGCAAGGTTTCTCTAAGAAGCCTCAAGCTAATTGGAGAACCAAGTAAGTAGAGAGATGATAAAATATATTAGAACACTATGAATACTATCAGTGGATCTGGGAGTAGTTGCCTTTGCAAAAGTCTTAAAAGAGGCATAATTGTGAAATATATGAGAAAGCTTACAGTTGTATTCATTTTTACTGGGGAGATGGCAATAAAAGTATTTCAACATTGCACAAGTCTGTATAGTAACAATTTCTTTTTAAAGAGGTATAAGTAATTCTTGGAAGTATTGTCACAGTGAATTATTTCATGTCATTGTATGCCAGGAATACATGTCAGGCATGGTTACTAAAATAGCCACTGTGAGGCAATCGCTGTAATTATCTTTCCATGGCCAGAGTATTTGTAACAGTCAAAGGAAAATCAAGTTGGTTTAAGCAGGTTGCAAAACCGAAAGAAATAAGAAAAAATATTCTCACTTAATTAAGTAATGATAAAGGAGAAAGGGAGTTGAAGGAATCAGCAACTTAGTCACAAAGATGAGTTTCTTTTTCTTTTTCTGGTGGAAGGTCATGAGTTAGGGAAAAAAATAAACTGATGAAAGAGACATAGGGTCACTTTTTTTTTTTCTCCATCTGAGAAAGAAAAGAACAAATCTGGAGAAGACGTTATTTCAGACTTTCCCTGAAACTAAGAAGATCTTTCTTGTTTAGGAGAAGGATTGCCTATCTAGTGAAGCTGAACAAGAACTCGAAGAAGTCATGCCATCAATAGCTCTTAATTAACTTTGACAGCAAGAAAAAGTACAGTAAGGGCTTCAAAGGTAGGTGTCTTTCCAAGAAGCTAAGGGTCAACTGAGATGTGAGAAATTTCTAATGCCTGAAAACGCCATGTAAAGACAGAATATCATGGGAATAGACAAAGACCTAAGTTTAAATTAAGAAATATGTGACAAAATAGAAATTACTAGCATATATTTTTATTTGTACTGTTTATATTTCCATCAGTCTTGCTCAATATTGAATCTATCCATAAACATATTTATAATTCAATCACAGTGGAATTAATGAAATGGAGTCTATCGGCGTTTGCTCCAGGGAAGCAAACTCAGGGCTGCATCTCCTGGATGGGCCTTTCCCTACACATTCCAAGATGCCAATTTGTTTTATGTCCTCAGTTTTCTGAGGAGGCCAAGGAACATCACTGATTTTCAATTTGTCCTGTTTTTTTTCTTATAGGACAAGAGTGATGACTTTCAAGCTCTTTATACATCAAGACTAAAAACCAAAGTCTTTCAAAGAGCTTTTAACAAGGAAATTGCATGATTCTATTTTGTTTTTTATAAGATTACTCTGGTGTGCAGAGTAGATTGGAAGACAGCAGTCATGGAAGCAAACTGACAGGGTAGGCGGCCACTGTACTCAATGACTTAAGTAAGGAATGCTGATGGTCTTGAATGATGACACAATCTGATACTATTGAAGAGATGTAAGGGACAAAGTCAGGAGAGAGGAGGACATCAAAGAACTGAGACACCTTTGATGAATGAGTCTACAGCTGTGTGGTGCTGGTGGTTTAGTCGCTAATTCATGTCTGACTCTCTTGTGACCCCATGGACTGTAGCCCACCTGGCCCTTCTGTCCATGGGATTTCCCAGGCAAGAATACTGGAATGGGTTGCCATTTCCTTCTCCAGGGCATCTTCCTGATCCGGGAATCAAACCCATGTCTTCTGCATTGGATTCTTTACAGCTAAGCTACTAGGGAAGCCCCCTACTGCTATGACCTTGAAGTTATTCAGGATGAGAGAGGGATTTTGTTTGAAGAATACAACGCGTGCAACAAGAAAAGAAATGTCTCAATAAATGAAGCAGGGAAATGAGGACTTATTGGATCACAAGATGAAGGAAGGAAGACCATAAAATATTCAAAAGGCCTGAGACTGACTATAACATAATTAGATCTTTACTCTTATTTTTTAACATCGAGCTGAATGTACAATTGTCTTGCAGTGAATTGAGGAGAGAATATGACACCTATTCCACATCCTTACCTTTAAGCACATGGGATGAGAAAATGATCAGTTTCTTCTTAATGTAAATGAAGAAAATGTGACATTTACAGAACTCCAGCTTTTAGGTAAGGCCCTTCAGTTTATGGAAAGAATAGAAAGTTTAAAACTTTAGCAGAGTTTAATAATCCTGAAATGGGCTTCCTAGATGGCTCAGTGGTAAAGAATCTACTTGCCAAACAAGAGACCTGGGTTTGATCCCTGTGTTGGGAAGATCCTCTGGAGAAGGAAATGGCAACCCATTCTGGTACTCTTGCCTGGGAAGTCCCATGGACAGAGGAGCCCGGCGGGATATAATCCAAAGGGTTGCAAAAAGTTGGACATGACTTAGCAACTAACAGCAAAAGCAACAATAATTAATCCTGAAACAGGTTCTGACACGCAAAAGATCTTTGGGAGAAGTAAGAAGTGAAATATTTGGTCAGATATAGGAATCAGAGAATATTAAAAAAAAAAAAAAAACACGTGTGCAAGAGAGACTTGAACCTTCCTTATTATGTGAGAAGCAAGGGATGCAGAGTTGTGATCAAGTTGACTAGAGTCCATCAATTCTTAATGCTGGTGGGCCTCTGGACCTCACCAAATCCCACTGAGTTTTAGCAGAGTCTGAATGGTTCTGGGAGTGTCTCAGGGCAGGAAGGTGGCAGTCACACTGGGCAATACTAATAAGTATGCTTGTTGCAATTAGATGGCAAGAGAAGCAACCACAGTGGGGAGAGACAATAGGCTGGAAAACACCTCATGGCTGCTCACAAAAAGTGTGGACATACCACAAGGGAACTGATGATGTTTGATGCATAACAGTAATTTAATAAATATCATATGCTAATTAAAAATTAAGAGTGAAATATTGGGGGGAAAAAAGTATGGACAATAGGAGCAGGTGGAAGAGAACATCTGTTGTTGAACAGAAACCACTGACACTAAAACAGGTCATTCATCTTATGGCAGCCACCAAAAATGAGCAGATATCATCCTTTGCTCTTTTTCTTTTTTTGGCTTGTCACATCCTGTCCTCAATCCTAAGGTATTTATGACTTCTTTACAAACTTCTCTCACTTAAGCTGGTCTCCTTACTGTCCAAAACCTCACCAGAAGCATAGTTCTTTTGATCTCTTTTTTGTTCTTTCCTTCTCTAGTCTTCAAAAACCCTCTTTTGTATATAATCAATGCAAAGTTCTCAATGACAGAATTTTTGGTCTTGTTAGTGAAAAAGATTTTGCCTAATTTTAACTTTGTTGGCCCAGGAAAGAACAAAGCATTGTCTGTAGAAAGATGTGTCTAATGGTAGCATAGCATTAATTATAATTTAATATGTCTAATAGAACAGAAGTCTTTCTTAGGAAAAAGTCATTTAAAAAAAAAATGTTTTTTTACAAGTTTTCTAGGGGGGTGTCAGGGCTGCTATTTAAGAACAGGCTCATGAGTGAATTACACCTAAATTAAGAGTTCTTAGAAGAGCCAGGATAAGAAATTACTTCCTGATAAGGTCTAAGTTCTGATTCTATTTATATAATGTTTTGCCAAAGGTAAATTGTCTTCTGAACAAGATGTTTCCATTAGTTAAGCAACGTGTAAAGGAGTAACTCATGTATTTTCAATCATTTTGCATGAAAATTCATACGGCTTCCAGGAAGAGAAGATGTAGGAAGAGTATTTCCCTTAGACAATGTACTCTCCTAGAACCCATCTAAGTACCAGTGAAACAGGGATGGAAGCAGAATTTTTAAAAATCATTATAAACTAGAGTCCCTTTTAACATATACTTTGAAAGTCGCATAACTAATTGATTTCATGTTATATTTATTTTTAAGCACAATAATATCACTACTTCAGAATTATATAGTTCATCAGAAAATATCAATCATCTTTCAGCAAAAGAGACTCAGATGTATAGAACAGTCTTTTGGACTCTGTTGGAGAAAGCAAGGGTGGGATGATCTGAGATAATAACATTGAAACGTGTATATTATCATATGTGAAACAGATCGCCAGTCCAGATTCAATGCATGAGACAGGGTGCTCAGGGCTTGTGCACTGGGATGACCCTGAGGGTTGGGATGGGGAGGGAGGTTCAGGATGGGGAACACATGTACACCCATGGCCGATTCATGTCAGTGTATGGCAAAAACCACTACAATATTGTAAAATAATTAGCTTCCAATTAAAATAAATAAATTTTAAAAAGAAAAAAAAAAGAAAATATCAATCAAAAGCAACTCTGCAAGAATTGGGGTAACAGTATACAATTCTTTGTCAGTTACCTCTAGTGGACTTACATGGTGGAATTTAAGGTGTATAACTCTGGCTGAAATAACTACAGTATAATATTTTTATCCCATCCATTGTGTACATCAACTTTAGATTTACATTATGAAAACTTCAGAGACCTGGTTTCAAAGATCATAATGACCCAATCTGAAAAGCTCAAAAAGTAAAAATAAAATAATTTATTATTAATAGTAGGAAGTGTATTATAGGCCACGCTATCAGTTTGCTATTACTGCTGAAATAAATACCACAATCTTAGAACTTAAAAAATGATACTGATTTATTTTCTCAGTTCTGTGCTCAGAAATCTGGGTTGGCTCAGCTAGTTTCTCTGCTGTAGGTTTCACAAAATTGCTGCTGGCTAGTCTTATCAGGAGGCTGTGGGAAGCCTATGGGAGGCTCCTTGGCTGCTGGTAGAATCTAGTTCCTTGCAGCTGTGAAACTGGTGCGCCTGCCCATCTTTCCCCACTGGCTGTCGGCTGGGGCTGCTCTTAGCTTGGAGAGGCCTCTCTCTGGTCCTTGTACATAGGTCCCTACTTGGCAGAGCTAGCAACAGCAAGTCAAACCTTCTCTTGTTTGAAAGTAAAGGTGAAAGCGCTAGTGCTCAGTCGTGTCCAACTCTTTTGTAACCCCCATGGACTGTAGCCCGCCAGGCTCCTCTGTCCATGGGATTCTCCAGGCAAGAGTACTGGAGTGGGTTGCCATTTCTTCCTTCAGGGGATCTTCCCAACCCAGGGATCAAACCTGGGTCTCCTGCATTGCAGGCAGATTCTTTACCATCTGAGGCTACCTCTAGCTTCTCCTTCTACCAAATTTCTTTTTTGCTTCCAGACAAAGTTCTTAGTTATTAAGGACTCATTTGGTTACACTGTGCCCACCTAAATAATCCAGGATAATCTCCCTATTTTAAGGTTTCTTAATATTAATTAAATTTACAAATTCCCTTCTGCCAGACAGCAGAAAACATTCATGGATTCCAGGGATTAGGACATGGATTTCTTTGGGTGGGGCTTCCCTGGTGGATCAGTAGTAAAAAAATCCTCCTGCCAGTGCAAGAGTTGTGGGTTCAATTCCTGAGTTAGGAAGATCTCTTAGAGGAGGTCATGGCAACCCACTCCAGTATTCTTGCCTAGGAAATCTCATGGGCAGGGGTGCCTGGTGGGCTACAGTCCATGGGGTCACAAAAGAGCTGGACTCAATTTAGCAACTACACAATATCATCATCGGGGAGGAGGCATGATTCTGCTTCCCACACACACCAAAAATAAAATACAGTTGCAAAATCCCAAAACAGAAGCTCTATGAAACAGATACCATAATACTTGATTAAAAAACACATATTCTTAAGGAACAGCAAAATATATTGTGATGTGTCCAAATCAGAATATTATGTGGGTAAAAAAAAATTCTGTCTTTAAAGTGTATCTAATGATATTGAAGATATATAAAATATAATTTAACTAAAACCAAGACAAAACTATATTTGCTGTATAATAATCTATATTTTACATATATGGACATACACATATGTGCAGATATTTATGTCTCTTTATTTAAATACACATGTCTAAATATGTATAAGCACAAACACACCCATATATGCATGCTTTATGTGGTACATTTATATTTATATATCAGTTCAGTTGCTCAGTTGTGTCTTACTCTTTGTGACCCCATGGACTGCAGCACGCCAGGCCACCCTGTCTATCACCAACTCCCAGAGTTTACTCAAACTCATGTCCATCGAGTCAGTGATGCCATCCAACCATCTCATCCTCTGTAGTCCCCTTCTCCTCACTCCTTCAATCTTTCCCAGCATCAGGGTCTCTTCTAGTGAGTCAGCTCTTCACATAAGGTGGCTAGAGTATTGGAGTTTCAGCTTCAGTATCATTTTTCCAATGGATATTCAGGACTGATTTCATTTACGATGACTGCAGTCCAAGGGACTCTCAAGAGTCTTCTCCAACACCACAGTTCAAAACCATCAATTCTTTGGCACTCAGCTTTCTTTAAAGTCCAACTCTTACATCCATACATGACTACTGGAAAAACCACAGCTTTGACTAAATGGACTTTTGTTGGTAATGTCTCTGCTTTTTAATATGCTGTTTAGGTTGGTCATAGCTTTTCTTCCAAGGAGTAAGCGTCTTATAGTTTCATGGCTGCAGTCACCATCTGCAGTGATTTTGGAGCCCCCCAAAATAAAGTCAGCCACTGTTTCCATTGTTTCCCCAACTATTTGCCATGAAGTGATGAGAAGAGATGCCATGATCTTTATTTTCTAAATGTTGAGTTTTAAGCCAACTTTTTCCACTCTCCTCTTTCACTTTCATCTAGAGGCTATTTCGTTCTTCTTCACTTTCTGCCACAAGGGTGGTGTCATCTGCATATCTGAGGTTATTGATATTTCTCCCGGCAATCTTGATTCCAGCTTGTGCTTCACCCAGCCTAGCATTTCTCATGATATACTCTGCATATAAGTTAAATAAGCAGGGTGACAATATACAGCCTTGATGTACTCCTTTCCCTATTTGGAACCAGTCTGTTATTCCATGTTCAGTTCTAACTGTTGCTTCCTGACCTGCATACAGATTTCTCAAGAGGAAGGTCAGGTTGTCTGGTATTCCCATCCCTTGAAGAATTTTCCACAGTTTGTTGTGATCCACACAGTCAAAGGCTTTGGTATAGTCAATAAAGCTGAAGTAGATGTTTTTCTGGAACTCTTGCTTTTTGGATCATCCAATGGATGTTGGCAATTTGCTCTCTGGTTCCTCTGCCTTTTCTAAATCCAGCTTGAATATCTGGAAGTGCATGGTTCACGTACTATTGAAGCCTGGCTTGGAAAATTTTGAGCATCACTTTGCTAGCGTGTGAGATGAGTGCAATTGTGTCATAGTTTGAGCATTCTTTTGCCTTGCCTTTCTTTGGAGTTGGGATGAAAAGTGACCTTTTCCAGTCCTGTGGCCACTGCTGAGTTTTTCAAATTTCTTGGCATATTCAGTGCAGCACTTTCATAGCATCATCTTTTAGGATTTGAAATAGCTCAACTGGAATTATATATCAAAGCCTATCAAATATTAGCATGGCAATCTGAGCAATCATATTTTCTTCTTCACATGTTCTATGAAATCATATTTTCCAAAACATTATAATCAGAAAATAAAATGTCACACAAATAAAAAAAGAATGATATCATGTGATTTCTTACATAAAATAGAATATTCTAGCAAGTGAACCCAATGAGTGTCATACACTGAATAGATCTCAGTTTATCATAAAAGGAGATCTGGTCCCCTGACACAGGGGTGACTCCTACCTTATTGACAGATCACAGAAATAATTGAAGATTCCCAGAATCTTATCTGCTAGATAAAATCTTTTCTGAGTTCCCTTCCCTCCAACCTACAGCATGAAAAGTCAGTGGTATTTCTTTGTCTTCTGTATCTTGATTTTACATGTAAAAAATTTTTTTCTCTACAGTCTGAGAAAGACTGTTACTCAGGTTCTCTGCAGCTGTTTCAAGTCCCCGTGTAGACTTCCAAGGCCCTTATACCATGAAACCCTCTGAAGCAAAACCTCTGTCCTTCTCCCTTGATGAGAAGACAATCAAAGGAAGCAATGATCCTTCGCTCACCCTGCTTGTCGATTAACTCTATTCTATGTGTGGAGGGAAAGAGGTACCACCCTTTGACAATAAAGAACAGTTACCTATGTTCCTCGTGCATACCCAATGTCAAAAAAATTTCAAATGGATGTCTACTATCGTCTTTTTCTTAGAACAGTAAATCACTGCCAAGACAGTTGAGCTCATTTCTAAGCTCTGTTCCATGCCTTCACATTTTGTTAATATCAACGAGAATGCTTTATGTGGGAAACACAGATGTACGTCATTACATATAGGTAATACTGTCACTGCTCTATTTTTCTCAATATCACCAAGAAGGCAGTCACTCCCCTTTGGTCTCAATGGTGCTCTTCTTTACAGAAGAGAAAAGTTAGCATTCCTGCAAACCCATAATTGGAGAAAAGGTTTTCCAGAGGTTGAGTGCTTTTAGACATGATAGACAGGACACATGCCTCTGAGACTCAAAAATAGCACAATAAAGGAACAGAGGATTCAATTGTTTCCCCATCTTTCCCTAGGAAACCTGACCCGCAAGAATTGTGGTGATGAAAGTTTCACTTTATATGTTTACTTTTGCTCATTCAGCCGTCAAGAGAAGTAAGCACTGCACAGAAATTACTCGCTTATTAGAAAGTATTGCAACTAATTGGAAATGCTATCTTTGTCACATGCTACAAGTTGGAGGTTTGAGTCTCTGTTGCCTGTCAATCAGTAGTAAAGTCTACAGAAACAGGCCCCAGAAACACAATTGGCTTTGAAAACAAGACAGCCAAAGCCAGACCGGAAATGATGTCTATGAAAAGTAAAGAGAAAATCGCAAGAGAACAGAGTGAGTCTGATGACATAAAGGTCATATTTGGTTTTTTCAGTGCGGTGCATTTGATACTTGGGAATGGAAACCCAAGGGCCTCACTTCAAAAGAAGCTGTGGCACAACTGAATTATAATATTTCCATGATAATAATCCACCAGCATGACAATTTCTCAGCACCTCCACTTGCCGCTTTGGTCAGACCCTGCCAGCTTTAATATCTGATATCCCTTAATAGTTTTCATGGTGGGCCATTCCCCCACACAAATTTGCATCTTGTATTATTATTTTGATATCCAACTATGTCCCAAACCTGACTCCAGGCTTGTTCCACCAAAAGTAGGATTTGGCATCCTCCTTACATTGCCTTTGCTATTTCTTTATGAACTCTGCCTTATTTTTGGCCTTGATGACAATGATATAGGCAGCCAGATGCACTCTCCTCTGAGGGTAAAGGCAATATCTATCAAGGGAACACACTGCTGGAATATGTATCCAAGACTGACTGGATAATTTTCTCATTTCTCCGCATTACATAGTATCTGACTCTGGTTGTCCCATGACTGCCCTAGAACAGGACCTGGAAAAAGGAGTTTCTACCATTTCTTTTTTTGGACTGATGGGTCTCATACTTTAGTGTGTATAAGAATGAACTGGCAAAATTATTTTTCAAAATTGCTCCCAAGGCCCATTACCCAGATATTTTGACCTAATAAGTCTAGGATGGTACCACAAAATTGCATTTTAGTGAAGTTGGAGAAGACCCTTGAGAATCTCTTGGACTGCAAGGAGATCCAACCAGTCCATCCTAAAGGAGATCAGTCCTCGGTGTTCATTGGAAGGACTGATGCGGAAGCTGAAACTCCAATACTTTGACCACCTGATGTGAAGAACTGACTCATTGGAAAAGACCCTGATTCTGGGAAAGATTGAAGGCAGGAGGAGAAGGGGACAGCAGAGGATAAGATGGTTGGATGGCATCACTGACATGATGGACATGAGTTTGAGTAAATTTGGGAGTTGGTGATGGACAGGGAGGCCTGGTGTGCTACAGTCCATGGGGTTGCAAAGAGTTGGACACGACTGAGTGACTGAACTGAAATGAAGAAGAGCTGCTCTAAACAGTGTGAAAAACAAAGAAAATAGGGGTTCTCTAAAAAACTTGAAGGAAAATGAAAACTCTCTGGAATATAAAATATGAAAACATCACCTAATGCATCAGAGCGTCAATAGGCAAAATCCTCACTCTTCTGACCTTGCTTTGATGTTCCGTGTATCTGCCCTTCAGAGAAAGAACAAGCTGAGTGGAGAGCAGGAATATTTGTTTCCCTGAGAGCTGTATTTCTTGCTGGTGATTCCTCTTATAGTCTGTCTCTGTGAGGCTAAGCTATGCAAGCCTGCTCTTTGAGACAGACCTATGTGTCAGGCCTGGAGACTGCGGAGAACAGTGACTAGACTGTAGTGAATAGATCAAGACAACAAATGCCACCCACGGTGGACTCTGGCTGAAGCAGCAGACCTGGCCAAGGAAGTTACCCACTGTATTGCTACACTGAGGTCACTAGTCTTGATCCTCCATGATGGCTTTTTAAAAATAGAATTAGAGGTTATTTTGTCATCTGTGAGCCTTTGGAGCAGAGACCATGTCTCATCCATCCTCATGTCTTCAGAATGTAGTTTAGTATTCAATAAATGGAGAATAAATGACTGGATAGAGGAAGGATATCACCAAGAGAATGAAAGATAGATAAACCTGATAACTATATACACAGATATGTATCAGTTTAGTTCAGTCGCTCAGTTGTGTCCCACTCTTTGCAACCACAGGGACTGTAGCGCACCAGGCTTCCCTATCCATCACAAACTCCAGGAGCTTTCTCAAACTCATGTCTATTGATGCCATCTAATCATCTCATCCTCTGTTGTCCCCTTCTTCTCCTGACTTCAATTTTTCCTAGCATCAGGGTCTTTTCCAATGAGTCAGCTTTTCACATCAGGTGGCCAAAGGATTAGAGCTTTAGTATCAGTCCTTCCAATGAATATTCAGGACTAATTTCCTTTAGGATTGACAGATTTGACCTCCTTGAAGTCCAAGAGACTCTCAAGAGTCTTCTCCAACACCACAGTTCAAAAGCATCGATTTTTCAACACTCAGGTTTCTTTATGGTCCAGGTGTCACATCCACACATGACTACTGGAAAAACCATAGCTTTGACTAGACGTACATTTGTCAGCAAGGTAGTGTCTCTGCTTTTTAATATGCTGTCTAGGTTGGCCATAGCTTTTCTTCCAAAGAGCAAGTGGTTTTTAATTTCATGGCTGCAGTCACCATCTGCAGTGATTTAGGAGCCCACCCCCCCAATTAAAACCTGTCACTGTTTCCATTGTATTCTTCATCTATGAATGTTGAGTTTTAAGCCAGGTTTTTCCCTCTCCTCTTTCACTGTCATCAAGAGATTCTTTAGCTCTTCTTCACTTTCTGCCATTAGGGTGGTGTCATCTGTGTATGCAAGGTTATTGATATTTCTCCCAGCAATCTTGATTCCAGCTTGTGCATCACCCAGCCTGGCATTTCGCATGATATACTCTGCATATAAGTTAAATAAGCAGGGTGACAATAGGCAGCCTTGATGTACTCCTTTCCCAATTTGGAACCAGTCTGTTGTTCCATGTGCAGCTCTAACTGTTGTTTCTTGACCTGCATACACATTTGTCAGGAGGCAGGTAAGGGGTCTGATATTCCCATCTCTTGAAGAATTTTCCAAAATTTGTTGTGATCCACACAGTCAAAGACTTTGGAATAATCTATAAAGCAGAAGTAGATGATTTTCTTGGAACTTTCTTGCTTTTTCAATGATCCAGCGGATGTTGGCAATTTGATCTCTGGTTCCTCTGCCTTTTCTAAATCCAGCTTGAACATCTGGTAGTTCTCAGTTCACATACTGTTGAAGCCTCATTTGGAGAATTTTGAGCATTATTTTGCTAGTGTGTGAGATGAGTGTAATTGTGCAGTAGTAGTTCTTTGGTATTGCCTTTCTTTGGGATTGGAATGAAAAGTGACCTTTTCCAGTTATGTGACCACTGCTGAATTTTCCAAATTTGCTGGTATAAACAGTGCAGCTCTTTAACAGCATCATCTTTTATATGGGCTCCTGGTGACTCCTTCCCCCCCCCCTCCCCAATGGGCTTCTCTTGTGGTTCAGCTGGTAAAAAATCCACCTGCAATGAGGGAGACCTGGGTTCGATCCCTGAGTTGGGAAGATCCCCTGAAGAAGGGAGGGGCTACCCACTCCAGTATTCTGGCCTGGAGAATTCCATGGACTGTATAGAACTTGGGGTCGGTCACAAAGAGTTGGACATGACTCAGTTACTATACCCACCTGCCTGCCTGGTGACTCATCAGTAAAGAATCCAGCTGCAATGCAGGAGACATGGGTTCAATCCCTTGGTCAGGAAGATACCCTGAAGAAGGGCATGGCAACCCACTCCAGTATTCTTGCCTGAAAAATCCCACTGACAGAGGAGCCTGGCAGGCTACAGTCTATGGGGTCACAAAGAGTCAGACATGACTGAAGTGACTTAGCACTACACAAAGATAGATGAAAGAGAGAGAAGATACTAGTGCTTTAGGAAGAAATTACCTCATTCTCTATTCCATATGATTTACCCCAGACTAAGTACTGCTTTTCATTACTCTTCAGCTGCATTTAGTCACATAAATATAACCCTCCCCCCTCCACCCTGGAGAACAGTCTGCAAATATAGGACATTTGGTTGACACCATGAAGAAAACCTTCTACACGTTTTTATTTATTATTTTCTAAATCTCTTTTATTTCTTCTTTAGAAACCCACTGGTGAATGAGTGTTAAAGTGCTCTGAAGAGAACAGCTTTTTTGAAGACTAATATATGTTCTGTTTGAAAGTACTGCTTCTGGTGTCTAAGAATAATTAACGACACACTTTAATTTATGAATGTCTGTGCTCAAAGGTCTTTCATCCATGGGAGGGAGAGGGAGAGAAAGAGAGTCCAAGAGGCTAATGGGGAACTTTCCTGTCCTTGTCTGGCTTTGGGGGGACTGCCCAGTGTCACTCCTGTGACACTGAAGAGACCAGAGGAATCACTGCCGAGCTGTTTCACACATGTGCATTATCAATTGGCAATCTCCATATTTTAGGTTTAGACAAGCCTCTCTCACCGCCAGTGGCTATGATTTAAGAATAACAAAGTGACATGAACATTGAGATGAGAGGATATGTGAATAAAGAAAAGGGATGGTGGTGAATAATTAAAAGGAGTGGGGAGAGGAGGAGGAGAAAGACAGTGACTCATGGGGAGTGAAATGTATTTTTCTTTTCTTTGTCTTTTCCATGCCCTGTACCTCTCAACTGGAAAAGCAGATTTCTTGGCTCTTAAAGGAAATAAAAGTGGCAATTAAATACTGATAAGAAAAATAGTAAAATGGAGGAAAAGAACAGAGAGGAAAGACTGCCTCCTCCCTCAAGTTTAATCAGTTGACACTGTTTAAGTGACAATCTTCTCCCCATATACCAACATGAGGAAAGTCAGAGGGTTCAATCTTTAGGACCTGGGAAGTGGGTTTTTGAAATATTCAACAAATGGGTCTGTTTTTTTCCACAACCTCTTTTCTTGTCCTTTCTTCCACTCCCCACCTTCCCAATGAGTCAGCTGCTTGTATTGACATGTCCCACTGCAGTGCTTCCATTTGGTCAGTCCTGCTCACCAGATTGGCCTTGACCTGTGGCAACACTCTCCTTTCCATCACTAGTGGTCTCAGTGATGGTCTCTGGCTATATTTGGATACTGTGATACCCAACCTTCAATCAACCCCCAACAGATACCATTTCCACTCCTCTCTAGGTTCTGAATGATACTAGGGGAAAATGTCAAACTAAAAACACCTGCCTGGTATTGAAGGACACTTCATTTCAACTTCCACTTCCTGGTAAGATGTGTATTCTAAGTAGCCTCCAATAATGCTTCAGGCAGCTCTTCTCAACAACAGTCCCCCTATAGAAACTCAAAAGATGCCCTGACACTCTCCATGCCCTGGACCTCAAAAGATGCCAATCTGTCCTCCCACCTACATGGTAAAGTCAAGCACATGCTATGGGCATTCAAAACACTGCTGCTTTTCCCATCTGCCCAATTTCACATCCTGTGTCTTCAAAACAGAGGATGAAATGCCCTCTCCTCCTAATTCAATCCTCTGCCCACCTACCATACCACATTCCTATGTAGCCCCACCTACCCTCTAGCTGGCTAGCCACCACTTTCACCCAGTCCACTCCCTCCCACAATCTTCTAGTTGTCATTAATTTCATTCCTTCCTACCATGAATGGGCCTCTGAGTGACCTGAATGGCCTCTTCTCTAACTTCATAATTAGCCTGGAGCAGTCTGCCTCTTGTTCTCACTTAGGTATTGTGAAGAACCTCACTCCCACACCTCAACTCTTGCCACTTTTTGCCAGAATAGTGATCATTCTCTCTCTCATATCTGACATGGTTAAAATGCTACCTTCCCCTCGAGGCCTGGTGAAATTTTTTCTTGCTCCATTCTTCCCCACCTTCTCTTCCTTAGTTCCTAAGTTCTCTTACATCCTTTCCAAGGTCCCTCAGCAGTCTATGCCTCGGCACTCAGCCTGACTTTTTCACCAACTGGATTGTAAGCACCAGGACAGTGGGGACCACATCAGAGATAAAGCACCCTTCTTTCTGCAGAATAGATTTCAATATTTAAGAGAAAATTGTGCTCAAGTTTTCTTTCCTGAACTTTCCTCCTTGGCTATTCTGGTTTCTATCTCCCTCTAATGTATTTTTTAAAATTAATTTATTTAATCGGAGGCTAATTACTTTACAATTTTGTAGTGGTTTTTGCCATACACTGACATGAATCAGCCATGGGTGTACATAAGTTCCCCATCCTGAACCCCCCTCCCACCTCCTCCCCCATCCCATCCCTCAGGGTCATCCCAGTGTACCAGCCCTGAGCACCCTGTCTCATGCACTGAACCTGGACTGGTGATCTGTTTCACATATGATAATATACATGTTACAATGCTATTCTCTCAAATCACCCCACCCTCGACTTCTCCCACAGAGTCCAAAAGACTGTTCTATACATCTGTGTCTCTTTTGCTGTCTTGCATATAAGGTCATTGTACCATCTTTCTAAATTCCATATATATGCGTAAGTATTGGTGTTTTTCTTTCTGACTTACTTCACTCTGTATAATAGGCTCCGGTTTCATACACCTCATTAGAACTGATTCAGATGCATTCTTTTTAATAGCTGGGTAATATTCCATTGTGTATATGTACCACAGCATTCTTATTCATCCGTCTGCCAATGGACATCTAGGTTTCTTCCATGTCCTGGCTATTGTAAACAGTGCTGTGATGAACATTGGGGTACATGCATCTCTTTCAATTCTAGTTTCCTCAGTGTGTATGCCCAAGAGTGGTATTGATGTGTTCTGTGGCAGTTCTATTTCCAGTTTTTAAAGGAATCTCCACACTGTTCTCCATAGTGGCTGTACTAGTTTGCATTCCCACTAACAGTGTAAGAGGTTTGCCTTTTCTCCATACCCTCTCCAGCATTTATTGCTTGTAGACTTTTGGATAGCAGCCATCCTGACTGGCGTGTAATGGTACCTCATTGTGGTTTTGATTTGCATTTGTCTGATAATGAGTGATGTTGAGCATCTTTTCATGTGTTTGTTAGCCATCTGTATGTCTTCTTTGGAGAAATGTCTGTTTAGTTCTTTAGACCATTTTTTGATTGGGTCGTTTATTTTTCTGGAATTGAGCTGCAGGAATTGCTTGTATATTTTTGAGATTAATTCTTTGTCAGTTGCTTCATTTGCTATTATTTTCTCCCATTCTGAAGGCTGTCTTTTCACCTTGCTTATAGTTTCCTTCGTTGTGCAAAAGCTTTTAAGTTTAATTAGGTCCCATTTGTTTATTTTTGCTTTTATTTCCGTTACTCTAGGAGGTGGGTCATAGAGGATCTTGCTGTGATTTATGTCAGAGAGTGTTTTGCCTATGTTCTCCTCTAGAAGTTTTATAGTTTCTGGTCTTACATGTAGATCTTTAACCCATTTTAAGTTTATTTTTTGTGTATGGTGTTAGAAAGTGTTCTAGTTTCATTCTTTTACAAGTGGTTGACCAATTTTCCCAGCACCACTTGTTAAAGAGATTGTCTTTTCTCCATTGTATATTTGCGCCTCCTTTGTTGAAGATAAGGTGTCCACAGGTGCATGGATTTATCTCTGGTCTTTCTATTTTGTTCCATTGATCTATATTTTTGTCTTTGTAACAGTACCATACTGTCTTGTGACTGTAGCTTTGTAGTATAGCCTGAAGTCAGACAGGTTGATTCCCCCAATTCCATTCTTCTTTCTCAAGATTGCTTTGGCTATTTGAGGTTTTTTGTATTTCCATACAAATTGTGAAATTATTTGTTCTAGTTTTCTGAAAAATACCATTGGTAGCTTGATAGGGATTGCATTGAATCTATAGGTTGCTTTGTGTAGTATACTCATTTTCACAAAACTGATTCTTCCAGTCCATGGACATGGTATATTTCTCCATCTATTTGTGTCATCTTTGATTTCTTTCATCAGTGTTTTATAGCTTTCTGTATATATAGATCTTTTGTTTCTTTAGGTAGATTTATTCATAAGTATTTTATTCTTTTCATTGCAATGATGAATGGAATTGTTTCCTTAATTTCTCTGTTTTCTCATTGTTAGTGTATAGGAATGCAAGGGATTCTGTGTGTTAAATTTATATCCTGCAACTTTAATATATTCATTGATTAGCTCTGGTAATTTTCTGGTGGAGTCTTCAGGGTTTTCTATGTAGAGGATCATATCATCTGCAAACAGTGAGAGTTTTACTTCTTCATTTCCAATCTGGATTCCTTTTATTTCTTTTTCTTCTCTGATTGCTGTGGCTAAAACTTCCAAAAGTATGTTGAATAGTAGTGGTGAGAGTGGGCACCCTTTTCTTGTTCCCGATTTAATGGGAAATGCTTTCAATTTTTCACCATTAAGGATAATCTTTGCTGTGGGTTTAACATATGTGGCTTTTATTTTGTTGAGGTATATTCCTTCTATGCCTGCTTTCTGGAGGGTTTTTTATCATAAATCAATGTTGAATTTTGTCAAAGGCTTTCTCTGCATCTATTGAGATAACCATATGGTTTTTATCTTTAAATTTGTTAATATGATGTATCACATTGATTGATTTGTGGATATGGAAGAATCTTTGCATCCCTGGGATAAAGCCCGCTTGGTCATGATGTATGATCTTTTTAATATGTTGTTGGATTCTGTTTACTAGAATTTTGTTAAGGATTTTTCATCTATGTTCATCAGTGATATTGGCCTGTAGTTTTCTTTTCTTTTCTTTTCTTTTTTTTTTTGTGTGGCATCCTTGTATGGTTTTGGTATTAGAGTGATGGAGGCCTCACAGAATGAGTTTGGAAGTTTACCTTCCTCTGCAATTTTCTGGAAGAGTTTGAATAAGATAGGTGTTAGCTCTTCTAAATTTTTGGTAGAATTCAGCTGTGAAGCTGTCTGGTCCTGGGCTTTTGTTTGTTGGAAGATTTCTGATTACAGTTTCAATTTCCGTGCTTGTGATGGGTCTGATAAGACTTTCTATTTCTTCCTGGTTCAGTTTTGGAAAGTTATACTTTTCTGGGAATTCATCCCTTTCTTCCAAGTTTTCCGTTTTATTAGCATATGGTTGCTGATAGTAGTCTCTTATGATCCTTTGTATTTCTGTGTTGTCTGTCGTGATTTCTCTATTTTCATTTCTAATTTTGTTGATTTGATTCTTCTCCCTTTTTTCTTGATGAGTCTGGCTAATGGTTTGTCTATTTTATTTATCTTCTCAAAGAACCAGCTTTTAGTTTTGTTTGTTTGTTTGTGTGTGTGTTTTTTGTTTGTTTGTTTTGTTTTGCTATGGTCTCCTTTATTTTTCATTTATTTCTGCCCTAATATTTATGAATCTTTCCTTCTACTAACCATGGATTTCTTCATTTCTTCCTTTTCTAGTTGCTTTAGGTGTAGAGTTAGGTTATCTTGTTTCTTGAGGTAAGCTTGTATTGCTATGAACTTTCCCCTTGGCACTGATTTTACTGAGTCCCACAGGTTTTGGGTTGTTGTGTTTTCATTTTCATCCATTTCTATGCATACTTTGATTTCTTTTTTTATTTCTTCTGTGATTTGTTGGTTATTCAGATGCGTTTTGTTTAGCCTCCATATGTATGTATTTTTAAGTTTTTTTTTTCCCCTGTAGTTGACATCTAATCTTACCTCATTGTGATCAGAAAAGATGCTTGAACTTATTTCAATTTTTTTGAATTTACCAAGGCTAGATTTATGGCCCAGGATGTGATTTACGATGGAGAATGTTCTGTGTGCACTTGAGAAAAAGGTGAAATTCATTGTTTTGGGATGAAATGTCCTATAGATATCAATTAGGTCTAACTGGTGCATTGTATCATTTAAAGCTTGTGTTTCCTTGCTAATTTTCTGTTTAGTTGATCTTTCCATAGGTGTGAGTAAGGTATTAAAGTCTCCCACTATTACTGTGTTACTGTTAATTTCCCCTTTCATACTAGTTAGCATTTGCCTTACACATTGTGGTGGTCCTATGTTAGGTGCATATATATTTATAATGATTATATCTTCTTCTTGGATTGACCCTTTGACCATTATGTAGTGTCCTTCTTTGTCTCTTTTCACAGCCTTTATTTGAAAGTCTATTTTATCTGATATGAGTATTGCTACTCATGCTTTCTTTTGGTCTCCGTTTGCATGAAATATCTTTTTCCACCCCTTCCCTTTCAGTACGTATGTGTCCCTTGTTTTGAGGTGGGTTTTTAGTAGACAGCATATATAGGGGTCTTGCTTTTGTATCCATTCAGCCAGTCTTAGTCTTTTGGTTGGGGCATTCAACTCATTTACATTTAAGATAATTTTGATAAGTATGCTCCAATTGCCATTTACTTTGTTGTTTTGGGTTCGAGTTTATACACCTTTTCTGTGTTTTCTGTCTAGAGAATATCCTTTACCATTTGTGGAAGAGCTAGTTTGGTGGTACTGAATTCTCTCAGCTTTTGGTTGTCTGTAAAGCTTTTGATTTCTCCTTCACATTTGAATGAGATTCTTGCTGGGTACAGTAATCTGGTTGTAGGTTTTTCTCTTTCATCACTTTAAGTATGTCCTGCCGTTCCCTTCTGACCTGAAGAGTTTCTATTGATAGATCAGCTGTTATCCTTATGGGAATCCCCTTGTGTGTTATTTGTTGTTTTTCCCTTGCTGCTTTTAATATTGGTTCTTTGTGTTTGATCTTCATCAGTTTGATTAATATGTGTCTTGGGGTGTTTCGCCTTGGGTTTATCCTTTTTGGGACTCTCTGGGTTTCCTGGACTTGGGTGGCTATTTCCTTCCCCATTTTAGGGAAGTTTTCAACTATTATCTCCTCAAGTATTTTCTCATGGCCCTTCTTTTTTACTCTTCTTCTGGGATCCTATGATTCGAATGTTGGAGTGTTTGATATTGTCCAAGAAGTCTCTGAGTTTGCCCTCATTTCTTTTCTTTTTTTCTTTTTTCCTCTCTGCATCATTTATTTCCACAATTCTATCTTCCACCTCACTTATCCTATCTTCTGCCTCAGTTACTCTACTGTTGGTTCCCTCCAGAGTGTTTTTGATCCATTATTGCATTATTCATTAGAGATTGACACTTTTTTATTTCTTCTAGGTCCTTGTTAAACATTTCTTGCATCTTCTCTATCCTTGTCTCCAGACTACTTATCTGTAACTCCATTTTGTCTTCAAGATTTTGGATAATTTTTACTATCATTATTATGAATTCTTTTTCAGGTAGACTCTCTATCTCCTCCTCTTTTGTTTGGTTTGGTGGGTGTTTATCATGTTCCTTTACCTGTTGAGTATTTCTCTGCCTTTTCATCTTGTTTAGATTCCTGTGTTTGGGGTGGCCTTTCTGTATGCTGCAAGTTTGTGGTTCCTCTTTATTGTGGAGGTTGCTCCCTGTGGGTGGGGTTGGTAAGTGGCTTGTCAAGGTTTCCTGGTTAGGGAAGCTTGCATCTGTGTTCTGGTGGGTGGAGCTGGATCTCTTCTCTCTGGAGTTCAATGAAGTGTCCAGTAATGAGTTTTGAGGTGTCTATGGGTTTGGTATGACTTTAGGCAGCCTGTATATTAATGCTCAGGGCCATGTTCCTGTGTTGCTGGAGAATTAATATGGTATGTCCTGCTCCGGAACTTGTTGGCTCTTGGGTGGAGCTTGGTTTCAGTGTAGGAGGCTTTTGGATGCATTCTTGTCAATTAATGTTCCCTGGAGTCAGGAGTTTTCTGGTGTTCTCAGGTTTTGGATTTTAGCCTCCTGCCTCTGGTTGTCAGTCTTATTCTTACAGTAGCCTCAAGACCTCTCCATCCATACAGCACTGATGGTAGATTATCTAGGATAGTGGAGAAAAGATTCTCCACAGTGAGAGACACCCAGAGAGGTCCACACAGTTACATGGAGAAGAGAAGAGGGAGGAGGGATATAGAGGTGAGCAGAAGAGGGGGGATCAAAAGGGGAGAGAGAAATCTAACCAGTAATTAAATCCCTATGTGCTCTCCATAGCCTGGAACACCAGAGAGGTTCATGGTTTTACATAGAGAAGAAAAGAAGGCGGATGGAGATAGAGGTGACCAGGAGGAGAAGAGGGGGAGTTAAAAGGAGAGAGACAGATCTAGCCAGTAATCAGTTCCCTAAGTGTTCTCCACATCCCAGAATACCCACAGAGATTCACAGAGTTGGGTAGAGAAGAGAAGGGGGAGGGAGGAGATAGAGGTGACCTGGGTGAGAAAAAGGAGAGTCAAAAGGGGGAGAGGGCAATCAAGTCAGTAATCGCACTCCTAAGTAAAAATGGGTACTGAAGATTGGATTCTTAAAGGTACAAAATTGATAACAAATACCATAAAGCAAAGATTAAATATCTAGAGTAGAGGTTAGACTCTCAAAAATACAATATTAAAAAAAATGATAAAACATAAAAATATATATGAAATTTGCTTTAAAAATAGGGGTTTTTTTTGCAAGGTAATAGCAGGTTATAAAAATGAAAATTAAAGGAGTAAGAAAGGACTTAAAATAATTTTTTTAATTAAAAAATGATAATAGTAAAATATATCTAGGAATTTCTCTGGAGCTGTTTTGGGCAGTATGGGGTGAGTTCAATTTCAGATAGTTCCTCATCCCAACTTGTACTTCTTCTCAAGGTCCATAGGCCTCTTCCAATGCAGTCAGTGCTCATACAGGTTTTAAGCTGTTGCACCTGCCACTTCCAAAATGGTTCCCTCTGTTTATTTTGGCTTCTTCTGTTTGCAAGTCTCTTCAGTGTCTAATTTCCAGCCTGACACAAGGGAGCGAAGGTGGTCACTTATTTAGGCTCACTTGTTCAGTTGTGCTGTGGGGAGGGAGGAACGCTGCAAACAAATATCACTGGCGTGTGTGGGGCATGCATATGCTCTCAGTGTCTGGGCCACACTGGGTTTGCCCCTGCTCATGGTGTGTGTGCTTTCCCAGTCTACACTGCTCAGGCTCCAGTTTGCTCTGCAGGGGAACTGTCTAAAGCTGGCCCTGGGTTGCATGCACATTCCAGGTCTAAGTTCAGGTTCTTGGGTACTCCACAAAGGCACAGACTCAGGTGACCAGGTGCTTGGTGAGTGCACTCTCTCTGGGTGTGTGGTGCGTCTTATCACCTCCCTGGTCCCAGCCATTTGGTTTCCTGGGTGCACAGCGGGAGCACCGTCTCAGATGTGCCGTGTATCTCTTCTGGGGAGCTGATCACTGACTGTGACAGTCCTGGTGGATGTCAACCACCCAGGATCCCAGGAAGATGTGGTTAGCAACTGGGAGCCTGCTCGCAGTTTGGTAGAGGATGCCGTCTCTGGGGCTGAGATTGCCCCTTTCCAGCTCTGGTTGTCGTCCGCCTCCCTCTCGGCCTCCAGTGTGGGGAGGGGCTGGTCCACAGCCAGCTAGCTCTCCTCTGGTATTCACTCAGTCCTTTGTTCTGTGAGCTGGCCGGCAGAGCCTTAGGTTAGAGCTTTGCACGGGAAACTTTTCTCGCTCTCTCTCTCTCTCTGGCTATCTCACAGTTTGGGTTGCTATCTCATGTTAGCTCCTCAGATTGTCCTCAGGGCATTCAGGCCCCAGGCTTTATCCTAAGCAATGCAGCCCGCACCTCCCTGTTCAGCCCCTGGTTTCTGGTGGCAGACATGAGTGTCTGGGCTACTTTTCCACTGGGAGTTGTGGTTAGGCATGTAATCTGTGGGTTTTATTTATTTCTATATTTTTCCTTCCCAGTTATGTTGCCGAGATTCCAAAATTCCCCACAGATCTGCCGGTGATAGGGTTTCCTGGTGTTTGGAAACTTCCCCTCTTTCACGACTCTCTCCCTGAGACAGGTCTCTGTCCCTAACTCTTTTGTCTCTCTTTTTATCTTTTATGTTTTGTCCTACTTCCTTTTGAAGACAATGCACTGCCTTTCTGGGTGCCTGGTGTCCTCCGCCAGCATTCAGAAGTTGTTTTGTTGAATTTGCTCAGCATTCAAATGATCTTTTGATGAATTTGTGGGGGAGAAAGTGGTCTCCTCATCCTATTCCTCTACCATCTTAGGGCCGCCCCCCTCTAATGCATTTCTTTCTGTCTCTGATACTAGCTCCTTTTTCCCTCCTTCTCAGTAGGATCATCCAGATACTCAATACTCAATGTTGATCTCCTGTTCTTTTTAATAGCTCACTTCTCTCAAAAATCATACTCTTTCTCATTATAGTACCTACTTAACATTTCTTCTGAGCTGTCTCACTAACCTACCAAATGCAACAGATCTACAACTAAAGTTAGCATTCTTTCTTCCTTAGGCAAAATCCTGTCAATACAGATCTCCTTTCAACTTCCCTGTACATCAGGGTCTCCACTCAGTCATGTTCCTCACATTCAAACCTAGTAGTTACCTTTGACTAAGTCCTCTCCTTCACCATACCACTGTCCAACTAGTCACTTGTGAATTATGAAATGCATTTCCTTTTTCTGAATTGCCATGAATCCATGTCTTTTCTTTTTCACTCTCAAAAGATACCCTCTCCATGTCCTGACCTCAAAAGATTGCAAACTTTCATCCTACTTGTGTGGGAAAACCAAGACCATACCATATGCATTCAAAAAGTTGCTATTATTTCCCATCTGCCCAATTTCATATTCTTTGTCTCCAAAATAGAGAATGAAATGCCTCTTCCTCCTGGTCCAGACCTTCCCCTTTCAGTGCTAGATTACAACAGCAGTGTCCCCTACTCTAATGTTGCTTCTTCACTTCCTGCTTTTCAATGCAATAGCCATCTTTAATCACCACTTCTCATAAACTCTGCCCCAGATCTAAAACACTCAGGAGATCTCTGTTTTTTTCCAAGTCTAAGCTCCTTTGCCAGATTATGTGAAGACTTGGAAATAAGCAATGCTATTTCATTGCTGCCCAGTTTCTGACCTCTTCCCCCATCATCTTCTGGTCAGTCTTGTTTTCTCCTGAGTCAGACACATGCAAAGCACATCCTTATCTTATGATCTTTGGAGTCACAAAGTCTTGAATTCAAATCTTGGCTTTTCTCTCTACTAGCTGTGACCTTGAGCCTCAGAATGGTGAAATGCATTAGTGAAATACAAAAAAAATCACATCACAATAAATGGTTAGCTCCTCACATTCCTTCTCGAATGTTACAGCACCCAGCACAGACATGAGCACAGCCCAGGTGTTCAGTAACCTCAGGCAGCTGTCAATTGTGTTTAGCTCACCAATGAGAAATGACCTCAACAATAAAAAGCATGATTAAATATAGGGATGGGAGAAATACTGTTAGAAGTTTGAAGCAGACTCCTTATGGAGATTAAAAAAAATAAAATAAAAGACTTGAAAAGTAAAAGACTCTCTAGTAAGCCTGGTGTGAAGGCCCCAAGTAACAAAGGCTTACATTAAAGTAGCAGAAAATGAGTCAAAGGAAAGTTTTCAGTGTTTCGTGAGAAACTCTGAGGGAAGCCAGGCATGCCATGCTGCCATCTATTTTCTACCTTTCAACTTTATTCTTGTGGTCCCTCTGTGGGGAGTGGGACCATTTTCTGCATCTGTCTCTTTACTCTCAAATGAGGCAAGGATGATGCTGTGACAAAGGAGAGTGCTACCTCTCTGACTTCTGTTTTCCACAGTGTTTAAGCCTATAATTCTGTTCTTGATCACTGCATAATTATCTTCATTATATTAGATCATCATATTACCCTCACTTCATAAATGAGGAAACTGAGGTTCAGAAAAATTAAGTGACTCACCTCCTTAAGAAGCCCTCTTAAGGCATCAATGTGATTAAATCCCTGTTCCTATTTTAGGCCAATGTAAGAAGCTCTTGCATCAAGTTTCTATGACAGATAGGTATAAAAGAAAATCACTATGCGTAAAAACATCCAGGCTTGACAGTCCTAGCCATTATCTATTTTGTCCTCTGGAAACATAAAGTTCTTTTCATCAATGTGTTTGAAATGGAGAAAAGTCAGAACCATTCTTTAGGGATAATATTGTCTATATTTACTGGGTAGGGAAGATCTCCTGGAGAAGGAAATGGCAATCCACTCCAGTATTCTTACTTGGAGAATCTCATGGACAGAGGAGACTGGTGGGATTGCAGAGTCAGACATGACTAAAGTGATTTAGCACACATGCTCTACACACACACACACACACACATACACCCCCATGCCTTGCTGCTGTTGTTCAAATGTTAAGTCATGTCCAACTCTTTGAGACCCTATGGACTATAATCCGCCAGGCTCCTCTGTCCATGAGATTCTCCTGGCAAGAATACTGGAATGGGTTGCCATTTCCTCCAGAAGATCCTGCCAGGGGATCTTCCCAACCCAGGGATCAACCTGTCTCCAGTGTCTAAAATATTTAACTGTGCTGCCTCAGCTGTAATGAATTGAGAGATATTAATGCAGATTTCCAAGAAGAGAAGTTGACAAGAAATGAGAAAGATTAGGGCCAGAGAACTAAGCTTTTCAGGTTTGACCTCAAGGAGATTAACCAGTTGCTCAGTGTCCAAGCTTCCTGAGGGTCTGAAGTTGGTTACTAACAACAGACTTTGATCTTTATTATAAGACACGGCAATAAGAATATGTAGAAAGTGGTAATATTTGACATCAAACTTATAGACAAACCTGAGTACCAGGGACATCAATCACTTTAAAACAGCACCACAGGGTGACAAGAGGAAGGCCAAGATCCTAGAGTAATGTGGCTGGGAAGAACTAGAGAGGTTATCCCAGGGAGAGAGCTCATGCTCTGAAAGTTTATAGTAAAAGAAAAGAAACTGTAATGTGAATTAAGAAACTGAGGTGTATTAATAATATTTAATATTTAGTGAGGACTATGTTCCAGGCATTGTTTTAGGCATTTTGTATGAAAATAGAAATGAATTATTCCATTCAGTCATCCTGTAAAAACAGTATTATAATCCTCATTTACAAGAGACAATGAATTTTAAAAAGCCTGACCTCAGAGTAAATTTTAGCAAAATAAAGATAAAAATGACCTCAGACCTACCTCAGATTATTCTCATAAGATATAACGAAGAATTTCAAAGAATGCCTGGCAACATATTAAGCAGGGAATGAATGCTAACTCCTAATTGCTAAAAGTGCATATTAATAATAAAAGAAATTGAAATACAAAATTCTTAAGTAACTTTCTCAAAGTTATACAATCATTAACTGGTTTGAGTCAAGCTATGGACCCCTCTATCTGGTTCTAAATGTTGAGATTGGGGCCATAGAGCAGAATCCCACGAGGCACACACAGTGTCAGATGGGTTGTGGCAGCAAAGCAGTGGGTGTAGCTTGGAGAACATGGAGCCTAGAAGATCATTTAGGCACACAGTAAACAGAACTTTGCTATCTGGGCTCTAATCATATTACAAGATGGTATTCCTAACCAGGCTAGGCTCTGGGTCTGTCCATGGCAGACCTGCTGGGTGAACTAGGGCATCATTTGTAGCAAAGGGACATAAACCACCAAAAACTGTTTGAAGGCTATATGAGGAAAAGGAAGATAGTGATTCTAAACTTCCCCTTGTAGGTAGTCATGAGTAGGAAGTTTGGAAAATATTAACATATACTTTAATGTATTCAAAAGTAAATTCTTTAAACCTGACTTTATAAATGGTTTCCAAGTACAGATGTTGACATAGTTCAGTTCAGCTGCTCAGTCATGTCTGACTCTTTGTGACCCCATGGACTATTGCACACCAGGCTTCCCTGTCCGTCACCAACTCCAGGAACTTGCTCAAACTCATGTCCATTGAGTAGGTGGTACCATCCTACCATCTCATCCTCTGTCATCCCTGGTCTATTATCTGGTGTTCAGTCTTGTATTAACTAGCAGACATATTGATGGCCTGGTAGGACTGCCCACTGATCCCTACTGAGTTTATAATTTATTATGTTACATGACTTAAGTTCCATCTATTAAATTTTGTATCTAACTTTGTAAAGTTTGACCCATGTCTATATATACATTTAATACAGCATTGTGCCTGATTTGCCAAAGATTGTTCAGTCATTAATTTTAAGAGTTAAGGTGTTATTCAGAAGGAGAAACTCTACCATTTTGTCTTGAAAAGGGACAGAGATATGAAGTGGTCATTAAATCAGGCATTTCAACAGTCCAGAAATAGGTTTAAAATATGGCTCAGTAAACAATCTGCCCTGCAATGCTGGAGACCTGGGTTTGATCCCTGGGTCAAGAAGATCCCCTGAAGAAGGGAATTGCTACTCACTCCAATATTCTTGCCTGGAGAATTCCACGGATAGGAGTCAGGTGGGGTACAGTCCATGGGGTTGCAAAGAATCAGACACTAACCACTGACTAATACTTCCACTTTAATCCTCAAATGTTAAAGGGTCTCTCTGCCTATTTTACCTACCAATCCTATATGGTGGTAAACACAATACTAGGAATTCAATAAAGAAAGACTACAGGTTCAGATAATTCTGTGAGTGTTCTGATATACATTTTTTTTTTTCACTGCAAGGGATCCTCCAAATTCTTTTGAGATGGAACTTTAAAAAGTGACCATCAGTTTAGAAAAGAAAAACACCATCCATCATCACCTATGGAACTTAGCAGTCTATGAATAACTTAAATAAAAATTAAAAACTTGCAAATCTGTATTATTGTACCAAATTAGATAAAAGTTGAATTGTTTCAGACAAAGTGTCTTTCTTTTTTTCATTTTTTAATCTTGACAGACCACTATTATATCAGGTGAGCACTGCAGCCAGTAATGATATTTAAAATTAAAGAAACTTTTTCCATTTCACTGATGCCAATTTTAACATTTACAACAGGTCTTTTGGCATTCTAATTATTTTTCTAATTCTATTAATGCTTTTCATATAGGATTATATTGGTTCCTCTTCTAATGTCACTAAAACTTCATTTGGAGTTGTAGCACTTCATTAATCGTGATTACTTACAATTAATCAAAAAATTATTTTCCTTGCATTTAGGTCTCAGAAATGTTTATCTATATGTAAATCATGAATCCAAAATTGAATTTATGTTATCATTTTTTTTGGAAAATCTGGAAACTGAATATGCTTCCTCATCTGAGAGATCATATAATTGAGTTATTAAAATCTTTGACTTTGGAGTGAGACTATTTGGATTGAAAGCCAGTTCTTTCTCTTTATAGCTGAATATGATGAGGAAAGTTACTTAACTTCTTTATTCATTTTTATTTTAACCTCTAAAACTAGAATCACAATAATACCTAACTCATAGAGTAATTATCAATATTCAATAAAATACTATGTGTAAAGCTGCTATAACAGGACAGGCACATAATAAATATTCATCAGGTTAGATTTATTATTTACAAAATAGAAATAATTAGTAAATTGTGGTGTGTGTTGACTTTTAGGATCAGACAAGCCAGAATTTTAATTCTTGGTCTCTGTTCCACTAGCTGCATCGTATTATCCAAGTTATGTAACTCTCTTTGCTTAACTTTTCTTAGATTTAGGTACATGTACATATAAATATAGATAGGGATATAGGTACAGATAATAACACCACCTTGCAAGTTTGGTGGGAGGGTTAAGCCAAAAAATGATTAATAGAGCCAGCACTTAGTGTGTGTATATATATATATACACACATATATACATGTATATATATATGGAAGCATTTTTTATTCCATATGAAGCTAAAAACTTATATGGTATTCTGCTCAGAAAGCATTTATAATAATTGACTTAGATATTTTTCTTGTGATCTAGATAAAAAGTCTGTGACATATATAGGATCCATTCACCTATCCACTCTTTAAAAATACTGTGCTGTGCTGTGCTGAGTTGCTCAGTCGCTCAGTTGTGTCCTACTATCTGCAATCCCATGGACTGCTGCTGACCAGGCTCCTCTGTCCATGGGGATTCTCCAGGAAAGAATATTGAGTGGGTTGCCATGCCATTCTCCAAGGGATTTTCCCAACCCAGGGATCGAACCCAGGTGACTAGTATACGAGCCTTGTGCTAAGAATTGGAGATAAGTATTAAAAGGCAGAGACCCCAGTTTCAAGGGAGCTCCATGACCAGCAAGTGAGGCAAGATAACTAAGTAATAGGCAGTGGGGCAGTGGTCTATGCTATGATGGAAGCATTTCTACAGGGTAACAGAAGAATAGAGGAGGAGCAAGAAAAGCTTGTTATATGTGTGAAATCTAAGCAGGTTCTTGTAAGAGCAGGTTTTAGCTACATAACAAATAGACAAAGAACATTCTGGTTGGGGGTACAAGTTTTGGAAAACAACTTAGGAATCATGTGGTCAAGTCTGTAGGTGCAATGCAAGGAGGAGAGTTTTATGTTGAAGGGTCAGCAACAAGTCATTAGGAAGGACACAGAAAACAGGGTTCCTTGGAAAAAGCTTATCTAGGGAACTTGTATGAGTAGCTTTGAGTTTAAGAAGGGTTCTCAGGTAGAAGTGGGAAGTGTCCAGAAGGGAACAAAAAATGGAGACAGAAAGACACCTAAGTGGTAAATAATTGAGCTCAAATTAGGGGCATTTATTTATGCTTATAATTACATTTATATTCACATGAATATATTTACTATAACAAAATTGGAGATATATTTAAATAACTTATTTCATATGCTCCGATTAGATTTTTTCAATTGTTGGCAAATATTCTTTGAAACAATTTTTAAAACTCATTTCAGGTTACCAGAATCTAAGGAGTACTAGATTGGTTGCTATGACATACATGGTTATGGAACCGAATGCCCAACTCTGGAGGATCTAGACATGGTCCCTGCCCTCAAGGCATTCGCAGTCTAAAAGAGAACATGGACTAGGAAATAGTGCATTACTTTTCAGTGTTCTGAGTGCTCTGTGGTGGCAGAAGGAGCTGCCGTGGAAGCATGTAAGAGGATGCCCTCCCATAGGTATGGGGTACACAGAAGACTCTGTACAGTATTGAATTTCACAGTCAACTGAAGATGAATAGGATCCAGCTTGAGGAAGCCAAGGAAAGAAAAGAGTTGCAGGCACACTCAGATGTGATGGTCCAAAGGACAGAGGACTTGGCCCCTTCTAGGAAAAGGAAAGAGTTCAGTGCACTTGGAGCTTAGCATGTGAGGAGGAGGGTTTACACAAGTCAAGGCTGAAGAAGAAATAAAGAGCCATGTCACAAAATGTGCAGACATCACAGTAAAAAAATTTGGACGTGGGCAGATTTTGAATTGAAATAATACCATCCTGGCTACCTTGTTGAGAAATGAAATAGCAATCTCTGAGTATGCCAGGTATCTAAGCAAACAACTCAATTCTCAGACAATTCTCAATTCTCCTGCTCAGATTGTAGATAGACTACAATCCCAGAGAGGTAGACATGCTGTTTTCTGAAGGATTTGTAAGAGCCAGCATAGGGGCTGCCAATTGTAAGCACTCAAGTCAGGTTTTCAAATGACTGAATGGATGACAACAAATTCAATATTTAGTGGGAAGTTCATTTTCCATAATTTAATGTTCTATACCTAGAGTGTTCTAATTTATCTATTTGAAGTAATGCTGAAGTGAATGTTCCTGCTTAAATTTTGAACTACATTTATGTTTTTTAAAACTTTTTTAAAAAATTTGGCCACACAGACATGTGGGATCTCAGTTCCCAGACCTGAGATTGAACTCATGTCCCCTACACTGGAAGCACAGAGTCCCAACCACTGGACTGTCAGGGAAGTCTCTATATTTATGCTTATTTTACTTAAAATCTTAGCAGTAGAATCACTGCAAAGGGTATGAATATCATTAAGACTCACAAAATCTATGCTAAAGAAAGGATATCACAAATATGCTCTAATAATCAAGTACTTGAACATGTGTGTTTCCTCACATCTTCAACACATTTGGATCATCCATAAACTTCATAATGATTTGTGATTATTGCATGAAATACAGTGGAGGAGCTTGTATCTTCATAGTCTATTTATATTTCTCTTGTTAAATGCCTGAAATCATGTCCTTTGCCCAGCAAAAAATGTTTATTGATTTTCCTTTTCCTTTTAATTTGAAATGAATATATTCAGGCTATAGATTTACCTGTGAGTTAATTTTGGCTAAGTCTTGGAAGTTAATTTACTACTTTAATGTCATTTTCCTCTACAAAGATAGGTAGTGCTGTATTTGGTAGAGTGAAATCAATATATCTTTTCCTCAACGCAGTATAGTATTTTGGAATTATAAGCACTTTTTATAAATTAATAATATCATCTCTTTATCTTGTATGTTCAAATTAATTTCCTATTTGACATTTACCTTTATTTTATTCACAGAAAATTTCTTGACATCCATTATTTTTTGTTTTAAAATTTTATTTTTCTTTTTTCCATAGCATCTTTTATTCTGACTTCATGACATTAACGTGCCATATATTACATTTCATTTTAACTTCATAATAAAAACATTTACTTGGTTTTCCTATGAGTTAAATTTTGCTAAAGCTTTTAGATTAATTTGCTGGGGGTTTTTTGTTTTGTTTTTTTTAAACGGGTCTTCCCTGGTGACTCAGATGATAAACAATCTGTCTGCAGTGCAGGAGACCCTGGTTCGATCCCTGGGTCAGGAAGATCCCCTGGAGAAGGAAATGGCAACCCACTCCAGTATTCTTGCCTGGAGAATCCCAGGGACAGAGGAGCCTGGTGGGATACAGTCCTTAGAGTCACAAAGAGTCAGATATGACTGAAGCAACTTAGCATGCAGCATGCATTTTTAAAAATTATAATTATGTTTCCAAAATATATGTAGTACACTGCTTAAGAGCTAGAGTTAGCATTCAAGGCCAAGGCCAAGTCCAAGAATTCAAATTCTGATCTCTCAACAGCTGTGTGACAAATAGGTAGTTCCTTAGTGCTTCTATATCTTCATTTTCTCATCAGAAAAATAATAAAATAATACTACTTATAGAACATGCAAATATTTATGAAGGACCTGCCATGCTGAAGCACTGATCTAGATGACTGGAGCACAGTGACAAAAAAAGTAGGTAAATCTCTACCTTCATGGAGCTTACATTCTCCTGGGAAATGGACAGCAAACCAACAAACACATAAATGTATAATGTCAAGGAGATGATAGTGATCAGAACAAATATTAGTTGTGGCAAGGATGTACATGGGGCCAATGAACTTCAACTTTAAGTAAATTGTTGTGAGTTTATAATACATCACATAGCTAAAGTAGTTTTAGCCAGGGCCTAGCATATAATGAATGCTTAACAAATATTAGCAATTATTAATTACAATTTAACTTCCTCTTAAACTCACACATTATTCACAGGAATATTTTGTCAGTATGTTTGTTTTAATTTCAAATGACAAGATTATATGCACAGTTTATTTTTTGTTTGTTGCTTTGTTTGCTTCTTTTAAGCAGAAAACATGGCCCACTTCATGCATTTTGAAATTTTTACTTACTGTGGCTTAACACAGAAATTAATTTAAATATACACTGGAGGCTATAAAGTTTGTTTTCTGTCTAGAGATGATAAAATTAGATATCTATTTTTTTCTATCAAATTACCCTCATTACATTAAGATCATCATCCTTTATTTTTCTTTTTATTCTATAAAGAACTTACACAGATATGCAATTACCAACTTCTCTTTCTCTAGTAGTTTTTGATTTATACATTTTGATATAATGATATTTAGGACATAAATCTTTATGACTCATATCTTTACTGTGGATTGTATCATTTATCAGAGTAAAATGACAGCCTGTGCACACTTCACTGTCTTTGTTTCAGGTATGATATCTAAAGAAAACTTCTTTTAGAGTATTTGTTGTTAAAAAAGTAATACAAGGCTATTAGTAAACAAATGAATACTTTTTCTTTGTTTAAATTTTAAGATCTCTTTTTTTTCAAGTTTGTCTGATTTTGATTTATACTTTTATCTTTTTCAAAGTGTCATTATGTTTTAACTGCATCCCTTTTAAGCAGAAAATGGTTTTATTTAGGTTTTAACTATAATTGAAAGTGTTTTTAAAATCAGCATTCATTTATTTTCATTTATTGTTATAACTGATAAATTTATTTTTCATTCATTTTGTTCTATGTTTGCTGACTTCTTTTAATGGATGCTTTTTTGCTGCCATATTGGCTCTATCTGTTGCTGTGTTTACTAAAAGTCTGTGGGTTGGGATGTATTTAATCTGTTTTTAAATTCAACTAATGCTTACTTTTAAGTAAGAACACATACATGCTTGTGCACAAGCACAAACATATTTTTCTATAATCTCTATCAAGAAATAATCCATATTTATTCTTTACTTCTCAGGCTCTTCTTGTTCCACCTTCTGCTCCAAAAATAACCTGACATCTGTAGCATTCTTTAGCCCAATGTGTGCTAAGTGTAGGAAGGCAGTCTCGTTTAGTCTGATACCATGATAATGACCATTTCTCTATAACAAATTTGCTTTCATGTCCCAGAGTCCTGCCAATACCAAAAATTTGCTCTCTGATTAAAATGTATCAACTTGGTGCAGACATTCAATAACAGTGATTATTAAGCCCACATATATACCAAATGACTAGGAACGCAAGAAAACATATAGATATTACTTACTGTAGAGTGAAAATCAATATGAGTTGTTCTAATGTGTAGCTCCCTAGCACCTTTCTATACCACCTGAATGTGCTGATGGCAGATTCAGCTCAAAAAGATAAATTTTACTGAATGAATAATGTCCTTAGAATGTAGCATCCTTATAGCTCCTAATAATTTTATGTCCAGTTATCTACAATCCAACTTATTAGCAACTCCTACTTCATACAATTAACAAAAATGAGCTTAAGTCATATTGGTACACACTCATATTTCCACTTATTCTATCTCTTAAGAAATCAATATTTTGGCATCCCCTAGTTAAATTCTAGGTAAATAAAACCCAAATCAAAGTCAGTAGGAATAACGTTGACCAAGACAAACATAAGACAGTGATCTGAGTCAAAGCACAAGAAATCTACCTCCAGGTGGACAATAATCCATTAATCAACATGTTTCAGGTAAAACAGTTGTTCCCTGTATTTTAAAATTTACCTGTGATTAGGGAGCCTTCAGAGTCACTAAGAACTAAAAATTTACTTATTATATGATTATGAGTTTTTCCAACTTTTTATCTGATGCAAATTTTATCATATTTAGTGTGGTATTCAACGAGAATGGGGCTTCCCTGATAGCTCAGTTGGTAAAGAATCCACTTACAGTGAGGGAGACCTGGGTTTGATTCCTGGGTGGGGAAGATCCCCTGGAGAAGGGAAAGGCTACCCACTCCAGTATTCTGGCCTGGAGAATTCCATAGACTAATCCATGGGGTCGCAAGGAGTCGGACACGACTGAGCGACTTTCACATCACTTCACTTCAATGAGAATAATTTTTCCAGCACATATGCTATGGTATTTCTGGTATTTTCATTAGGATGAATAACAGAATTCTTGGAAAAAGAAAAAATGATGCACATTGGTCTGTGATGAGGGGCAAGGATTTTCCAATAAAGAAATGTTAAACCTTAATTTCTAAAGAGGTGCTCACATGGGGGGGTGGGGAGGGACTCATTCTGAACTAAGATGGAATCAAGGAATCTGAGTATAGTCTTAGAAGAGAAGTTGAATTTGTCAGGAAAAGATGACTTTTATAATTTTGCATAACAGCAGTGAATCAGGTACTGAGAACATGTTCCAATATGCCCTAAAGTAAAAGATGTAAAAAAAGAGAAAAAAACTCATAAAGTTCACTTTAAAATCTAATTATGGAAGTACTGAACTAACACCCTAACTTTCTGTTAGCCTAAGAAGGACCATAACAATGCTGCTAATGGGGATTTTGTCTATCTA
This sequence comes from Cervus canadensis, assembly GCF_019320065.1. Classification (NCBI taxonomy): domain Eukaryota; kingdom Metazoa; phylum Chordata; class Mammalia; order Artiodactyla; family Cervidae; genus Cervus; species Cervus canadensis. Next base: position 39,859,940 of record NC_057392.1, read on the forward strand.
GTGTGACAGCAGACCATATTGATAGAGAAAGGAAGACCCAAAGCCTCAGAAGACCTTTAATACCCAATAAGAAGAGCCACTGGGTATCTTGGGACACACGGTTGCCAGAGCAAATACAGAACACTCAGTTAACTTTGAATTTCAGATAATAGCAAGTCATTATTGGTAAAAACGTTCTGCACATTTCACTGTTCATCTGAAATTCAAATTTAACTGGACATACTATAGTTTATTTTTATTTAATAAATCTGAAAATGCCCCCAGAAAGTTTTCAGAAAGGTAGGCCTCAAAGAGCAGAGTCTTTATTATTCTTCCAAATAAAAAAAATTATTTTCATTACCTTGCATATTTCCAACATATATCCTAACTGTAATCATGCAGTTTGATTCAAACTGGAAAAGCCAGGTACCCCCCCTAAAATTGATATAATATTCTTAAATGCTCTGAATTCCTTTTTATTATGTTAAATTACTTATTCCCCCATCAATATCTTAATATAAGGACCACTGCCAGAACTTAAATCCATTGAGTTCTCTCTGATAGCAAAATCAAGGTCCTTTAAAAGATATGGTATACAAAGAAAGAAAATACTGGCTTAAATAACCAAATGTCAAAGGGAAGACAAGAAGAAGGGGGAAAAAATCTGGTGATTGAAAAAAGAAGGAAACAATAAGTATTTAAATCTGATCATTATACTATTTAGTTTCTCTTGTGAACAAATTAAAATTGAGTAAACTCCCTATTTGCGTATTTAGCTCAATCTAAAGATTTTCATGGCTGCTTTCTAATTCTTTCAGAGACTGATTCCCCTCAAGCTTTAGGATGAATGTACCTGTTTATCTTGCAACTTGGACAATTTCAATTGAAAGGCCATTTGACTGATGTCAGTAAGAAAACTACTGCTATTTGTAAAAAGGATTGGAGTGAGGCAGTTTGAAAGTTAGAGATATGTTTCTCCTACCCCCTCATGCTCCAGAAGGAAAATAGTCACTTCTGTTAAAAACAAAACAAAAAATAACAATTGAACATATTCAAAGATTAATAACGCAATTGGTGTGATGAATGATCGTGTGCGTGTGTGCATGCATGTGTGTGTATGTATGTGTGTGTGGAGTGTAGGTCAAGGCATTGAGCTCCTCAAGGTAGCTGGAAACACAAACAAGTATCTCGTGAAGTGTTCCCAAGGCAGAAATGATAGCTTTCTTTTTCAAACCCCATGCAGAGGCTCTTTAAGACCTTAGTATAAGGACATAAAATGGCTGCACAGGGTCTCTTAAGTTCCAGCCAAACAATTAATTTCCAGCCCTCACACCATACATTTGATCTCAGAATGCTTGTCCTGTGTTGTGCTCCTTGCAAGACAAGCCCATCTGCGGCTTCAAAGAGCATCTGAGGAGGGTGTGGCCAGCTGGTTTGCAAGCTGCTGCTCCCCCCAAACCATGCACCCCAGAAATGGAGGGAGATTTCCTCCCACCCTGAACTACTGTCATTTATGGTTATTAGTATACATAGGAGTCTTCAAATTCCCAAGTCTCTTTTGGCAAGCCTGTTCATAGTGCGGCAGTCCAGGTTTGGTTATTTTTATGGAGCAGAGGGAATGTCAACACAGTTGGAGGTCAATTGATCCTGGCCTATGAAATTAGAGGTGCCCAGCATGCTGAAGGTCATATTCACAGGGACAGAAACATGCTGTGAATTCAAGGCTTTGGAGCAGAAGGTAGCTGTGCTGTGAATCCTGTTCACTGGATTTGTTTTTTTAGGTTAATTCACCCATAGTTCTATGGTCTCAATCCTAGGATCAAAATGATGAAAGGACTGTGGAAACCTCCAGCTGCCTGATCATTTTATTTTACAGTGAAGGAAACAACAGTTCTGAAAAGTAAAGAAGGAGTTGATTAGGTGATCTCTAATGGCCTTCCAGCACTTTCTTAGCAAGGTGATGCATTTGGTAACAAATCCAACCACAGGGGCTAAACCACAGGCAGAGGTTTGTTTTTCTTTATGTAATGATAGATATGAAAGCTAGGAAGCACAGGCTGGTATAGAGGCTCCCCAGTGCCAAGAAGGAGCAATATTCCAGTATTTCTGTTCAGTGCATGACTCTAGATTTCACGCTTTTCACCTCCAGTGATAGCACCTAGGCAGGAAGAAGGACAAGAGACAGAGTTGCTCCAGCTGACCAACAGAATTGTAAGTAAGTATAAAATTTGCTTCAGTAAACATTGATGTGTTAGAATTTTCTATTACACAGAAATATTATGGAAATAACTAATCCAATTGGACCATGGCTGGAATTAGTCATAATGAAAACTTGGAGATTCCTGAGTGGTATCTGGCCTTTAAACTCTGTGGTAATTTCAAAAGAGTTCTCAAGATCACTCTGACATCTAGGTTTATTCTAGAAGGAAACACAAAGGGCAAAGGAGAGGACTTCAGAATAACAATCAGCCACAGAAAGTGCATTGCCCAGATTTTTTCCCTCCATTAATTTGACTGGAGGTACTTCCCAGATCCATGCATCTGTTTCCTGATATACAGGACTCTGTGCTGTGTGTTATGCCTAGTAGCTCAGTCATGTCTCTTTGTGACCTCATGAGCTGCAGTCCACCAGGCTCCTCTGTCCATGGGGATTCTGTAGGTAAGAATACTGGAGTGGGTTGCCATGCCCTCCTCCAGGAGATCTTCCCAACCCAGGGATCGAACCCAGGTCTCCCGCACTGGAGGTGTATTCTCAGTCTTGGACCAACTGAGCCACCAGAAAAGCCCAAGAGTACCAGAGTGGGTAGTCCTTCCCTTCTCCAGGGGATCTTTCAGACCCAGGAATCAAACTGGGCTCTCCTGCATTGCAGGTGGATGCTTTCCTACCTGAACTACCAGGGACCTATATAGGACCCTACTCAGCTTGTAAAATTTAAGCATACAAATGCTGTGCTACTTCTCAGAAATTGTGTGAAGACCTTCAAAGAAAGGGCCTGTGAAGGTCTGAAGCATTATAATAATGAATAATTCACCACACTACTTAGCTTCCAGAAAAGGGCAGTTGAGGATTCAAAAGGAAATTAGACTTGCTGTCTTCTTTATAATTGACAAGTGCACCTTGGAACTAACACAAGAATCTTCTCATTAGCCCAGGTCCTAGTTATACTTATGGGTACACAACAAAAACACTACCTCAGCCGCTGGACCCTTGCCGCTTGCAGCCAAAGCCCCCAGGGAAACAGACAAACTACTATTTCCAGTGGCAACCGGCAGGCCCCAAACAGTAGGTTAACGGCAAGAGTCTGGAGAGAGTAGGGGGAAAGGATTTTCCTCAGGAAGCCCAAATTGGCTGCCTATGTACCATAAGGGGATCTCGAGAAACCCTTCAATTCCTTGTCACTCCACTCTCCCTATCTGAAGTAAAACAAACTCAACAGCAGCTACATCTGATCACCAACGAGGGGCTGGCTTCCCTCCCATAGGGCTTTGTAGTTACACAGAGTCCACTCTGGCATCTAGTCAGCTGGCCAAATTCTTCTTAAAATTCTATTTTCTGTGCTCTGAACAATTGCTCTTATTTATAATCATCCAGTGGAGAAGGCAATGGCACCCCACTCCAGTACTCTTACCTGGAAAATCCCATGGACGGAGGAGCCTGGTAGGCTGCGGTCCATGGGCTCACTAAGAGTCAGACACAAATGAGAGACTTCACTTTCAATTTTCACTTTCATGCATTGAAGAAGGAAATGGCAGTCCACTCCAGTGTTCTTGCCTGGAGAATCCCAGGGACAGAGGAGCCTGGTGGGCTGCTGTCTATGGGGTCACACAGAGTCAGATATGACTGACGTGACTTAGCAGCAGCAGCATAATCATCCAGTGACCAGCGAAAACCATAGCCAGGAAGTATATGTGGTTCAGTAAACCGTCTACAAGCACGAGCTACCCTCAAATGAAATGTGGCTTGTGTAGATGACAGGAAGACTTCCTGTGAAGTTAAGAGAGCTGGAGAGCCTATTGAGAAACTATCCTGTCCTCTGTTTTTTAATATAAGAAGGAAAAACAAACATACATGGAAGAATTTTTCTTTTCCTACAAAAGAGAAGTCAAGCTTTTTTGTTCCTAAGATCTGGACTATTCTTACCCACAGGGGATAGAGAAGCAGTAACCAGCCTTGTGTTTTCAGACAAAAGAGAAGTTGCTAAGTAAATCTGAGTCACTCAGATGATAAATAGGCTTTTTTGTACTGACAGTCAGGACCAGAGTTCACAAATGCAAAGCCTTTGTGGAGGAGGCAGACGGTGGAAATAACCCATGCTGACCTTGTGGGATAAATTCTAGCTGACCTCTGGCTTCCTTGGGAGACAGGAGGAGGTGGGAGAGACTGGGCAAGCTAGAGAGTTCATGTCCTGCCTGAAGAGGGGTGATGCCACTCAACCACAGCTGGCTGTGGCTATTTGCAAACACAGGATGCATTCCCATTCCTGGAACATGGAGCAGCAGCAGCCATGCATGGAAAAGAGCAGGGCTCTCCTCCACCGGACTTAAAGAAGCTTCCCAGGATGCTTCTATGATAGAAGCAATGCACTGAACACCTCTGCAAAATATGTAACATTGTATGTGACTCCTAGGGTGAGGCTTCTGGGGCCTGAACTAGAAACTAATCATCACACCCAATAAATTCTAGTGTCTTACACCACCATACTGGGGAGTACTATAACAATTGTAACAACAATTACAATGGGAATTGCTGTGCATCCTAGAATTTACAAATGGTATAGGTTTTGAGTTGGGTCTGTCAAGGAGAATTGTGAAAATAGAAAACTGGGGAGTATAGAAAAAGGAAATAGATAGGTGGCAGAAGAAACTGTATTGGAGGAATATCACAGGGAAAATGAAGAAAGCAAATCTGTGTCTCAGAGTGATACTCTGGTGTGTAAGGAGGGAGAGAACTGAAGAACGTGTAAGAACTATGATAAGTAGATGCTTACTAAGAAGGACATAAGAGTCAAGAATCCCAAGTCACACAATCAGGTGACTAGTGACTATCTGGTTGGAGAACCAGATGAAGGAACAAGGTCTTTCTTAACATATTAAAAATATATGTGAATTAAATAAATGTGAATCAAATCTAGAGGATGTAATCCAGAAATGTATGCATGATACAGGGGATCACAAATGGAAATTAAGAGCACTTACACATCATTCATAATTTAAGATATTTAATATCCTTAATTTGACTTAGAGAACTATATTGTTTTTTTTTTTGTATCGGCAGCTGTGGCAAGCCACAGAAACCAAACTATATTGGTTAGATTAGAAGATAATTTATTTGAAGGATATTAGGTAGCTCACAAAATCATGAGAGCCAAGTTCAGAAAAAGAACAGGGAGTAAGGGGAAGTAAAAAGCAGCCAAGATCCTACCATAGCAAAAGTACCCCTGGATACCACTGCCCATGAACACTCACTGCTGGGACATACCACTCATGATTCCATGGCCGCCTCCACCCTTAACCTCTGGGAGTATCTTAACCTATCTCTCAGTTCAAGATTCAAAGTTTTGGAAGCACATCTAATTGGCCAAGTTTAGGGTGAATCTTAGGGTGATCTGCATCTTGGGTGTCCCTCCACCTGTGGATTCCATAATAGGAGCCAGAATTCTCATAGGACTCCCCCTAGTAGAAGAAGGCTGTTCCAGAATGAACACACACACAAATGCCTTTCCATTTATTAAACTATACTTAGATTATAATGCTTCTACTGACTTTTCTCTCAAGAAGAGTCTTCTTACATGAGCTTATTTTATCAGTTATAAGTTCTTATATTATGATGAGATTTCTATTAGCTAAGTCACATAACAAGGGAAAGATTACCATACAACTGTGTGAACCCAGGTCAAACTGTAAAAATGTAGCAAAGCCGTTGTATACTCAATGCCTGTACTTTCTGTCCAGCTAGTCAATGTTAGCGTTAATGAGTATAAATTAGTGAGCACCACTGTGACAATGAAAAGTAGAGGGGGGAAGGAGAAGTTGAGAGATAAAGAAATGGAGAGAAACAGATACATGAAAGACTTGATCTCTAACCGAAAGAATAACCAGAATGAAATGACTTAAGAGCACTCATAATACTTATGCCTGAAATTGAGTACATAAATCATGAGTTGTGTAGACTGTACATTGATCAGAGTCACTACTGGCATTTCAGTGAGGAATAACTCTGGAGTGGTGAATTTTGATCTAGCTCAGAACAAAGAAAACCAATTCAGTAATTCATTCTTATAAAGTTAGTGATTTATTCATTCACTACTTCAAAAGATATATATATATATCTATATAACAGATATATATATTATATATATATACACAAGCACTTACTATGTACAGAAAATCAAACAGTTGAGAAAAGAGCATTGATGAGCAGAACCATATGAAATAGAAAGATAACTTAGTAACAAAAATGTATTATAAAATAATATTTTAAATTGGTCTCATCCTTCAGAGAAATTCAAGAAGCGACAGTGAATGAACAAACTAATTCTCAAGTTCTTAGGGAAATTAGGAATAATGGAAACAATATTTTCCCCCTTATTTTATTTTTTAAACTTTTTGTTTTATATGGAAGTATAACTCATTAACAATGTTGTCTGTTGCCAAAATGGCCATCATCAAAAACTCACAAAAAATAAATGCTGGAGAGGGTGTGGAGAGAGGGGAACTCTCCTACATTGTTGGTGGGAATGAAATATCTTGAAAGGAAAGGAACAGGTTGGAGGACTTCCCAAGTTAAAAATTTGCTACAAAGCTGTAGTAACCAAGAGAGTATAGTAATGGCCTAGAATATACTTATAGATTAATGGAATAAAATTGAGAGCCCAGAAACAAACTCATATATTCATGGTCAATTCATGTTCAAAAGGATACCAAGAAAATTGAATGGAGAAAGAATAGTCCTTGCAATAAATAGAAGCTAGAAAAACTAGATGTCTACAAGCAAATAATGACTCTGAGTCTATACCTGATTCCATATAACAAAATTAACTCAAATAAATCAAAGGCTTAAATTTAAGAGCTAAAACTATATAACTCTTAGAGGCAAATAGGTGTAAATCGATATGAACTTCGATTAGATCAGTTTCTTAGATATGACATCAAAGAAAGTATCCAAGGTTAAAACAGATAAATGGAACTTTAACAAAATTTAAAACTTCTGCATCTAAGGACACTATGAAGCGACTGAAAAGACAACCCACAAAATGTCAAGCATATATTAGATAAGTGTCTAGTATCCAGAATATAAAGAATACTTACAACTCAATGGCAAAAAGATAAATAATTGAAAATGGGCAAAAGATGTAAATGGACATTTCTCCAAAGAAGATACAAAAAAAGACTACTGAACACAGGAAAAAGATGTTCAACATCATTAGTCATTAGGGAAATGCAAATCCAAACCACAGTGAAACACCAGATGAGACCCACTAAGATGGCTGGAATTAAAATAAACAAACCAGAACATCATGTGGTGAGGAGGATGCAGAGAAACTGGATCACTCATACTTTGCTGGAGGGGATGTGAAATGGTAATGCCACTGTGGAAAATAGTTCGGCAGTTCATCAAAAAGCTGAAAGAGCTAAAGTTAATTACATGAAGCAGCAATTCCACCCCTAAACATATAGGCAAGAGAAACGAAAATGTATGTTCACACAAAAATTTGTACACATGCTCATAGTACCTTTATTCACAACAGCTCAAAATTATAAACCCAAATGTCTACCAACTAATGAATGGATCAAGAAAATGTGGTATATCCATGCAATGGAGTATTTTTCAGCTCTAAAAAGGAAAGTAGGGCTGTTACAAGATACAACCTGGATAAACTTTGAATATATTATTGTAAGTGGAAGAAATTACACAAAATCTGACCAAAAAAGGTCACATATTCTGTTTATATGAAATGCTTGAATTAAGTAAACCCAAGTAGAGACCAAAAGTAGATGACTAATTTTCAGGAGCTGAAGGAAATAGGTATTAGGACTGATGCTAATAAGTACAGGGTTTCTTTTTGGGTAACGGAAATGTTCTAGAATTACATAATGAGATAATGACGCAACATAGTGAATATACCAGAAAAAACTCTGAATTGTACACTTTAAAATGGTGAATTTTGTATTATGTGAACTATATCTCAATTTAAAAGAAGGGAAACAAAGGCAATTGTAGCCTTTGAATAAAACAAGAATATGCTGCTATGAAAGCATATTCAGAAAGAAACTGTTCTTACAAGTTAAAACATTACTAATGAAAAAGAAATAAAAATTCAATTAATTAGAAAATTAATAAACTGCACCCAGCTTAAGATTGATTTATTGACACAAAGATAGTTTTTAAAATGACACTTAGCAAAAAGAAATTAACTGAAAAATATGAAAGTATACTTAGGCAATGTGAAAACCAGTTCAAAATAGCACCACTGATAAAATACATTGTTTTTCAGTCTGCAGGTTTAGCCCTTCAGCGGGTAATTCTATCAAATTAGTGCTCTATGAGTTGTATTTTTGAAAAGAGAAATGGGATAGATGAGATAGATCTGAATGGTATAGATAGATACACAGTAATGTGCAAGTGTATACTGAATAGCATGTACATGTATATGGCTCTTATTTCAGATTTTGGTAAACAAAAGCTTGATAGTAAATGATAATCTAATGAAATATCAATCATGTAGAAATATTGACAATGTGGGAGCCAACACAAAGAAACAAGAATAAAAGATAATTTCCTCATACTGAAGAAAAGCACAAAATCTATTCGACTGAAGGGCCAAATACATGAGGAACAAATAAAAATACATCTAAAACTGCATAATTTTAGAGATCATTTTATATATTCAATGACTTAGAGGGCAAAGAATAGTGCAGTGCTATCCTCAACCTTCTCAGGGAGGAAAGATTCTAAACCAAATCTTCATATTTAGAAAAATAACAATCAAATACAAGAGAAAAATGAAGACAGATAAAAATTCTGAAAGTTTACAACATACACTCTTTATGAATAAAAGAAATTACTCAAGAAGGTACTCCCTCAAAGTGAACAAAAAGGAACTAAGAGAATTACCTAGGATATATGCTCAAGTATAACTTAGAAGAAAGGGGAAAAGCTTAAAAGCATTGAAAAAGGAATTCACTAAAATGAGATGATAAAATTTCTCTGCTACAGAGTTTAAATGACACTGGGAGCAATTAATTCATTCTTTGAGTTAAATACACTTCTTAGTTTTACAGGGAATGGTATGTATACACGAATATAATATTGTGAACTATGTGGGTAAGTTTCAAATTTTAGAAATCAACTGATGAAGCTGAAATATGTATGGGCATAACACTGATCAATGGTAAGGTTATTCATGTAAATATGATAACAAATGATAAAAATTGACTTATAGGAAAAGAATGAGGGGGCAATTGCTCTAATTCTTTCATTTTAATATCAGGAAATAATAGAATATATCTAAAGTCACTAAATCAAGAATTTGAAGTTATAAAGTCAACAACTAGATAAACTAAAAATAAGATAACACAAAAAGTAGAGTATAAGCATTTTAGAATCATTCCCTGGTGCATCCTCCCATTTATTAGAGATAACAGAAGAAAGTATTAATATTTCTCAAATCTTATAATGAAACTCTACTTTGGATGTTTCATTACTTATGATACCTTCCACGGGGATTGTATCATCTCCATGATATTTATAAAAACTGAATTCTGGTCTTACTATGAAATATTCAGCAGTGATACCACAAAGCAAAACTATTTGCTAAAAGCCTACCATATTTCAAGAATACGAAAATCCTTTTAAGTCAATAAAATACCTTTCTACAACAATCAGATGTGCAAATCTTCAAACTATTGACAATGTTAAGTACTGGCACAACTATTGAGAAAAAGCAACTCTCGTTGGCAGAGAGTTAGCTGGTACATTTTGGAGAACATTTTTAAAATATCTACTATATTTGAAAATGAACGTGTTGTTTGACTCTGTACTTTTACTTTAGGGAATATTTCCTAGAGAAACTTTGCAGATATTCACAAGGAGACATGACAAACAAATTTATTATACCCTCGATAGAGAAACACTGGGAATGACCCAAATATCCATCAGCAGGAAAAAAAAAAAAATGCAGTGTATTTCTCAAACTTTACACTATATATCAGTGAAAGAGAATAAACTAGAACTACCAATATCAACATGGCTAAACATCTAAAACATAATTTGCATAAAAACAAAAAAGTGTAAAGAAATTGTAGATGATATATGTATATGTATGTTTAATTGCTCAGTCATGTCCAACTCTCTGAGACCCTATGGAGCCCACCAGGCTCCTCTGGCCAAAGGATTTTCCAGGCAAGAATATTGGAGTGGGTTGCCATTTCCTCCAGGAGATCTTCCCAACCCAGGGATTAACTTGCATCTCCTGAATTGGCAGGTGGATTCTTTACCACTGCACCCTTGGAAGTCCCATGGTAAATCCTTTGCTTGAAGTTTATAAATGAGCTAAACAATGATGTTTAAGATATATTCACCTGTGATAACAATATAAAAATGTGCATGGGGATAATAAATATCAAATTCAATACAATATCTCTAAAGAAAATCACTGTATATGAACTTTTTTATAATTAAAAACTATGTAAAATAAAGGTTAAAATTGATAATGCTTTGCAATAAGTATATTACCCATAAAATTTTCTTTATGCTTATATTACCTATAATAGAAATTCTCTCAGTTTCTCTCTCTTTCTCACATACACTCACACACACACACCCTTCAAGGAGGTTCAGACTCATTGGAATAAAATAATTTCTGAGAAAGAATGCCTATAAACAAGTAAGATTCTTTCTGTAATGTGCACAGTGTTGCACAAATCAGAGGTACTCTTATAATAAGATTACCAGCATATTGGGAGAGGCAGATACTAAGCCAATAAACATAAATAACATAATTAGTACTTGTGGTAAGTGCCATAAACTATAAATATTTATTGGAGATGGGGAGGCTAAGGGGGTGGTATAAGTAGAAATGTCTTTCCTGAGATGAAATATGTGAATATGTGAGCTGAGGCCTAAAAGATGAGTAAGAACCAAGAGAAACATGGTAGAAAGCTTCTTCCAGGCACATGAAACCTCAAGTGTAAAATCCCTGATACCATGAACAGATTCCCAAGTTTAAGGAATTCAAGGGATGGTTGCATTGCTGAGCAGAGTGTATGAGAAAGTTCAAGTCTTCAGACACAGGGCAGAGGCCAGAATCAGGAATTTGGATCTTATCCTAGGGGCAATGGAAAGCCATTGAATGTAGTTTAGGAAAACATGTGTTATGATTTCGGAGAAGGCAATGGCAACCCACTCCAGTACTCTTGCCTGGAAAATCCCATGGGCAGAGGAGCCTGGTACACTGCAGTCCATGGGGTTGTGAAGAGGGGGACACGACTGAGTGACTTCATTTTCACGCATTGGAGAAGGAAATGGCAGCCACTCCGGTATTCTTGTCTAGAGAATCCCAGGGACAGGGGAGCCTGGTGGGCTGCCATCTATAGGGTCGCACAGAGTCGGACACAACTGAAGCGACTTAGCAGCAGCAGCAGTGTTATGATTTATTTATTTAGAAGATTATGTTGACTGCTAGGTAGAAAATTGACTGGATAGAGAAAATAGCTTCAAGATAACAGTTTCAAATCACCATATGCATACAAGTACTATATGTAAATGTTCCAAAATCATTTTAGGCGGATGACTCCTCTGGATGCACGTAGGGAAGAGAAAAATCCTTTCCTCTGCCCTGTTACATTCAGCAACTGGGGCCTTGAAAATTCAGGTGACAAAGACATATTAAGATGAGTAAAAGCATATAAAACTTTCTAAATGTTAATATTTTTAGATAGCATGGGGGAGGGTCTTCACAGAACATTAAGTGAAAATGCTCCCAAAGCATTTAGGCCTGAAAACTTATGTATCATTTTAACAAATAGTAATAAATTGTGGATTTATCTCCATAAGACAAAGGAAAGGGAGTTGGACTTCTATGATTTTTAAATTGTGGGAAATTAATATATGGGGGAAACTAATGGAAGACAGGGTTATGTTAATAGGTTTTGTTTATGAGGATTTAAGTTGCTGTCATTGCCAGTGATGAGTCCTCTTCTCTTCAGGGTATAGGAAGGAAGAGAGTCATGTCCACAAAGGGGAATGTATGCCCCGCTTTTAACAGAAAGGGGGCAAGTAGAGTCTTTCTCTGCATCTGCTGTTTCTCAATGACTTTCAGTGCAAAATAATCCATATGCCAAATGACATGTTTTGGAGAGGCATATTCTGATCCCCTTCAGTACACTGGTAAGAGTATGAACTTTTGAGACAAAGAATACCAATTTCAAATTTCAGTTTCATTACATACTAGCTCCACAACCCTGGGCAATGATAATATATAACATTTACTGATTTCTTACTAATAGCCTAGTGTCTGGTATATAATAAGTTTTATATTCATTATCTCATTGAATCCTCAGAACAAATCCATGGAGTTAGGTTGTATCTTGTATTCACTCCAGTACATATAAGAAAAACTCAGACTATAATGTTTATTAACACATCCACAATGCCTAACTACTTTAAGTGGTGAAGTCAGGTTTTGAACTCAGGCAGTCTTGAGGCCCTGTGTTAGGCTGAGTCACCTTGGTATCACAGCATCTTCATTTTATAGATAAACTAAGGATGAGGGGACCAATTCATGGGATTAATACCACATTAAATGAAATAACCTAGTCAGTCCAATATTAGCACAAAGTTGCTGTTTTCACATTTATTTTAAAAGAATAATATAACTTTTCTCTTTTTAAAAAAAGTCTTAAAAATTTCAAAGTGCTTTAGTTGCTCATGAATTTCATAGTCCAGTAAGTAAAGAGAAATTGAGAACATTAATGTCATGCACCAATGCATCATTTCTACCCAGCTAAAGTCATAACTTTTCATTGACATCAATGCTCAGAAATCAGTCATCAACAACCGTATCTGGAAAACACAGTAGAAATGAAGGACTGGTAATCATTTTGGCAATCTTTAACCTGAGAGCCATAATGTTAGAACTGGCAGACAGTGGACCAACTTGGCAGCTGAGGCCAAGAAAGGTAAAACTGAGGCCTGAAAAGGTAAATACAGTGAGTGAAGAGCTACTTCCTTAATTCAGTACTGTGAGTGTTTGAAAATAGATTCATGAACATACACAAATATCATAAACTGATTTTCTGATGAAACAGAGATGGTAGAGTCAACCTTTCCAAGCCAAAATATGGGCAGAGCAAATCATGGTGTGGGTCTCCACAGTCTTTCTACTTGACATCACTGCAGCAGGGATAGCAACCAGGATGTGCCACTTCTAAAAAGATGCCACCTACTCTCATATGCATGCAGTGTTTTATAAATGGTGGAGCTCCTCAGAAAACATGTTGCAGCATAACAGTGATAAAATAGTAAGTATCATTATTTAATGAGCATGAAAAGCATATTAAATTATGCCTACATCTTTCTACACAACAGAAATTAAAAGTGAAATAATAAATCAATCAGTTGAGTACTAACTGCCACTCTCCTTCCTGCACCACCCATTCCCAATTGCCAATCTTGAAGTCTCACAGCAGCCAGACAATTTAGATAAATCCATTTTCTATTCTGCAGTTTCACAAATGCCTTAGTTCTATTTACTCCATATGGGGAAAGACATGTATGTAAAAAGTTAAACTGACCCTAATTAGCAAAATGCTTGCAACTATAGATTTTAAAGTGATATACAGAAAAGTTCTCCTAAGGCTTAGGTGGGAAAGGTAATACTCCAAAACCCACCCTTCCCTGCTCCAAGCCAGACAGGGGCCAGTAATCAATGGTGGGGTTAGGGAGAAGGAAAGACAGACAGGACCTTTCTCCTTCATTTGTCTTAATTCTACATCGTGTGTGTGCCTGTTCAGGGTGTCCAACTCTTTGTGACCCCGTAGACTATAGCCCACCAGGCTCCTCTGTCCATGGAGTTTTCCAGGTAAGAACACTGGAGTGGTTGCCGTTTCCTTCTCCAGGGGATCTTCCCAGCCCGGGACTGAACCGCATCTCCTCCATTGGCTGGCGGATTCTTTACCAGGTGAGCGACCAGGGGAGCCCAGAGTGCATTGCTTAAGAAAAGAGTGAAGTTGAGATGAAATATGAAGCTTAATAGAAAAAGAGTCACATAGGAAAGAAAGGGAATGGGACTGGGGGCCATGGGCTTTTACACCACATAGAACTGCGTTTGTATCTCATTATTTCTGCCTCTTGACAGTCAAGTTACTTAACCTCTTGAACTCCCATTACCAAGACCAAAAATACTATGTACTTCATGGAGATTTTCTGGGGAGATGACATGTACATAAAACATGCTAGACATCAGACTAAAGACTTTACATAGTTTATCTCATTTTCTCCTCATGAGAACCCTGTGAGATGAGTGCTATCACCAACCTAAATTTACAGACGAGAAAACCGAGGTTCAGAGAATTAAAGTAACTTGCTCCAGGTTATAGAGCTATTAAGTTTTCTAGCCAAGATCAGGCCAGTAGCTTCCAAAACCCAGACTCTGAACCACTACTTTACCGATGCTCCTTCTCTTTGGGGTAACGGGTTGTCCTTTCCATGGGGCTCTTCCCATTGAAGTTGTATCCTCCTCTGTTATGCCGATAATCACATTCCATGCATTTCCTTCGGCACTCATCCTAATTTAAAATTATATGTTGATTTATGTACTTATTTGTTTGCTATCCCCCATTGGACTGTAATCCTCCCCAACATAGGATCGAATCTTTTTTTTTCTAACCTTCATGCTGCAGCTCGTAAGGCACTTGATGCATAGTAATACTCAAAAAATAAGTCGAAAAAGATGGAAAAGTAAATGCAGGTGCAAGTGAAAAAAGGTCAGAGGAATTTTAAGTTCCCTAAGAACAAGGACTGTGATTATTCATCCCACTTTCTCCAGCATCTGCCACAATGCCTGATACAATGAGAACTCAATAAATGTTGAGGAAATTAATGACTATGACTGGTTATATATAAATAATTTGTTTTCCTGAATTTAAGTCATTAAACTTGTCCTTTCATTTATTCAGCAGACAGCAAGAAAAGCACGAATAGTGACCTCACAGAGTTGCCTTCTAAAAAGATGTTAAACCAATTTAAAAATAACTGAAAGAATTTCTAGCTTTTACCATAAAGTGGCTCTTACCTTCTAGTTGTATGTTTTAAGCCCACTCACTCTTCTTTTCCATTTAAGTTCATTCTGAGACTCTTTTAAAGCTATGATCGCTCTTCTTTTCTCCATGATCTCCTGTATCTAGACCTGGTGCCTCAAAGTAAGGCCTCTTGTCCCAGCGAAGATCTGCTAGATTGAGGACTTGGAAAAACAGCCAGCCATCTGTTTTAACAAGCCCTCTAAAAGAACCTTGTTTTTCCTGCATCTGAATCACCTGAAGAACTCATTATCACAAGATTTCTGGACTCCACCCTCAGAGTTTCTGATTCCCAGCGGTCTAGGGAGGGCTTGAGAATTTGCATTTCTAACAACTTCCAGGTGATGTTACTGCCCTTGGCCCAGGAACCACACACAGAGAAACTCTGTCCAGAGGCTAGACATAAGCCTGGAGTTCTCAGTTCTGGCCATATATCTGAGCTACCAGGGGATTCGATGCCCAGGTTGCACTCCAAAACAATTGAATCAGAATGTCCAGGTGTAGATACATAGTTTGTAAAGTTCTCCAGGTGATTCCAATGTATAGCCCAAGTTCGAGAATCACTCTAGATCAATGCTTCTTAAACTTAATGTGCATACCATGGCTTGAAGTCTGGGACCGGCTCTTTGTTCATAAAATATGGTCTGCAGAGCAGCAATTTGAACATCTCCTGAGACTTATCAGAAATATAGGTTTCTGGCCCTACTTCAAAATTCTCTTTTAGAATCTGCATTTTAACAAGATCCTGAGGTAATTCTTAAGCACATTAGAGTTCAGGTGTGTATCCAGGTACATACAAGTGCATACTTTCTCCTAGTCCTCCCATCCTTGTTCTATTACAGTCCATAGTGTGCTCTAGATTGTATGGCAAACTATTCTCCTTTCCATCCACTCAAGGTCTTTAGACTTCCTGAAGAGGAGAACATTTGCAGTCTCTTTGTGGCTACATCATAGAGTGCTGTGATTTCCATAATTTTAGAGGAGCAAGGCATCCCAGGGGACAAGCAAGTGGGTGGAGGCACCCATAGAGGAGGCAGCTGTTTTAAGATGGGATGGGTATTCCTTCCTAATTCTACTAATGACTGAAACACAAGAAGCACTAGGCTCTTTATGCTTTTAGAGCAGATGGAGGAAAATTTTAACTGCCTCTGATGACTCAGAAATCCAAGTTCTATTCTAGGTTCTGTGACTTTGGAAAGCTTGTTTATCTCAGCTCCAACTAGTCAAGTTGTGGAATAACTTTGTCTTAAAAAAATAAAATAAGTCATAGAAAGCAGCAGTGCCAACAGCCAACTTCACATTTCCCCTGTTACTCTGGGGGATAAAAATGGCTGAGTTGGCATCAGATCAACCTTCAGCTTTGGAGAACAGGCTGAAATGGAGTAAAGAAACTCTAAGCATTCCCCTTTGATTAAAAAAAAAAAGAAAAAAAAACATAGAATAAAAGAGAGAACAAAGTCTGTACAGCACATATGACAAACCCTATAGCTATGTCATTGAAATGGCAACAAAGAGATAAAATAATTGAGGATTAAAGGCAAAATCATCCCTGGATATCTGAGCCCCAGTAAAAGAATGACAGTAATAATAACTGACATTTATGTAATACTTTGCTCTTTGTCTCAGTTGGCCTCACAATTTTATGAAAGACCTATTACAAGATTATTCCCATTTTGTAGGTGGAAAAACCTGAGGTATAAAAGGTCAGTGTCTTAAACAAAATCTCAGAGATAATAAACATCAGTGCTAGTGGGTAACCATATCTTATGACTTTAAATTCTACAGGTTTTCTTGGAAATATTCTATGCTTCAAAGAAGCCAAATGCTCCCCATTGTTACTTGGCCTTTGACAATGTTTACTCATAATCTTCCATTGGCCGTGGCGTGATGATTCTCCTAGTCTAAGAAAAATTCTATGAGAATCCACAGAGAGAGAAAAAGGAGGTAGGTCAATTGCCAAGTTATCATCCAATTTAGTTTTCTCCAAACATTGGTAAAAAATAAAAACCACATGGGTGCCTGTTAAACACCTTTTTTCACCAGGCACTCTGAAGATTCTGATGTAAAATGTCTTGGATGGGGCCTGGGAAATTTTTAAGTATGTATATGCATTTTTTTTCTTTCATTAGACAAGACTGGGGAGAACTGATCTTAACTCATGAATCTACAATTGAGATTAGAATTATAGTTAAATGAAAATGCCATTTTAATATTTCTAATATCTGCCTTTTTAATCCATGATGAATCTAGGCATCCCCTCCAAAGATCTAGATCAATCCTATTCTGTTGTTTGTGTTTTAATAAAACCCCTGGCAATTAAAGGGATGTTTTGATATCATATGATCTATAAGTAAGAGTCCTCGTTCACTCCAGGTTCTGAGGTTTCTACCCTATGCTCACATACCACCTGGATATAAATATGTGAGCCTAAAGCTCTGGTGGGTTTCCCAGGTGACTCAGACAGTCAAGTCTGTCTGCAATGCAGGAGACCCGGTTTCCATCCTGGGTCAGGGAAATTCCCTGGAGAAGAGCATGGCAACATACTTTGGGATTCTTGCCTGGAGAATCACATGGACAGAGGAAACTTGTGGTCTACAGTCCATGGGGTCGTGAAGAGTCAGACACGACTGAGCGACTAACACACACAAAAAGCTCTGGTATCTTAGTTGAAACAATCTGGAAACACTCTCTGCTGCTGCTGCTAAGTCACGTGAGTCGTGTCCAACTCTGTGTGACCCCATAGACGGCAGCCCACCATAGCACTCAGTAACTCTTGCTCTCAGGAAAAAAAAAAAAAAATGTACATACAATCTAAACCTTTAACATTTCAATTTAGCTCCTTTTGAAAGTGTTGCTAGCTTTCTAATACTGATGTTAACTGCCTCAAATCCTTTTTTTTTTCTTTTAAATAGATTTGTTACAAATTCCAGTAGATAAATAATCAAAAAGATAGGATGGAAAGGCTGTATGGAAAACCAGATGGCCAAAGCATAGAAATCTATGTTGTTGATAGGTCTGTTCAGTGATGAGGATTTATGGAGCTAGGATGGAATTGATTCAATGTATAGGCATAGAGTGAGAGCATATGCAACGTTAAATTGCAACATATGTAGATTATGGAAGTTGTCAGAGAAGAAAATGGTGTTAACAACAATTTAGAAATAATATAAAAAAGCTGGGGCCAAATAAATCAGGATAAAAATTCGTCAAGTGGACTTCAGTAAGAAGTGGTAAAAAGAATAAAATGCCAAACGATAATAGTAACAAAAATACTAATAATAGCTCATAATTCAGCATTTACTATGTGCCACAAACTATTCCTAGCACTTTACATGAAATACCTCAATCAATCTTGAATAAGTGCTATTGCTATCTCTATTTAACATATCGACTTCCCTGGTGGCTCAGATGGTAAAGTATCCTGCAATGTGGGAGACCTGGGTTTGGTCCCTTAGTTGGGAAGATCGCCTGGAGGAGGGCATGGCAACTCACTCCAGTATTCGTGTCTGGAGAACCCCCATGGACAGAGGAAACTTGAGAGCTGAAGTCCATGGGGGTGCAGAGTTGGACACAACTGAACAACTAAGCGCAGACATATAAGGAACCTAAGGCAAAGGTTACTAAATTGGACTAAGGTCAAACAGTTTACAAGGGACTGAGGTGACCGAATTCATAGGCAAATATCACCAGATTAGAAATTGTACCTCAAGGCAGCTCCATTCACATACAACCTATCCTAGATCCTTCAGCCTTAATCACTGCCATTGTCTTAGAGAATCTTTCTTACTGAGATGTGCACTTTCCATTTGTGGCTCCCCAACAAATCTTCTTCAGGTATCTTCAGCCTACAACCTTGAAGGGGAATTCACTTAAGAATAGGATGGGATGGTGAAAAAGTCACACAAACACACCTAAAATGAAGCAGTAGTGTGATGCCAAATTAGCATCAAATTCATAAAACATAAACAACCAGTCTCTACAATTCAGGACCAAATAACTCCATGTCCTTCATAAATAATAGTGATTAAATTTAATTAAGGGTAATGACTACATAATCCCAGGCATGGTTCATCTACAATTTTTTAATCTGTTTAACTCTTAAGAGGAAGGCTCTTGTACCCATGAAGGATTACTGTCTATATCCGAGGCCAGAATACAGGTCTCGTCTTACACAAGCACTAATCACCTACAATTTGTAGAGTCTATTTTGACTTTCCCGTTTACCTCCCCCATCTAGTTTGAGACAAAGGCAGAGAATTCTGGTATATAAGGTATCCTCTTAGTGCAGAAACTCTCTTGCAACCAAAAAGAAATCCCTGTGGAATAGTTTGTAATGGGATTTGAGCTGTGATAAGATATGCACATTTATGTGGAGGGGTAAAGACTGATTGACTCTTTTACTCTATGAAGAGAACAAGGTTATTTATCGATTACATGTTTTATAGCATCTTTCCTCCGAAAGGTTCAACTTATGCACCGTTGGGGGAAAGTTTGTCCAAGGGATATAATTTATGGAGGGTGAGGGAAGCAGGTGAGGGAAATAGTAAAAAATCATTAGGAAATATACAACCCCCTGAAAGAGCAGGTATAAGAAAATACATGCAATGCGCTTAGAGAAAAAGCTGAACACTAGTTTATCAAGAAGCAAAAAATGGATCAAGATGCACACACAAGCATGCTCATGTGCACAGATACACAGGATTTTAGAAATGATTAACAGGAACATATTTAATTAAAGTGATAAAAGCACCTGGAGTCTTGTAATCTCCAAAAAATACTGTCAAGGAGCAGAGCCCAGATCTCTGGAGCTCTGTAAACCCACATTCCCATTTTCTTCTCTTCCCAGCACAGAGAAATCTCTTTCTAGATGAAAAGGGGATTAGCAGGGGCTTGATCCATTTCTCCCTTGTGCTTCTCTGAGACACAGGGCTCTATTCAAAAATGTCCTCCCCTTGTGAGCCTTGGTCACCGTGAAATAAAAGCTAGGAGATCTTTTCAGTCTATATCTGATATCCTTTCTTGCACAAAACTCTTTGAGAAAATGGACATAATATCAGTTACCTATTTGGATGGAAAATGGGAACTAAGGAAAGAATAGGGAGCAAGAAATAAAATTAATAGGTCAACATATTATCCATCTACCCTCATGTACCACCAGGGCACAAGGTACAATGAAAAACAAAATTGCTGGATAGAGAGATGTACAACCAAAGAGGTAAAGGGCTGAAGTAGGAGAAAATATCTTTAACTGAGGCATTTTTTTTCTTTTCAACAATATGCTGGAAGACACCTTAGAATAGCCAAAAGCTCTCAAGGCTTTATTCATCTCTACATGAAAAGAAAGAATAAATCATCTGTGGCAAAAATGCCACTCAGTGCCCAGTGATGTATTTAAAGTATAATATCTTTCCTCAATTAATTAATTGACAACACAAAATAATAAGCCATTTTTGAAGGGTGCTTAACTAGAGAGACTACAGACTTAACTTGACCCCTTGGTAATTATAGACTAGATCTTTCTCAAAGATAAAACAAGCAAAATAAACCCAGTCATCAATAGACTTAGATGAGAAACTATATACCAAGTGTTAGTCACCCAGTAGTGCCTGACTGTGACCCGATGGACTGCAACCCGCCAGGCTCCTCTGTCCATGGAATTTTTCAGGCAAGGATACTAGAGTGGTTTGCCATTTCCTTCTCCAGGGGTTCTTTCTGACCCAAGAATCTCAGTTCCCCAAGCAGGAATTGAATCTGTGCCCAATGCATTGTAAGCAGAGTCTTAACCAGTGGACCACCAGGGAAGTCCTATATACCAAGTTACCTTGTAAATTGTAAACCATTATGAACTATGTCATTGTTTCCTTCTTTTGCAACAACCTAACGTGCACCTATTTTGCCCCTACTCTCTGCCCCTGTAGACTTTTCTTATCCACTTGAAATTCCCATTTTGTCTACTGTTATCAGGTGAGTTGTTTCTCCTTGATGCGAGCCTATCATCGCCATTGCCTCCCTCTGCCCACCTGATAGCTTCAACCTTTTGCTGCTGATTGGCTGCTGTTACAGGTGATAGAGGCTGATGCAGATGGATTCCAGCAGTTCTCATGAGTATTTTATGTGCTTTTTCTGATTTACAGCCAGTTCAGCATTCCTTTAAATGGCCATAAATTGGATTGATGTCATAAATCATATCTGGAGAAAGTGCCTGAGTCCCAGCTCAGGCAGCTATGCTAATGTCTGTGAAAATAACAAAGAAGCATCCTCATTCAGGCCCAACTCTATTGCATTAAAAGGCCAAATTGTAAGAAGCTGTCAGGTACTGAGAGGGAAAAGGTAAAAGAGAGAGAAAGGTCTTTGTGGGGATTATTAATAACCCAGCCAAGTAGGATGTATAGATGTGTGCCAGTGAGGATAAACAGGGGTGGGGAGGGGAGAAGAGGGGCCACTAAAAGAGTGATAAAAGAGAGTGCTGCATACGGAAAAGATAAATGCAAATGAAATATACTGTATGGCAATGGATTATATCAGTGGTTGATATATGGGAATGAGCATCAAATTGTTGAGCTGGCAGCCATTAATAAGATATAGTGGATGTGATACGCTGGGTGACGGCAGTCCTGGCGCAGAGAAAATAAAGAACATACTGCAGTCTTTCAAAACAATGGTTCAAAGAAAAGACAAAAAATTATGGCACTACAAGTTTATAAAACTAAAATCGTGTGAGATAATTATGGATTCTGATAGGGTTCATTATTCTTTATTTATCAACTCACCAATCTTGTAAGGAAGGACGAGGCTCCTAAGGCCAGGTGTGTTCTGCTCCACAGGGAGCCATCAGAACAGGAGGTGTTCCATTCCATCCAGTGGAGCCAGAGTGACCTTGGGGGCTTTCTCTGATGAATGCACTTCCCCTTGACATTTTAGCCAAAAAGGTGGGCATGCCCAGGCTTCCTCAAGAAAATTGTTTTAGCTGGCACTTACCTTCAGAATTCCTAGGACTTCACTCTCAGAAATTGCCTGCTACTCCAATTCATTCATTAATCCCTTCATCAGGCTGTTTACTGAGAGCCTTTTATGTGCCAAGCACAGTACCAAGGCTTCAGAAATTAATGCAAGGAAGGTTTTGAAACAGCCACCAATTTTTTGTTTTCACCTATTCCTTGACCCTTGCATTTGGTTAGTTTGCCCTTACCACATGCTGCAGCTGGTCTGTATTTAAAGTGTCACAGAATACAGTTTACCGAGTTGTCTCCAAACCCAGTGATTCCAGGCCCACTGTTGGTGCTCAGCCTGCTGGCTCCTGGGGTCTGACTCTGCTCTGGCATTTAGCATCTGCTGTTGGCACTGGGGTTTGCACAACTGGTTCCCCTCCTCTGTCTGGCTTACTGGACCTTGGTGTCTCACTCTGCTTTGGACCTTGCTCACTGTAGTAGTTGTGGCATCTCTACTCACTAAAGGCTAGAGCCAGAGGAATCCTTATCTGATTCTCTTCTACCCATCTTGACCACCACCACATACAAACCCCCATGTCAAGCATTACAATAGCCATCCAGCCCCCATGCCAGCAGGAAAGGAATCTTTTATCTTTTGATGAATCCTTGATAATGCTTCTCTCTTTTCCTAAGTGCCTCTGATTCCATCCCTGGATTTTCCTCCCATTTTGTGCACTCCCTCCAAGCCATTTTAGCCACCCTCCCAAGGATCCAATTATCACCCCCTCACCCCACCCCCTCATCACTGGCCAATCTGAGTCCTCTATCTCCTCTTGAATGCCAGTCCCAATCACCCTGCTGAACTCTCCACCCAACAGGCTCAACTCCATGCCCCACATGTGTTTCAAGTTCAGGAAGGAAAAGCTTATTCTTCTTAATATATTTTCTGTCTCTGTTTAGAGTATGATCATTTTCCTAGTCACACAAATTAAAACATCTAAGTCATCCTGAATTTCTGTCGCCCTTCTCTCTGATTAATCTCCCTACCTAGTCAGTTAGAAAAGTTCTGCCTGTCCTACCTAGGAAACAACTTTGAAATCTACTCCTCATTCTGTATTTTGACAGCCACTGGCTGAGTTCAAGCCCTTTTTACCATGACACCAGCTGCTAACTGAACTCCCCACTTCCAATTTTTCCCATTCCTATTGATCCCATCCTGCTCACTGCTAACTGGAAATCATCCTAAAACAAATTCTCATGATACCCCTTCCTTGCTTGAAAATTCCACCTTTATTGCACTATAAAGAATAATATTTGATAGATACATGTACAAATATATCTATTACTTGTTCAAAATCGAAAAATCATGGTGTTTAGAAGGCATTCAATATGGTGCTCTCATAGTTTCTAACTTTATCTCAAATGCATACCCAACACATCATATATTGCTCTCACCAGCACAGAATATTTGCTGGTCTTGAACGCATTTTATGGTGTTCACTGAGTCAGTGAAAGAAGCTCACTAAAGAAATGGACTTCCCCAGTGGAGTCCAGAATAAATCTATGACTGTCCATGTCTGCATCTCCATTCATAACCCCTGTGTGTGGGCGTGCTCAGTTGTGTCCAGCTGTTTGCAACCCCATGAACTGCAGCACACCAGGCTCATCTGTCCATGGGGTTTTCCTCAGCAAGAATACTGGAATGGGTTGTTACTTCCTCCTCCAAGGGATCTCCTTGACCCAAGGATCCAATACAAGTCTCCTGAGTCTCCTGCATTGGCACGTGGATTCTTCACCACTGAGCCACTCGGGAAGCCCATGGCCCCCATAAGAGCCTGAAATTTCCCTACCATCTGCAGGAGGCTCATGCTTTTGCCATGATCCTATGGCATTCTTTGACCTGCTGACAAACAGTTATCAATAGGAACACCCTTCAGTTTAGACACTGATCAGACCAGGAAGTTGCATATTTCAATAGTTCCCAAACACAAGTCTACAAAGGAATCATTACAACTTAATAAAATACAGTTTCCATGCCACACTCCTAGAAATTATAATTTGGAGATCTGGAGTGTGGTCCAAGAATCTGTATTTCAAACAAGAACACCTAGATAATTATTAAGCACAGACAAGTGTGGAAATCAATGGTTTAAATTAGCTGGATGGCTGATAGAACCAGGATCAGTAATAGGACTGGGTTAATTACCTGGCTTTCCCGTTAGAACTGAGCAATTCAGAACAATAACACAAAGTTGGCTGGGGAGAGGAGTAGAGTGATGAGGGGGTGAAGAAGAAAATGGAAGCCACCAAAATCCTTTTCAAGTCCCAGAGATCATAACATTTTATTTGAGGCTGATAAATAAAAAATGACCTCTCCCATCTGGCTTTATGATATGGAAACATTGTTAATGAGACATTTGTAAAAGTGCCACACAGTTGTTAAAGGACCATGACTATGGTTCTTAAATTCTAAAATATGAGCACCAAGTTTCTCTATGTTCTGTCTTATACAAACACAAGAGTCACTAATGTGGGCACCTGACATTTCCAAAGGGTCTTATTTACATTTCTCACAAATTAAGCTAATGCTGTTTAAAACAAGTGCAAATCTCACTATATATTTCACAGTTTTCCTGCTTTTAAATAGTATCAGTCCTAACTATCTATGAAGCCACACTATTTATTCTAACTTGGCAGTGGGTTGAATTAGCAGTAGAACTTGCCATCATGGTGGCTCTTCATGGCCGCTTACAATGCTGCTCTGGGACCAGGCTGTCGGGAAAGTTGGAAGAGCAAAAGTTGCCTGGGTGTTCTGTGGCCACCGTGGACTCATATTTCACCTTCTTTCTCTGGTTGATTGGATAAGCATCCACTCCTGAAATTAGATGCCACTGAGAACTCCCAGCCTTGGTGATTTTTAACACATATACAGACTTCATTGTAATTGATTTAATGTTTGTGATTCTGTCATTTATGGCCGACTGGTTTTTGTCAAGACCTTTCTAGACTTCAGTTTCTTTAATGGTAAAATAATAATAACCCTTTATCTTGGCTCCTTGTTAAGGATGGCCGGAGAAAGCAAGGATGCGTATCTGAGTGAGTTATTGAGGTGTGCTGAGAAGTGGCTGATGTGGTCTTGGAGTAAGGAGGGGAGCCTGAGCTCTGTAAGATGTTACAGTGGTCCAAGAAAGAGAAAAAGTATAAAGCAAGACAAGTCCTGTGAGAATACAGCCACACAGAAACTGGGAAAGTCACAGAACCAACAAAAGCCATGGCAGAAAGAAGATAAAAAGCAGGAGCAGAGTATGTTCAATGATCAGCCTGGACTTTGTCTTTCTTCACAACAGTTCAGAGCCACCATGAGTATCAGTAATTGCAAATAAGAAAAAGAAAAAACAAAACAAAACAAAAAAAAACAGGGATACTGCAAAAGACTGATGGGAAAAGGGTAAAGGAGCAAAAAACAGGGAAGGTGAAGTGAGAAAAGTACTTTTTGGACATTGTTGGCCATTTGAGCAATAGGAAGAAATAAGGCAAAAGAAATTAAAAAAACCTCTTCCATTTCTGGGACGTAGACATATGCCTTCAAAAGAATTTTTTTTTCAACCCAGATGTCTTAGACTCACCAGCCTGGAGCTATAAAATTAAATATTCAGTTTTGATGGTTGAACCCTCAGACTACATGACTTTGCAAAGTCCTCCATTTTACGAGGTTTTCCTTTCAAAATGTTTCTGGGGAATGTGAGAATGAACCACAGTCAGGCATCTCTGCAGCTCGCCACGGTAGCCGCCTAGCGCATTCCACGGCTCCTCGCAACCCCAGGCCTCTGCTCACTCTGCTGCCGGTTACCACCTTCCTCTCCAGAGGGACTTCTCATCAGCAGCTACTGCTGGTTTGGCACTCCTGCGACCCCAGGATCTTCTCTCCCAGCTTTTGCCCTACAATTGTGCAGTGGAAGCAGAGAAAATGTGTCATTTTTCAGAAAATCTGGCAAACGGTTTGGAGGTAATGAAAGAAACACATCATGAAGAATAACTCCGATCTACCATTGGTTGTGTGTATGCTCTGGGTGCAGAGACCCACGCCTACCCTTAAGGTTCTTAAAAGTTCACAGCCCTAATTTAACTCCTCACCTGCTTCTCAAAGCAGATGCCCTTACCCTAACCCCTTACCCTAACGCAGAGCTTCAAGCATCTTGGTGCCCTAATACCCACTGTCAAAGACCACAGGAAAGTGGAAGTGGTTTCCACCAATGTCAATGTCAGGCCCTCATCCTGAGTGCTCACGTTTTGCCCCAGGATGGATCTTGCAATCAGAAGATTCCCTGCAGGGGAAACTCTGTCCTCACCATTGGTTATTCTCTTACCGATTTGCCCCAATTGACATCAACAGTCACCATTTCACAAACCTTTAATAACTCCAAGGGTAGGTAACAACTACAAAGCAGACCAGGCCAAACACATACACATTTATCTCATTGGATCTGGTCTTTTCCAGCCTTTGCCTGTTCCCTAGCAGGACCCTGACTTCCCTACAATACCACTGCTGAGTATTGACAATGTATGGGCTTGAGATACATCTACCCTATTATCTAGTTTTCATCTGTTAACTCAAGAATAACTTTAAATGCACCTTTTTATTGTCAAAAATTTCCTGATTTGGATGATAACTTAAATGGTCACCACCCTAATTTGAGGGGGGTTGACCACTGTGGTGAAACAAGGCATATTAATGAAGACCCTTATCATGGCTTCCCTGGATTATGGTACAGACTTCTTATCTGTAATATCTGCCTCCATATTAGCTGCCATTCATTTATCTAGTAAATGTTACTAAGCACTTGCCTACTACATGCTGGGATTATCCTTGACTACTGGGTATGTAATAATAAAACAAACTAGCACTTTTTTCACAAAGAGTACATTCTAATAGAATGAATGTATGTATGAAAAAAGCTCCTTAAGACAAAACAAAACTGGCCACAAGTTTACCCTAAATCTTTGAAAAGCCCTATTGTTTGCATACTAAAGTTCAAATGGCTTAGCCTGACTCCAAAGCATACCCCACCTCCAATCCTTCTGTTTTATTCTCTAAATTTATCTCTTAACATGGCTCCCATTTCACCAGCAATATCCAATAATACCCATATCCTTTCATACTTCAGCCACGTGTATGTGCTCAGAACATCCCTGCTCACTTTTTCTCTTATAGAATCCCCTACTTATCTATCAAGTGTCAACCTGATGTCATTAAATTTCTATGCTTCCCCTCAGCCTTGAAGGCAGAATTAATCACTCCCTTATCTGTGAGCCCAAAGTACTTTATAAACACATTTGTCTTAGCACATATCACATCATGGCTTGGTTAATATGTTTATGGGTCTTTCTCTCCCACTAGACTGTGGATTCCTCAAAGGCAGGTAAGCACAACTTATTCATTGCTGGGTTACCTATGGCAAGAATATCCAAGTCTCTCAGTAAATATTTGTTGAATTTCAATAGAAATGTAGGACATCAGTATGTTTAAATACAATGTTTTTGTAAGAATTTGTTATAAAATACTGTTAAGAATACCAGAGGACAAGTTCAGTGGTTTTCACAGATGGTAGGAAAAATCTAAAAGTTTAGCCAAAAGACATAGGTGAAAAGAATATTTATTCTGTTTGTATCAAAAATAAATGTTTAAGTTATGAAAGAAATAAATGTTTTCCTATTCCCTCAATGCCCTACCTTGGGGTAGAATCACATAAATTCTGAAATATGCTGGGAAATTATATGTCAATGTGAATATTCATCTTCCCTCTTAAAATGAGTAAGTAAAATAAAAAGCCAAGGGAAACAATGCAAAGTTACCCATGCAGTCACCTCCAACAAGTAAAAATGGATAAAAGTAATGATACAACATGGAGGGCTCCTCACAGGTGATGGACTGAGCACATAATTTTACATCTCTTCCTGGAAAAATCCTATCGAATAGGAATAAAGAAGTATATACAAAAAATAAGAAAAATTCCTAACATTGATAGAAAAGAAGAAAGAGTATACTTGTTGAATTTGAAAGTTCAAAGACTGAAAGATTTCAGGTGGTTGAATCTAATAGCCAAAAAAAAAAAAAAAAAATAGTAGTAGAGGTAGGTATTATTCTTCTAGGAGCCCAGAGGAACTCTGCAGAAGAACCACCCACAGGCTGGGAAAAGCATTTTTCTTCACTAATCTTGGCTTAGCTACAGCCTTAGAAACCCAGCTTTAAATATAATATATATTTTTAATAGTGGAAGGAGGGTATAGAATCTAGCAAGAGAAGCAAAATGGAGTTCAAAATAACTTTGGAACTCCCAGATAGATAGATAGACAGACAGATATATATAAAATAAAGAAGACTAAAGACACGAAAGGGGGCCCTTCTTGGTGTCTCAGATGGTAAAGAATCTTCCTGCAATGTGGGAGACCTGGGTTTGATCCCTGGGTTGGGAAGATCTTGTGGAGAGGGAACTGGCAACCCACTCCAGTGCTCTTGCCTGGAGAATTCCATGGACAGAGGAGCCTGGCAAGCTAGAGTCCACAGGGTTACAAAGAGCTGGGCATGACTAAGCAACTAACACACACAAAGAAATGAAAGAAAAAGAGAATGAACAGCATTGTTTTATACCTCAAGTTGTACATATGTTGATTCACGCTGTCTCCATCTCTATCCACAATTTACTTTTCTCACTCAAATTTTTATTCTAAATACTCATTTTGATAGAGCATATTTCAGATGACAATGTCAGTAGATTTCAATTTTTATTAAGATGACTGCCTTTGATACACCATAAAATTTTTGTAAGCTGTAATTATGTATTTACAATATTTATAATAATGTCTTGGTAACAATGTTAAAACTCAATCAAGCTTAGCTATTATTAGTATTTTCACCATTTTGTCATCTATTAGTTATGAACATACAACAATTTATACACCCATTCCCCTTTTGATTAAGTTTGAAATAGTATCTAACATTTACTTCTTATAAGAAAAATCTGGTAATAGCCACATCTCCTTGTAAACATGTGTGAGAACATATCATACCTGGCTGTGAACTGTTGGGTTGAAGAAGGTGATAGATCACTATAGTAATGACTCTCAGTGAACCACACCTCCTGTAACCAGGCCCTGGTGTTATGTCCTCCAACGTTGATTCTAGACTTGTCCATGTGACTTCTTGGGCCAATAATACATTGTTGGAGATAATTCTCTATGGCTCTCTCACATTTCTTCACATCTCACAAGCAAAGCATTAACTGGTCTTTCATTTCAGCCTATCTTTTTAAGAATGTTTGTAGAGCAAAAGGCCTCCGAAGATAAAGGCAATGCCTCCCTGCACAGCTAAGGACAGATTTGCTTAACATCCTGTATCATAAAGACAGTGTCTTCTGGGGCAAAAGGCAGATTTGCTTGTAGCTGGTTATAAAAGATTTAGGTTCTATAAGCTCAGGGTCCCTTGACTGTGATTAAAATCCACTATGTGTGAAGCCTCTACCTCTGTGCCACTCACATATGACTTGAGGGGCAAAAAACCAGATGTGAACATGATGCTCAGGCTCCTTGCTGTGTTTTGAGTAACAAAATCCTTGGTCTCTGGACCAAGAGATGTGTGTCTTCTACCAGCTTCCAGAAAACTACAGCAGGCTAATATGTTAGCTTGCAAGTAAGAGAAAGTCTCGTATCTACATCTTTCACAATAGTGAATACGATCAAAGAAGATTTTAAAATGTGATAAAAGGAGAGGATTAGAATCTACTTAATCCTCCAGGAGTTAATCATCCTGGAGCAAACTCCAGAGCTGGTGATGGACAGGGAGGCCTGGCATGCTGCAGTCCATGGGGTCGCAAAGAGTCAGACACCACTGAGCAACTGAACTAAACTGAGCTGAAAGTCTTCTTGCACAGCGAGGTTTCCCTCTCTGGCTACTGTGAACACTTCTGACACCCTGTGAAAAAAAACCAGGATATTTTCCTCAAGGATGATGAAGAGCTTACAGAGAGTAGCCCCACACATCCCAGTTAAGGCCTACATCTATTAGTGAGCTCAGATGACATTATGAGAGAGCAGATAGGAACCAGCACAGCACAAGCTGCTGGTCCACAGAATCATGAGCAACATTCTGTGATCTCAGACCACTAATTTTGGAGATGGTTAGTTATACAGCAAAAGGATACTTTAGAAATGGTATGGATACAACCTAATATATACTAGATATTGATACAGGTCCTGGAGATACAACAATGAACAAAACTGATATATGTATCAGGGGATAAATTTAGCATCAGCTTCATTTGATACTGGAAAATTGACCCATAAATGTTTTGTACCAATATTCACTTGAAGCAATTCACTTGAAGAAATGTCTGAATATTCTCATTTGACATACTCTTACCATCAGTTGTTATACTAGGATTTTTCCTATCTGATAAATCTGAAATTATATATCATTGCTGTTTTTAATTTTCATTTTCCTAATTACGAGTGATTTGTTTTATATTTTATTTTCTATTTTGGATTCCTATTCAGTGAATTTCTAGCTCATGACCTTTACCCATCTTGTTACAGAGTTTATTTTTTTTTTAATCTAAATGAAACACTAGTCTTTTATCAATTAAGTTGATTGTATCATTTCCCAGTCTGATGTTTGCCTTTAAAACTATATGATTGTTCCCTTTCTCTGAAAACACCTTTTTCATGTTTCTTCAGTTTTATATTTTGTCTCAAAATCAAGGGGGCAAGTTCTTGATTCTCATTCAATTATCTTCATTAATCCAGTTCCCGTTTGCTTCTGGTATGTTTACCTCCAACTATATATATCATGTCAAGTTCCACAAAGATCACTATAGTGTTGCTGTTTCATTTTAGTTACTTTTATAATATTACGCTCTCAGTGTCTATAGATCAAGTCTATACTAGCTCTGTTATTCTTGATACTGTGTGGTGATATGCCCTTGGCACAGATTTCTTCTGATTGTGGTACACTGGGCTTCTTGGATCTGTGACTTTAAAGTTTTGTTTATTGTCTTCTGAGACTCCAATTACAAAAACCAGACTGCTTGATGTTTTCTAACAGTTTGCTGCCAAGCTGCTTCTTTTTAAAAAAATGTTTTCTCTCTGTATGTCCTTCTAGATAGTTTCTATTGCCAAGTCTTTAAGATAACTGATTTTTTCTTCTACAATGTCTATTTTGCCATTAAACTCACCTAACATATATTTTTTATCTCTAGAAGCTTGATTTGGGCCATTTTTCTACCTTCCATGCCTCTCTTTAACAAACTCATGCTTTCCTCTTCACATGGAACATATGCTATATATCTATAACATGTATTTAATATTCTTGTCTGCTAAATTTCCATGTTTGCAATTTCTGGTTCTATGTCTATTGATTACTTCTTATCATCATTATTATATTTTTCTGCTTCTTTTTATGCCTGATAATTTTTGATGTCAGACTTTCTTTAAATACTTCTAAGCTTTGTTCTAATATGCAGTTATCTGAAAATAGTCTGATCCCTTCAAGTCTTGTTTTTAAGATTTGTCAGATGAATCCAGATAGCCTGGGTAACAAAGAATTCTGACTGACTATTCTAGGCCCTGGTGAATTGTTCCCCAAGATCCTTTCTGATAAGATTTTCCCCAGCTTTGATAATTCCATCATGTACCTGCACCAGTCAGCACTAAGCTAAAAACTCTGGAGGAATCCTGAGCAAATCTCTGGAGCTATCCTTCCCAGTACATTTTTCTTTGCTCCAATACTCTTCCCTATGAATTTCAGCACCTTGGTCTCCCGACATCTGAATTCTGTCTTGTCAACCGGTGGACTTACTTCGATTCCCCTCTCCCTGCTCTGCGTTCTGGGAATTCTTTCCAGTCATTAAACTAGAAATAAATCATACAGCTCACCTCATTTGATGCTCTTTTCTCAGATCTTACTCTCTTGTGCTGTCTGCTCAATGTTTAAAAAATCATCATTTCAATATTTTATTCACTTTTTAAGGTGAGATTCAGTTTCTGTTCTCTTGAATAAAAGCAGAAGTTTTAAGATTTATCATTCTATATATAATTCTTTTTAAAAAATTGGATTTAAGGCAACGTACGCCCTCTAAATTGAAGCTTCATCCTGCAAGTATGATTATTTTTTTTTTTTTTTTACCCTGCAACGCTTTTCTCCATGTATATTTTTTTTATTAGTTTTCTTTTTTTTTCCATTTATTTTTATTAGTTGGAGGCTAATTACTTTACAATACTGTAGTGGTTTTTGTCATCATTGACATGAATCAGCCATGGATTTACATGTATTCCCCATCCGATCCCCCCTCCCACCTCCCTCTCTACCCGATTCCTCTGGGTCTTCCCAGTGCACCAGGCCCGAGCACTTGTCTCATGCATCCAGCCTGGGCTGGTGATCTGTTTCACCCTAGATAATATACATGTTTCGATGCTGTTCTCTCGAAACATCCCACCCTCGCCTTCTCCCACAGAGTCCAAAATGATTATTATTTTTAAATATCTTGCTATTTTCATTAGGATTTCCTATTTGAGTCATAAACTGTGTAAAGGTATGTCTTTTTTATTGAAGTATATTTTTTTAAAAGTATGACTTCAGATTCCAAATTTATCAGATCTTTTCAACAAACATTAACATTTGTATCCATAATGCATTTACAAAGATTTGGTCTGCATGATAATATTTATTTTCTGTTTAATAAAACTACCTCTATGATCTAAACTGTAGTTAGTTTTATATGTACTTAAAAATAACGCTTATTGTCTATGTTGGGGGTGAAGTTTTTATTAAAATCCATCACATTAACATTATTAACTGTGTTGTTCAATGTTTCTACATCTTCAGTAATTTTCTCTTTATATGATTCATCAGATTCTGAGATATTTGTTAAAAGTTTATCAACCTCTTCTTGAAATTCTTTGCTTAATACATTCCAATTCAATATTGTTAAAAAGGTATGAAGTTCGTGATTGTTCATATATTCTGACAAATTTTTCTACTTATCATTAAGCATAATTGTTTTTGCCTGCATCTATGACTACTTAATGTTAATATATCTATATATTCTTTTAAATATTGCATTTTAAAACCAAACTAACATTTACAAATAAAGAGGTAGACATAATATTCTATTTCACTTTAGTTTTATCATGTAGTAGGAAAAGAAGTATAAATCTGTAAATATGTTTACAATAAAATGCATGAGAATAA
This sequence comes from Cervus canadensis, assembly GCF_019320065.1. NCBI lineage: Eukaryota > Metazoa > Chordata > Mammalia > Artiodactyla > Cervidae > Cervus > Cervus canadensis. Next base: position 39,893,387 of record NC_057392.1, read on the forward strand.
AATGAAATTATAGTTATTAAGATCATTTTTAAGGACAAAATATTCTATACATGCTAAATATCATTAGTTGTGAGTTTATTACTCTTTTGTAGTAATCAGAAATACAGAATCTATCCCCTACTGGTAATTACAAAAACCAAATGCTGTAATTGATCTGCTAAAAATTTTTTAAATCCCTTCTTAAACTAAAAAAGTCCTAGAGCAACTACATAAATTTATGGATTAAGTCATTAAGGGTTAAATTACAAAGGACGGATTGACTAGAGCCTCTCATTTTCTTTATATATATAATTTGATTTTGGTAAAGAACTATTTAACAAGGTATTTTGTCATTATTAATGAGTCATAATTAATGTCACTATTAATCATCTGCTTATATATGTCTTAGTTTCATAACAAATACCATAGACTGGGTGACTTAAAAAACAGAAATTTGTTTCTCACTGTTCAAGAGACTGGGAAGTCTGGGATCAAGTTGCCAGCATAATGGAGTCAGTGAAGACTCTCTTTCTAGTTTGCAGAAGGTTGCGTTCTTCCTACATCCTTACTTGGCAGAGGGAGGAAGTAAACATTCTTGTGTCCCTTTCTATAAGACTCTAAGCCCTTCATGAGGGCTCCACTCTTTATACCTAGTTATCTCTTAAAGGCCTCATCTTCAAATATCTTCACATTGGAAATGAGGGTTTGAAAATATGAATTTGGTGAAGACACAAATATTCATTAAGCTTATAGCAATATATTTTGGCTATTTTCATTAGTGTGTTCATGTATTTTGTTACTAAATGTTAAAACCTTTTATATAGTAATATCATTAGACATTGTATGCATGCTCTCATTTTTTATTTTAATAATAATAAAACAATTGATACTAATATATCTTGTTATTTTTGCAAAATATTAATATGACCATAGAATTTACTATCTTTCCTTTATACACACAATATTTTTCCTAAATCCCTCACTTTCATTTTCCTTCAGTCATCTTATGTTTGGTCCCTTTTTTTTGTTTTAACTGCTTAATCATCTAGAATGCAACATTTCCCCCAAATACATCTTACTTTCTGTAAATAAGTTTCTTAATGTGAACTGTGTCACATTCTGTATATAAATGTGGTTGGATCTCTTTATGCTTTATACTTGGTACAGTTAATCAGTTCTTATCCCATACCAAACTATTTTAACAACTTTGGCTTTCCAATACTATTTCAATATTAACCAGTACAAACCATTTCTCATTATTCTTTTATTTTCAGAATCTGTAGGATGTTATAATCATTAATTTTTCAAGATGACCTTTAGAAACATCTTTAAAACTGTTCAAAAACATCCATTGATATTTTGACTGGAATTATATCATATTATAAATTGTGCAATATAGAGAAGTAATATTTTTAGTATTGAGTCTTGATATTTGCCTCCATATAGTCATTATATTTAGTAGTTTTCTTGGCACTTATCTTACATTTCTTATTAGGTTTGTTTGTACATATTTTAAATTTACTCTTGCTGATTAGCAGGATAATATAATTTGTTATTCACACCAGTAGACCTTAATAGTGAAAAGGAACACTATTAATAACAAACATATCATAATATTCATATATTAATGCTATTTTAGTTTCGCTATTAAGTTTTTATTAAAGTATAGTTGATTTATATTATATTAGTTTTAGGTGTACAACATAGCAATTAAGTATTTTTACAATTTATAATTTATACTCCATTAAAGGGCTTCCTAGATGATACAGTGATAAAGAATCCACCTACCAATGAAGGAGACGCAGGAGACATGGTTTCAATCCCTGGGTTAGGAAGATCCGCTGGAAGAGGAAATGGCAACCCATTCCAGTATTCTTGCCTGGAAAATTTCATGGACAGATGAGCATGGCGGGCTACAGTCTATGGAGTTGCAAAGAGGTGGACACGACTGAACAACTAAGCATGCACACACACACACTCCATTAAAAGTTATTACAAAATAATGACTATAATTCCCTGTGCTATACAAGACATCCTTGTTTTCTGTCTATTTTCTAAACAGTAGTTTGTATCTCGTAATCCTTTATCTCTGAGGTGCCCCTCTGCGTTTCTCTCTCTCCACTGGTAGCCACTAGTTTGTCTTCTATATCCATGAATCTGTTTCTGTTTTGTTATACACATTCATAAATAAAATTTTATTTTCAAATATGTCAATGCAACTAAACAGCAATGGTGTATATGTACATACATTTTTTAAAACAAGGCAAACTTTCTATCATTAAATGTAATAATTATAGTGAATTCTCTTATTTTCCTCAGATTGTCAAATATGTCACTTACATAAGAGTGATAATTTTGATACTATCTCATATTAGTCATATCCCTAATTCATTTCTCTTAACTTACTGAACATATAGGATTTCCAGAAAGTATTAAACACTAGTAGTGAAAGGAGGTATTTTTATGGATTCCTGACATTATTGGGACCTCTACTAGCACAATATTATTTCGATATTAAAGAGTTGTTTCATGTTACGGGAGTATCCTTCCTGTTTTTTTTGTAAATAATACTTTATGGGAAGCATAAGAGGCATAAAACAGAATACATGAAACTGTACATGTATATATAGCTCAATGAAGCTTGACAATTGTGTAACCAGCACCAGAATAAGATAGAGAGTATCTCCAACCCTTTCTAGCCCTACAGAATTATAATGTGAAAGTGAAAGTGTTAGCCATTCAGTTGTCTCCAACTCTTTGCAAACCCATGGACTTAAGCCCACCTGGCTCTTCTGTTCATGGGATTCTCCAGGGAAGAATCCTGAAGTGGGTTGCGATTCCCTTCTCCAGAGGATCTTCTTGACCCAGGGATTGAACCTGGGTCTCCTGCATTGCAGGCAGATTTTTTACCATCTGAGCCAGTAGGAAAGCCCCAGAATTAAATACTTCCACATAAAAGAAATATTCTAATATATAATACCATATACTAATTTCCCTGATTTTGAAACATATACATACACACACACAACTTTTTTCACCATAATACATATTCTTTCTTTTTTTTTTTTAATTTTTTTATTAGTTGGAGGCTAATTACTTCACAACATTTCAGTGGGTTTTGTCATACATTACAGCATACTAACACATATATATGGAATTTAGAAAGATGGTAACGATAACCCTATATGCAAAACAGAAAAAGAGACACAGAAATATTCTTTCTTGTCTTGGTTGTTGATAATTATATTGTATGAATGTATTCAGTTTATTCATTCATTCAGTTTATTTATTCATTCTGTTCCTTTTATGGTGATTTACACTGGGACTTCCCTATAGTTCAGATGGTAAAGAATCTGCTTGCAATGCAGGAGACCCAGATTCTATCCCTGGGTCAGGAAGATCCCCTGAAAAAGTAAATGGCAACCCACTCCAGCATTCTTGCCTGGAGAATTCCATGGACAGAGGAGCCTGGAAGGCTACAGTCCACGGGGTTGCAAAGAATTGGACACGGCTAAGCACACACATACACCAATATTGCTGCTATGAAGTAGCTGTGGTGAACATTTCTGATATAAATATTTATAGGAACTTAATTACTGGCTATACTTTATGTGTCTGTTCAGCTTTAGTAAAGACTACAAAAGACTTCTGCAAAGTGATTGTGTCAATTAACACAAGCAATGTGAGTACACCAGCTATTGTCCATCCTAAAATTCACTTATTTTATTAATTTTCTTTTTAATTTTAGCCATTTGGGTTAGTGCATTGAAATATATCACTGTAAATTTTAATTTATAATTCCTAGATGAGAAAAGAAGTTAACATCTTTTCATATATTAATTTGCCTTTGGGATATCAGCTTTTGTGAAGTGCCTATTTAAGACATTTTTCCATTTTTTGAATGTTTCAATTTTTTTATTAGATTCAAGCAGGTTCTTCACATATTTTAAAATATGACTTAAACATGTATTTGTAGCAAATATCTTCCATTCTATAGTTTGTCTTATAATCTTTTAAGGTTTTTGATGTGTCTTGATAACAAAGTATCTTAGTTTTAACAGTACAATTAATCAAATGATTTTTCTATGATTAGTGTTTTATGCCTCACTCAGTTGCTTGAAGATATCCTCCATGTGTTCCTGTGATGTTTTTTCTAAACACTTTAATTTTTAGCCTCTATATTCAGCTCTTTCACATTCCATCTGGAATTGAATGTTTTATATGGTCTGATTTTGGCTGTCAAGATTCATTTTTTTCCATATGGATATCTAATTGGCTCAAAACCATTTTTGAAAAGACATACTTTTACAAACTCATTATAATGCCAACTTTATCATCATAAGTCAAGCACTCATATATGTATGGGGTGGTTTCTAGACTCTTCATTCTATTTCAACAATATATTTATTATTGTTACACCATTGCTATAATAATTTAATTGCTATAGCTTTAAAATAGGTCATGATATCTGCATGTATACATCCTTCAGTTTAGTTTTTATTTTTGTTATTGTTTTGAAATTTCTTGTCCTTTTTCATGTCTATACTTCGTGAATACTGTGAAGTTCTTCTTAGATTCCCTTTCAGTGGAGAAAAGGTCTTCCCTGGGGGAAGGTCTTAGTGCTCACCCCCCTTTTGGGGATTGCCTTAACTGAAGAGAGGCATCTCACCCAAAGTTACATCCCATTCCTACGGGCAGCCCACATCTACAGACTGAATGTTATGGGATATAAACAACATCTGACTCCTTTTCTCAAACACAGGACAAAGTGAAGTGTCACCTCGGCTTCAAAGATTCTCTTTGAGAATTCATCCTCCAGAGTGTGCTACTGAGAATACAATTCAACTTCTCCTTTTATCTAATTCTACTTCAAGGCCCTCCCTTCCTCAAATGTTACTGTCCAGAACATCCCTCCTGCTGCTCATCTCCATCTCAGAAGATGTTTCCTTGGAAGCTCCATCTGTGACTATTTATGTCAGGAGTGGTCCAAGAAAGTAGCCTGGATCACCTGTTACCCTGCTAGTAATGAGAAACTAATAACTTCTTAGGGTGGAGAACTGAGAGCCCCACTACAAGCTATCAGTACAATTATTAATACCCTTACCCATGGTAAACTGGGATGGCATACTGGTAAAGGTGAATGCATTAGTGGCATATCAAGAACTTAAGAAATACATGGGATACAATAACTATGAGGACTGCAAAAATGAGTGACTGTTGCTAAGCTCAACTGAAGACAATGAAAAGCTGAGAGTGATTAATCACAACTAAAATCTAAGAGCCTCCTTAGTAGTTTAAAAAACAGGACATCAGAGAAAGATGAGAACATACTCTTAATCCTAAGAGTAGCAGAACCTGCAGAGGTTACTGCAGCCTAAGCAAGTATGTTATATCAACATCAGGACTCTGGTTTGGGGATTTCAGGTCTGTGACACATGGAACATTTAATTGAATCACACTAAAATCTTGACCTCCTTGATTCATTGAACCCCCAGAGCCAACAGAAGTTGCTCACTGCTCCTACTTAACGACTATCCCTTTTTGTTCAAAAAATGGTGCAAAGCCTCTCCCCCAAAATAAAAAATAAGCCCACTTCAGGATAATCCCCAAATCTTCTCCTGGACTGTAGACCAAAAATCTGGGTTAAGTCATGACATAACTTGACTAGAGATGGGCTGGGTTTGATAAGGTAGGAAGAAGTGTATGCTAAAGGACCTGTAGGACCTTAGCTACATGCATTAGCAAAGGCTGGGAGAATATGTATGAGACTGAATTCTGAAGGATCTTGATCAAAGACTGCAGAACATAAGGGTTGATAATGAAAAGCCGATCATGTTGAGAGCACTCTTTCAGGGGATAGGACACACTGGCAAGGATTTCAGAAAACAGCCCAAATATGTGCCTAGGATGACTGCTAGAAGCATGAGAAGAGTGATGGCTCAACGTGAAGTGGAAATGCATAAATTACAATGCAGAGGGAAGCAAAAGGAATTAAAAGACTTAGAGAAGTGGGAATGTTAAAGTGGATATACTATTTAAGGCCAGAAAACCCACCAGAAGGCTCTATTCTACTCTTGTTATTCAATCACTAACTCGTGCCCGACTCCTTGCAACCTCATGGACTACAGCATGCCAGGCTCCCCTGCCCTTCGCTATCTCTGAGTTTGCTCACATTCATGTCTATTGAGTCAATGGATAGCTAACTATCCGTCTCATCTTCTGCTTCCCTTCTCCTTTAGCCTTCAATCTTTCCCAGTATCAGAGTCTTTTCCAATGAGTCAGCCCTTCGCACCAGGTGGCCAAATCCTTCAGCATCAATCCTTCCAATGAGTATTCAGGATTGATTTCCTTTATGATTGACTGGTTTGATCTTCTTGATGTCCAAGGGACTCTCAAGAGTCAACTCCAAAACCAAAATTAGAAAACATCAACTCTGTGTTGCTCAGTCTCCTTCACAATCCAACTGTCATATCCTTACATGACCACTGGAAAAACCAGTTTTCACTATATGAACCTTTGTCAGCAAAGTAATGTCTCTGCTTTATAATACATTGTCTAGGCTGGTCATAGCTTTCCTTCTAAGGAGGAAGTGTCTTTTAGTTTTGTGGTTGCAGTCACAGTTCACAGTAATTTTGAAATCCAGGAAAAGAAAATTTGTCACTTCTTCCACTTTTTATCCTTCTATTTGCCATAAATGATGGGACTGGATGCCATGATCCTTGTGGTTTTGATGTTGAGTTTTAAGCCAGATTTTTCACTCTTTCCTTTCACCTTCATCAAGAGGCTCTTTAGTTCCTCTTCACTTTCTGCTGTTAGGGTGTTGTCAGTTGCATATCTGAGGTTGTTGATATTTCTCCCGACAATCTTGATTCTAGCTTGTGATTCATCCAGCCCAGCATTTCACATGATATACTCTGCATGTACCTTAAATAAGCAATGTGACAATATACAGTCTTTATGTACTCCTTTCCCAATTTTGAACCAGTCCATTGTCCACGTCTCATGCTGTTGCTTCTTGACCACCACACAGGTTTCTCAGAAGATAGGTAAAGTGGTATGGTATTCCCATCTCTTGAAGAATTTTCCACAATTTGTTGTGATCCACACAGTCATAGACTTTAGTGTAGTCAATGAAGCAGACGTTTTACTGGAATTCTCTTGATTTTTCTATGATCCAACAGATGTTGGCAATTTGATCTCTGGTTCCTCTACCATTTCTAAATCCAGATTGTAGATCTGGAGATTCTGTCTCAGTCTTTGTGGGGTCTCGGGGTCCTGGAGCTCACAAGGTTTGTTAGAGCCCTCTGAACGTTTATAGTGGGATGGGGTTTGATATTAAACCCGATTTCGCCTCTCCTACCATCTTGCTGGGGCTTCGCCTTTGCTCTTGGATGTGGGGTGTCTTCTCACGGTCCTTCCAGCACCACACAGCTTCTGCTCCCATGCCTACCATCTCGCTGGGGCTTCTCTGCCCGTGGACGTGGGGCATGTCCTCAAAGTCACTCTGGTACCGCACAGTCACCATGCAGCTGCTGCTCCAGTGCCTACCATCTTGCTAGGGCTTCTCTGCCCTTGGACATGAGTTATCTCCTCACATTAGGTCTGGCTCTCATGCTGTGCAGCCGCTGCTCACAAAATTTATAAAAGAACTAACACCTATCCTTCTCCAACTCTTCCAGAAAACTGCAGAGGAAGGTAAACTGCCAAATTCATTCTATGAGGCCACCGTTACCCTGATACCAAAACCAGAGAAAGATGCCACAAAAAAAGAAAACTACAAGCCCATATCACTGATGAACATAGATGCAAAAATCCTCAACAAAATTCTAGCAAATAGAATTCAACAACATATTAAAAAGATCATACATCATGACCAGATGGGCTTCATCCTAGGGATGCAAGGATTCTTCAATATTCACAAGTCAATCAATGCGATACACCACATTAATAAATTGAAAGACAAAAACCATATGATTATCTCAATAGAGGCAGAGAAAGTCTTTGACAAAATTCAACACCCATTGATGATAAAAACCCTCCAGAAAGTAGGCATAGAAGGAATATACCTCAACAAAATAAAAGCCATATATGTTAAACCCACAGCAAAGATTATCCTTAATGGTGAAAAATTGAAAGCATTTCCCATTAAATCGGGAACAAGACAAGGGTGCCCACTCTCACCACTACTATTCAACATACTTTTGGAAGTTTTAGCCACAGCAATCAGAGAAGAAAAAGAAATAAAAGGAATCCAGACTGGAAATGAAGAAGTAAAACTCTCACTGTTTGCAGATGATATGATCCTCTACATAGAAAACCCTAAAGACTCCACCAGAAAATTACTAGAGCTAATCAATAAAAATAGTAAAGTTGCAGAATACAAAATTAACACACAGAAATCCCTTGCATTCCTATACACTTACAATGAAAAAACAGAAAGAGAAATTAAGGAAACAATTCCATTCACCATAGCAATGAAAAGAATAAAATACTTAGGAATCTCCACCATAGTTTGGCACCAGGTAAATAACAGGGAGGGAACACAGCCCCGCCCATCAACAGAAAATTGGATTAAAGATTTACTGAACATAACTCTGCCATCAGAACAACACCTAATTTCCCCTTAATTCACTCTCTACCATCAGGGAGCTTCCATAAGCTTCTTATCCTTCTCCATCAGAGGGCAGACAGACTAAAAACCACAGACACAGGAAACTAACCAATCAGATCACATGGACCACAGCCTTGTCTAACTCAATGAAACTATGAGCCATGCTGTGTAGAGCCAGGCAAGACAGAAAGGTCATGGCAGAGAGTTATGACAAAACATGGTCCACTGAGAAAAGAATGGCAAACCACTTCAGTATTCTTGCCTTGAGAACACCATAAAAAGTATGAAAAGGCAAAAAGATAGGACACTGAAAGATGAACTAGCCAGGTCGGTAGGTGATCCATATGCTACTAGAGATAAGTGGAGAAATAACTCCAGAAAGAATCAAGAGACAGAGCCAAAGCAAAAACAACACCCAGTTGTAGATGCGACATGGAAATAAAGTCCAATACCATAAACAGCAATATTGCATAGGAACCTGGAATGTTATGTCCATGAATCAAGGTAGATTCACTTCAGTTAAGTTCAGTCGCTCAGTCAAGTCCGACTCTTTGTGAGCCATTGAATCACAGCAGAGCTGGCCTCCCTGTCCATCACCAACTCCCAGAGTCTACCCTAACCCTTGTCAATTGAGTTGGTGATGCTATCCAATCATCTCATCCTCTGTCGTCCCCTTCTCCACCTGCCCTCAATCTTTCCAGTATAAGGATCTTCTCAAATGAGTCAGCTCTTCACATCAGGTGGCCAAAGTATTGGGGTTTCAGCTTCAACATCAGTCCTTCCAATGAACACCCAGGACCAATCTCCTTTAGGATGGACTGGTTGGATCGCCTTGTACTCTAAGGGACTCTTAAGAGTCTTCTCCAACACCACAGTTCAAAAACATCAATTCTTCTGCACTCAGCTTTCTTTATAGTCCAACTGTCACATCCAAATATGACTGCTGGAAAAACCATAGCCTTGACTAGAAGGACCTTTGTTGGCAAACTAATGTCTCTGCTTTTTACTATGCTGTCTAGGTTGGTCATAACTTTCCTTCTAAGGAGTAAGTGTCTTTTAATATCCTGGCTGCAATCACCATCTGCAGTGATTTTGGAGCCCCCCAAAATTAAGTCTGACACTGTTGCCACTGTTTCCCCATCTATTTGCCATGAAGAGATGGGACCAGATACCATGACCTTAGTTTTCTGAATGTTGAATTTTAAGCCAACTTTTTCACTCTCCTTTTTCACTTTCATCAGGAGGCTCTTTAGTTCTTCTTCACTTTCTGCCAAAAGGGTGGTTTCATCTGCATATCTGAGGTTATTGATATTTCTCCTGGCAATCTTGATTCCAGCATGTGTTTCTTCCAGCCAGCATTTCTCATGATGTACTCTGCATATAAGTTAAATAAGCAAGGTGACAATATACAGCCTTGACGTACTCCTTTTCCTATTTGGAACCAGTCTGTTGTTCCATGTGCAGTTCTAACTGTTGCTTCCTGACCTGCCTATAGGTTTCTCAAGAGGCAGGTCAGGTGGTCTGGTATTCCCATCTCCTTCAGAATTTTCCACAGTTTATTGTGATCCACACGCTCAGAGGCTTTGGCATAGTCGATAAAGCAGAAATAGATGTTTTCTGAAACTCTCTTGCTTTTTCGATGATCCATGGATGTTGTCAATTTGAACTCTGGTTCCTCTACCTTTTCTAAATTCAGCTTGAACATCTGGAAGTTCACGGTTCATGTATTGTGGAAGCCTGGCTTGGAGAATTTTGAGCATTACTTTACTAGTGTGTGAGATGAGTGCAATTGTGCAGTAGTTTGAGGATTCTTTGGCACTGGTTTTCTTTGGGATTGGAATGAAAAGTGACCTTTTCCATTTCTGTGGCAAGTGCTGAGTTTTCCAAAGTTGCTGACATATTGAATGCAGCACTTTCACAGCATCATCTATCAGGATTTGAAATACCTCAACTGGAATTCCATCACCTCCACTAGCTTTGTTCGTAGTGATGATTCCCAAGGCCCACTTGACTTCACATTCCAGGATGTCTGGCTCTAGGTGACTGTGAGTGATCACACTATCATGATTATCTGGGTCGTGAAGATCTTTTTTGTACAGTTCTTCTGTGTATCCTTGCCACCTCTTCTTAATATCTTCTGCTTCTGTTATGTCCATACCATTTCTGTCCTTCATTGAGCACATCTTTGCATGAAATGTTCCCTTGGTATCTCTAATTTTCTTGGAGAGATCTCCAGTCTTTCCCATTCTATTGTTTTCATCTATTTCTTTGCAGTGATCACCGAGGAAGGCTTTCTTATCTCTCCTTGCTATTCTTTGGAACTCTGCATTCAAATGGGTATATCTTTCCTTTTCTCCTTTGCTTTTCTCTTTTCTTCTTTTCACAGCTATTTGTAAGGCTTCCTCAGACAGGCATTTTGCTTTTATGTATTTCTTTTTCTTGGGGATGGTCTTGATCCCTGCCTCCTGTACAATGTCATGAACCTCCGTACATAGTTCATCAGGCACTCTGTCTATCAGATCTAGTCCCTTAAATCTATTGTCATTTCCACTGTGTAATCATAAGAGATTTGATTTAGGTCATACTTGAATGGTCTACTGGTTTTCCCGACTTTCTTCAATTTACATCTGAATTTGGCAATAAAGAGTTCATGATCTGAGCCACAGTCAGCTCCCAGTCTTGTTTTTACTGACTGTATAGAGCTTCTACATCTTTGGCTGCAAAGAATATAATCAATCTGATTTCAGTGTTGACCATCAGGTGATCTCCATGTGTAGAGCCTTCTTTTGTGTTGTTGGAAGAGGGTGTTTGTTATGACCAGTGCGTTCTCTAGGCAGAACTCTATTAGCCTTTGCCCTGCTTCATTCTGTAATCTAAGGCCATATTTGCCTGTTCCAGGTGTTTTGTGACTTCCTTCTTTTGCATTCCAGTCCCCTATAATGAAAAGGACATCTTTTAGGGGTGTTAGTTCTAGAAGGTCTTGTAGGTCTTCATAGAACCATTCAACTTCAGCTTCTTCAGCATTACTGGTTGGGGGATAGACTTGGATTACCATAATATTGAGTGGTTTGCCTTGGAAACGAACAGAGATCATTCTGTCATTTTTGAGATTGCATCCAAGTACTGCATTTCAGGCTCTTTTGTTGACTATGATGGCTACTCCATTTCTTCTAAGGGATTCCTGCCCACAGTAGTAGATATAATGGTCCTCTGAGTTAAATTCATTCATTCCATTTCATCTTAGTTCGCTGATTCCTAGAATGTTGATGTTCACTCTTGCCATCTACTGTTTGACCACTTCCAATTTGCCTTGATTCATGGACCTAACATTCCAGGTTCCTATGCAATATTGCTATTTACAGCATCAGACCTTGCTTCTATCACCAGTCCCATCCACAACTGGGTGTTGTTTTTTCTCTGGCTCCATCCCTTCACTCTTCCTGGAGTTATTTCTCCACCTATCTCCAGTAGCATATTGGGCACCAACCAACCTGGGGAGTTCATCTTTCAGTGTCCTATCTTTTTGCCTTTTCATATTGTTCATAGGGTTCTCAAGGCAAGAATACTGAAGTGGTTTGCCATTCTTTTCTCCAGTGGACCACTCTCTGTCAGACCTCTTCACCATGACCTGGCTATCTTGGGTGGCCCCACACAGCATGGCTTAGTTTCATGGAGTTAGACAAGGCTGTGGCCCATCTGATCAGATTGGCTAGTTATCTGTGATTGTGGTTTCAGTCTGTCTGCCCTCTGATGCCCTCTCTCAGTGCCTACCATCTTACTTGGGTCTCTCTTACCTTGGACATGGGATATCTCTTCACAGCTGTTTCAGCAAAGCACAGCCACTGCTCCTTACCTTAGACATGGGGTATCTCCTCTCAAGGTAGATTGTAAGTGGTCAAACAGGTGATGGCAAGAGTGAACATCAAGATTTTAGGAATCAGTGAACTGAAATGAACTGGAATGGGTGAATTTAACTCATAGGACCATTATATCTATTAATGTGGTCAAGAATCCCTTAGAACAAATGCAGTAGCCAACATAGTCAACAAAAGAGTCCTAAATGCAGTACTTGGATGTATCTCAAAAACGACAGAATGATCTCTGTTCGTTTTCAAGGCAAACCATTCAATATCACAGTAATCCAAGTCTATGCTCTGACCAGAAATACTGAAGAAGCTGAAGTTGAAAGATTCTATGAAGACCCACAAGACCTTCTAGAACTAACACCCCAAAAAGATATCCTTTTCATTATAGGGGACTGGAATGCAAAATTAGGAAGTCAAGAAATACCTGGAGTAACAGGCAAATTTGACCTTGGAGTACAGAATGAAGCAGGGCAAAACTAATAGAGTTGTGCCAAGAAAACAAACTGGAGGGACACAGCAAACACTCTCTTCCAACAATACAAGAGAAGACTCTACACATGGACATTGCCAGATGGTCAATACCAAAATCAGCTTGATTACAGTCTTTGCAGTCAAGATGGAGAAGCTCTCTACAGTCAGCAAAAACAACACCAGGAGCTGACTGTGGCAAAGACCATGAACTCCTTATTGCCAAATTCAGACTTAAATGGAAGAAAGTCAGGAAAACCACTAGACATTCAGGAATGACCTAAATCAAACCCCTTACGATTATACAGTAGAAGTGACAAATAGATTCAAAGGATTAGATCTGTTGGACAGAGTGCCTGAAGAACTGTGGATGGAGATTCATGACTTTGTACAGGAGGCAGGGATCAAGACCATGCCCCCAAAAAGAAATGTAGAAACGTCAAATGGTTGTCTGTGGAGGCCTTACAAATAGCTGTGAATAGAAGAGAAAGGCAGAGGCAAAAAGGAAAGGCATATGCACCTGAATGCAGATTTCCAAAGAAAGACCAAGGAGAGATAAGAAAGCCTTCCTCAGCTATCAATGTAAAGAAATAGCAGAAAATGATAGAATGGGAAAGACTAGAAATCTCTCCAAGAAAATTAGATATATCAAGGGAACATTTCATGCAAAGATGGGCTCAATAAAGGACAGAAATGGTATGGACATAATAGAAGCAGAAAATATTAAGAAGAGATGGCAAGAATATACAGAAGAACTGTACAAAAAGAAATCTTCAGGACCCAGATACCACAATGGTGTGATCACTCACCTAGAGCCAGACATCCTGGAATATGAAGTCAAGTGGGCCTTAGGAAGCACAACTACTAACAAAGCTAGTGGAGGTGATGGAATTCCAGTTGAGGTATTTCAAATCCTAAAAGATGATGCTGTGAAAGTGCTGCATTCTATATGTAGCAACTTTGGAAAACTCAGCACTTGCCACAGAAATGGAAAAGGTCACTTTTCATTCCAATCCCAGAGAAAACCAATGCCAAATTATGTTCAAACTACCACACAATTGTACTCATCTCACACACTAGCAACGTAATGCTCAGAATTCTCCAAGCCTGGCTTGAACAGTACATGAACTGAAACTTCCAGTTGTTTAAGCTGGATTTAGAAAACACAGAGGAATCAGAGATCAAATTAGAACATCTACTGGATCACCAAAAAGGTAAGAGTCCCAGAAAAACATCTATTTCTGCTTTATTGACTATGCCAAAGCCTTTGACTAGGTGGACCACAACAAACTCTGAAAAATTTTTAAATAGATGGGAATACCAGACCATCTGACCTGCCTCCTGAGAAATCTGTATGCAGGTGAGAAAGCAACAGTCGAAACTGTATATGGAACAACAGACTGGTTCCAAATAGGGAAAGGAGTATGTCAAGTCTGTATATCATCACCGTGCTTATTTAACTTCTATGCAGAGTATATCAGGAAAAAGGCTGGGCTGGATGAAGCATAAGCTGGAATCAAGATCTCTGAGAGAAATATCAATAGCCTCAGATATGCAGATAACACCACCCTTATGGCAGAAAGCAAAGAAGAACTAAAGAGCCTCTTGATGAAAGTGAAAGAGGAAAGTGGAAAAGTTGGCGTAAAACTCAACATTCAGAAAACTATGATCATGAAATCTGGTTCCATCACTTCGTAGCAAACAGATGGTGAAACAGTAGAAACAGTGACAGACTTTATTTGGGGGGGGGGGGTGCACCAAAATTACTGAAGATGTTGAATACAGCCATAAAATTAAAAGACACTTGTTCCTTGGAAAAAAGCTATGACCAAACTAGACAACCTATTAAAAAGCAGAGACATTACTTTGTCAACAAAGGTCCATCTGATCCAAGCTATTGTTTTTCCAATAGTCATGTATGGATGTGAGAGTTGGACTGTAAAGAAAGCTGAGTGCCAAAGAATTGATGCTTTTGAACTGTGGTGCTGGAGAAAACTCTTGAAACTCTCTTGGACTGCAAGGAGATTGAACCAGTCCATCCAAAAGGAATTCATTCCTGAATATTCATTGAAAGGACTGATGCTGAAGCTGAAACTCCAATATTTTAGCCACCTGATGCAAAGAACTGATGAACCTGGTGCTGGGAAAGATTGAAGGCGAGTGGATAAGGGGACGACAGAGGACGAGATGGTTGGATGGCATCACCAACTCAATGGACATGAGTTTGCGTAAACTCTGGGAGTTGGCGATGGATAGGGAGGCCTTGCATGCTGCAGTCCATGGGGTCTCAAAGAGTTGGACATGACTGAGCAACTGAATTGACTAAAGAAATTTTTGGTAGAATTCACCTGTGAAGCTATCTGGTCCTGGATTTTTCCTTGTTGGAAGATTTTTTATTACAGTTTCAATTTCCATGCTTCTGATGGGTCTGTTAAGATTTGTATTTCTTCCTGGTTCACTTTTGGAAGGTTATACTTTTCTAATAGTTCATCCATTTCTTCCAAGTTTTCCATTTTATTGGCATGTAGTTGCTGACAGCATTCTCTTATGAACCTTTGTATTTCTGTGTTGTCTGATGTAATTTCTCCATTTTCATTTCTAATTTTGTTGATATGATTCTTCTCCCTTTATTCTTGATGAGTCTGGCTAATGGTTTGTCTATTTTATCTTCTCAAAGAATCAGCTTTTAATTTTGCTGATTTTTCCTTTAGTGTCCTTTGTTTCTTTTCCATTTATTTCTGCCCTAATTTTTGTGATTTCTTTCCTTCTATAACCCTGGGGTTCATCATTTCTTCTAGTTGCTTTAGGTATAGAGTTAGGTTATTTATTTGATTTTTTCTTGTTTCTTGAGGTAATCTTGTATTGCTCTGAACCTTCCCCTCAGCACTGATTTTACTGAATCCCATAGGTTTTGGGTTGTCTTGTTTTCATTTGTTTCTATGCATATTTTGATTTCTTTTTCAATTTCTTTTGTGATTTGTTGGTTATTCAGAAGTGTGTTGTTTAGCCTCCATATGTTTGTATTTTTAATAGTTTTTTGTTTTTACTGTAGTTGACATCTAATCTTATGTCATTATGATCAGAAAAGATGCTTGAACTTATTTCAACTATTTGAATTTATCAAGGCTAGATTTATGGCCCAGGATGTGATCTATCCTGGAGAATGTTCCATATGCACTTGAGAAAAAGGTGAAATTCAGTGCTTTGGGGTGAAATGTCCTATAGATATCAATTAGGTCTAACTGATCCATTGTATCATTTAAAGTTTGTGTTTCCTTGACAATTTTCTGTTTGGTTGATCTATCCATAGGTGTGAGTGGAGTATTAGTCTCCCACTATTATTGTGTTACTGTTAATTTCCCCTTTCATATTTGTTAGCATTTGCCTTACATGTTGTGGTGGTACTATGTTGGGTGCATATATATTTATAATGATTATATCTTCGTGGATTGATCCTTTGATCATTATGTAGTGTCCTTCTTTGTCTCTTTTCACAGCCTTTATTTCAAAGTCTATTTTATCTGATATGAGTATTGCTACTCTTGCTTTCTTTCTGTCTTCATTTACATGAAATATCTTTTTCCAGCCCTTCACTTTCAGTCTGTATGTGTCCCTTGTTTTGAGGTGGGTCTCTTGTAGACAGTATATATAGGGTTCTTGTTTTAGTATCCATTCAGCCAGTCTTTGTCTTCTGGTTGGGGCATTCAACCCATTTACATTTAAGGTAATTATTAATAAGTATGATCCCGTTGCCATTTACTTTGTTGTTTTGGGTTCGAGTTTATACACCTTTTCTGTGTTTCCTGTCTAGAGAAGATGCTTTAGCATTTGTTGAAGAGCTGGTTTGGTGGTGCTGAATTCTCTCAGCTTTTGGTTGTCTGTAAAGCTTTTGATTTCTCCTTCATAGTTGAATGAGATTCTTGCTGGGTATAGCAATATGGATTGTAGGTTTTTCTCTTTCATCATTTTAAGTATGTCCTGCCATTCCTTTCTGGCCTGAAGAGTTTCTATTGAAAGATCAGCTATTATCCTTATGGGGATCCCCTTGTGAGTTATTTGTTGCTTTTCCCTTGCTGCTTTTAATATTTGCTCTTTGTGTTTGACTTTCATTAATTGTATTAAAATATGTGCCTTGGGGTGTTTCACCTTGGGTTTATCTTGTTTGGGACTCTGGGTTTCTTGGACTTGGGTGGCTATTTCCTTCCCCATTTTAGGGAAGTTTTCAACTATTATCCCCTCAAGTATTTTCTCATGACCTTTCTTTTTGTCTTCTTCTTCTGGGACTCCTATGATTTGGATGTTGAGGCGTTTAACATTGTCCCAGAGGTCTCTGATGCTGTCCTCATTTCTTTTAATTTTTTTTCTCTTTTTTCCTCTCTGCTTCATTTATTTCCACCATTCTATCTCCCACCTCACTTATCCCATCTTCTGCCTCAGTTATTCTATTGTTGGTTCCCTCCAGAGTGATCTTGATCTCAGTTATTGCATTATTCATTATGGATTGACTCTTTTTTATTTCTTCTAGGTCCTTGTTAAACATTTCTTGCATCTTTTCATTCCTTGTATCTAGTCTATTTATCTATAACTCCATTTTGTTTTCAAGATTTTGGATAATTTTTACTATCATTATTATGAATTCTTTTTCAGGTAGACTCTCTATCTCCTTTTTTGTTTGGTTTGGTGAACATTTGTCATGTTCCTTAACCTGCTGAATATTTCTGTCTCTTCATTTTGTTTAGCTTGCTGTGTTTGGGGTGGCTTTTCTGTATGCTGGAAGTTTGTGGTTCCTCTTTATTGTGAAGATTGCTCACTGTGGGTGGGGTTGAACTAGTGGCTTGTCAAGGTTTCCTGGTTAGGGAAGCTTGTGTCTGTGTTCTGGTGGGTGGAGCTCTTCTCTCTGGAGTGCAATGAAGTGTCCAGTAGTGAGTTTGGATGTATCTATTGGCTTTGTCGGGGCTGTATTCCTGAGTTGCTGGAGAATTAGCCTGGTATGTGTTGCTCTGGAACTCGTTGGCTCTTGGGTGGAGCTTGGTTTTAGTGTAGGTATGGAGGCTTTTGGATGAGCTCTTGTCAATTAATTTTTCCAGGAATCAGGAGATTCTGGTGTTCTCAAGTTTTGGATTTAAGCCTCCTGCCTCTGGCTTTCTGTCTATTCTTACAGTAGCCTCAAGACTTCTCCATCCATACAGCACCAATGAAAAAGCATCTAGGTTAATGCTGAAAAGATTCTCCACAGGGAGGGACACCCAGAGAGGTTCACAGAGTTACATGGAGAAGAGAAGAGGGAGGAGGGAGATAGAGGTGACCAGGAGGAGAAGAGGAATAGTCAAAAGGGGAGAGAGCAATCTAGCCAGTAATCAAATCCCTATGTTCTCTCCACAGTCTGGAACACACAAAGAGGTCCACAGAGTTACATAGAGAAGAGAAGAGGGAGGAGGCTGATAGAGATAACCAGGAGGAGAAGAGAGGGAGTCAAAAGGGGAGAGGCCAATCTAGCCAGTAATCAGTTCCTTAAGTGTTCTCCACAGCTCAGAAAACCCAGAGAGATTCACAGAGTTAAGTGGAGAAAAGAGGGGGAAGGAGAAGATATAGGTGGCCTGGGGGAGAAAAGGGAGTGTCAAAAGGAGATAGAGCAGTCAAGCCAGTAATCACACCCCTAAGTGTAAGTGGATACTGAAGACTAGATTCTTGAAGGTTCAAAATTGATAACAAATACCAAAAAGCTAAGATTAAAAATCTAAGTAGAGGTTAGACTCTCAAAAATACAATATTAAAAATACAAAACAAAGTCAATCAAAAAAATTATAAATATATATATATGAAATTTGCTTTAAAAATAGGGCCTTTTTTAAAAACAGTAATAGGTTATAAAAATGAAAATTAAAAGAATAATAAAGAACTTAAAATTTTTTTTAAATAATTAAAAAATGATAATAATAAAAATATATCTAGGAATTTCTCTAGAGCTGTTGTGGGCAGTGTGGGGTCAGTTCAGTTTCAGATAGTTCCTTGTGCGGGATATAAAATTAACACACAGAAATCCCTTGCATTCCAATACACTAACAATGAGAAAACAGAAAGAGAAGTTAAGGAAACAATACCATTCACCATTGCAACAAAAAGAATAAAATACTTAGGAGTATATCTACCTAAAGAAACAAAAGACCTATACTTAGGAGTATATCTACCTAAAGAAACAAAAGACCTATACGTAGAAAACTATAAAACACTGATGAAAGAAATCAAAGAGGACACAAATAGATGGAGAAATACACCGTGTTCATGGATTGGAAGAATCAATATTGTGAAAATGAGTATACTACCCAAAGTAATCTATAGATTCAATACAATCCCTATCAAGCGACCAATGGTATTCTTCACAGAACTAGAACAAATAATTTTACAATTTGTATGGAAATACAAATAACCTCAACTAGCCAAAGCAATCTTGAGAAAGAAGAGTGGGACTGGAGGAATCAACCTGCCTGACTTCAGGCTCTACTACAAAGCCACAATCATCAAGACAGTATGGTACTGGCACAAAGACAGAAATATAGATCAATGGAACAGAATAGAAAGCCCAGAGATAAATCCACATACCTATGGACACCTTATCTTCAACAAAGGAGGCAAGAATATACAATGGAAAAATGACAACCTCTTTAACAAGTGGTGCTGGGAAAACTAGTCAACCACTTGTAAAAGAATGAAACTAGAACACTTTCTAACACCATATACAGATAGTTCCTTGTTCCAGCTTGTACTTCTTCTCAAGGTCTATAAGCCCCTTCCAATGCTTAGTCAATCTTAACTACAGAGTTTAAATGTGTTGCTCCTGTCACTTCCAGAGCGGCTCCCTCTTCTTTGTTTATTTTGTCTCCTGTTTGCAAGTCTCTTCAGTGTCTCATTTCTGCCCTGACACAAGGGGGTGAAGGTGGTCACTTGTTTAGGCTCACTTCTTCAGTGGTTGGGGAGGGAGGAGCACTGCAAAGAAATATCACTGGCGTGTGTGAAGAGTGCTTGCAGTTTATAGACCACACTGGGTTTGCCCCAGCTCATGGTGGCATGTGCTTTCCTGGTGTACACTGCTCAGGCTCCAGGTTGCTCTGCAGGGGTACTGTCTAAGGTGGGCCCTGCATTTTGTGTGCTTCCCAGGTCTAAGCTGCTCAGGTTCAGGTTCTAGGGTACTCTGCAAGGGCACAGAGTTGATTGGGCATGTGTTCTGTGCCCTTCCCAGGCCCAAGCAGCTCGAATGACCAGGTGTTTGGTGAACACAGTATCCCAGGTGTTCTGAGCATCTTAATCACCTCCCCAGTCCCGGCCACTCAGTTGCCCAGGTGTGCCACGAGAGCACCATCTCAGTTGTGCTGTGTATCTCTTTGGCAGAGCTGATTTCAGGCTGTGACCCTCTTGGCAGATGTCAACCATCCAGTATCCCAGGAAGATGTGATTAGCAACTGGGAACCTGCTCACAGTTTGGTGGAGGATGCAGGTCTCTGGGCCAAGATTGCCCCTTGCCTTCTGGCTTTGGCTGTGGCACACCTGCCTCTCTGCTTCTAGCGGGCTGGAGGGGCCTGTACACACCTGGATAGCTCTCCTTTGGTATTTGCTCATTCCTTTGTTCTGTGAGTGAGCCAGGCTGCATGTTAGGTTAGAGCCTTTCATGGGAAAGTTCTTTTATTTTTCTCTCTCTCTGGCTATCCCACAGTTTGGGTTGCTATCCCACATTAGCTCCCTCAGATTGTCCTCAGGGCATTCAGGCCCAGTCCTTACCCTAAGCATGCAACTTGTGCCTCCCTATCCAGCCCCTGCTCGCTGGTGGCAGACGCTAGTGTCTGGGCTAGTTCTCCACTGGGAGTTGCAGTTAGGCGCCTATTCTGTGTGTGTGTGTGTGTGTGTGTGTGTGTGTGTGTGTGTGTGTGTGTGTGTGTTTTCACTTCTGGTTATGTTGCCCTCTGAGATACCAAAACTCCCCACAGACCCACCAGTGACAGGGTTTCCTTCTGTTTGGAAACTTCTCCTTCACGACTTGCTCCCCAGGATGGGTCTCCATCCCTAACTCTTTTGTCTCTTTTTGTCTTTTGTATTTTGTCCTCCTTTTGAAGAGAATGAGCTGCCTTTCTGGGTGTCTGGTGTCTTCTGCCAGTGTTCAGAAGTTGTTCTGGCCTACAAAGTTTCTGCAGAAAAATAAGCTGATAGCCTTATGAGTATTCCCTTGCATATGACTTTTTTTTCTCTCTTGCCTTTAGAATGCTCTCTTTGTCGCTGTTTCCATGTTAATTACATGTTGTGGTGTGCACTGGCACATGAATTATTAATCAATCATCATGAAGACACATCATTTGTGAAATTTAAGAATACAAATATAAAGAACATTCTAAAATTACAGAAAAAAATCTTAAGGTAATAGGAGCCAGAAATTATATAGTATCTCTTAGTGCCAGCAAAAAGTGGAGCAATATTTTCAAGATTCTAAGAAAAAAATAACTTTCAATATAAAATTCTCCATTTAACTGAATAATATATAAGATATGATGATAGAATAATATCAATTTAAGATATGTAAGCATCCAAAAATATACCTTTCAAAGATTGTTTAGGAGTTCTAAGGAGGTTTACTTTGGTAAAGCATAGAAAAGGACTTCGGAGAAGGCAATGGCAACCCACTCCAGTACTCTCACCTGGAGAATCCCATGGATGGAGAAGCCTGGTAGGCTGCAGTCCATGGGGTTGCTGAGAGTCGGACACAACTGAGTGACTTCACTTTCACTTTTCACTTTCATGCATTGGAGAAGGAACTGGCAACCCACTCCAGTGTTCTTGCCTGGAGAATCCCAGGGAAGGGGGAGCCTGGTGGGCTGCCGTCTATGGGGTCACACAGAGTCGGACACGACTGAAGCAACTTAGCAGCTTAGCAGAGAAGGACGTGGATCTGAAAAGACCAATAACACAGAAACTCTCAGGATGACAGTTTGAAGCAAGACAAAAAGTCAGTACAAATTCCAAAAGAAAGTAAGAAATAAAAAAAGGAAGGCCACAAAGATTAAAATAATGATGATGATGATAATAATAATAAATAAGAAAGGCAGATCTCATACATGTATATATTTGGAAAATCTGTTGTCAGACTTTTGACAGATCTATTCAAAACTTAGGGGGAAATAACATTATCTTAATGGAAAACCCCAAATTTTACATAATAAAATAATTATTGCATCCAAGAAAACATTTGTATGTCAAAGAAAAAATAATTATGGTGTACCACATGGCTTATTGAGCAATTATATTTTCATAGTCATAGTAATACAAATTCTTTATTTGACCAAATAAAGACTAAAATTTTTATTTAACAAAAATTATGATACAACTATAATAGAAAATGGTATAAGAAAAAAGAGAATTTATTCCTCAGCTCTAACAATGAAAGTCAATAATGCCTCAATTTCATAATTTATGAAATGAAATTATAAGTATGATATACAGAAATGTGTTTAAAATACCAAAAGAAATGACCTTGAGATAAGGAAGTGGCTGCCTCTGAGAAATGGATTAGAAAAATGGAGCAGGATATTGCTGCTTTTCATTCATGTTAATTGACAATTCAAAAATATTCATGTAATACATTAATAAAATATAAAATTAATTGAGAGTAGGATGAATTATATATTTAACTGATGTCAATGATTATTCACAACTTTACTTTGTTGAGGTTTTTAATTGTGGACATTGAAATATCTTAAAATTCTCAGTCAGGCATATGGTTTTTCTATTGTCACACGCTTTCTCATCTGAACCATTCTCTCCTTGTCCTTCAGAAAAGAACAAATTAACTACACAAATCTATGTAATTTATTTTGAGGTTTTAATTTTTGAGAGATATTTCAGATCAAAGTGATTTTTCTAATTTGTAGGTAACTTGGCTTTGTTTACCTGGGTTCGATCCCTGGATCTGGAAGATCCCCTGGAGAAGGAAATGGCAACTCACTCTAGTATTCTTGCCTGGAGAATCCCATGGATGGAGGAGCCTGGTGGGCTACATTAGTCCATGGGGTCGCAAAGAGTCAGACACGACTGAACAACTTCACTTTGGCTTTGTTTGGCTTGTTTGTTGATGTGTAATATATTTTACCTTTAGTGTTTCTGCTATATCTGAATCCTTGACATTTTCAGAAAAGTGTGCTGCCTGTATCTAAGTATTGCTCTCTTTTCATTAATTTTCCTTAGCACATTGTGAGCTTTGGTCAGAGGCAAGTTCAGGAGTAGCACACAAATAGCACTCTTCTATTTTCCAAGGCCAGCTATATGTCTGTACTATTTTAATTGCTTACAGTGATCATAAATAAGGTGGCAAAAGTGGATAGGTACCTGTGGGCTTTTCAGAATCTTATTCATAAGGATGGGAACACTTAATTTTCCTTATTGGCAGTTCTGTATTGCTGATGATTCATTATCTAAAGCATAAATATAGTTATGTATTTCCTAGTTGCTCAAATAAGACTCTTTGCTGGCTTTTGATTCCTTCCCTCCCCTTTAGTTACCAGTTCCCTCATTTTTCACTCTCTCCCTTTTTTACATACACTCTCCCCTTTCACCATACACACACACACAGATAACCTTGATTCCAGCAGTTTGGCAAGAGGTAAGAGCACAACTTAAAGGAAATCTATAATGACTTTCTATAGTGAGAACAATACTCTTGAAAAAAACATACTTGAGAAAGTACTTCCTAATTTATCTTTTTTATAAAATTATAAAAATGGAATTACTTTTAAAAGATGGACATAAATTCATAAAATTATGTATATAGATATTGATAATAATTTGAGACATCATGGAAAACAAGTAGAAAATTCTATTCAAATCAGAGAACTAACATCATTTTAAAATGCTAAAAAGAATTACTCTAGAAATTACAGTTCTATAAGCTTAATTTTAGTATCAGGGAAATGCTAACATAATGCAGTAAAAATCTTATTAACTCTTAACACAGGGGACCAGAGAAAGAAAAAAATACAGAATTGCAATTAACTTGCTTGAGATTATCTAAATTTTTTTATTAAAGTAACAGAGCATCTAGATATCTAGGGACTAACAGTCCTCTTGCCATCCTACATCAACCAATATCACATTAATAAGGTTTTCTGTTAACATAAAAGCAAAGTTTCAAATTCATGGAAGAAAATGGCATGTTGGGTAACATGCCTTTTTGAAGAAAACAATTCTTGTAAGTAGAAGAAATATGATTTTGTAATAGGCCTAAATCATTGTACAGTTATGTACAAAATACCTCTTAACAAAATGAAATTCTCTGAAATGCATTTAGAAGAAATATCTAAAACTAAAAAGTATTCTAGCAATAAACAGTGATGATCTAACCAAGAAAAAATTTGCTGAGTATCTTATAGTGACACTCTACAACATGCTTAGAGAAACAGTCACAAGAAGAAAATAATTGTGTTCATTGGGTCCAAATGCATGATCCTAGTTAAGGATCAAAGGAATGGCACAAAACAAAAATAGAAGAGACAAGAATGATAGTTAGGGGTTAATCTTTCATAGTAAGTACTTGATTCTCAAAATCTTACATAGGAGCCTCACTATGATACACTAAAGAATCACTGAGGTAATTTTATTAGAACACAGAGGGGTATCATGTGATTAAAAAAAAAAAAAAAACAGATGTAAAAACCAAAGACTACTCTATTTTAAGCATACTTTATATGGCTGAAAAATACATAAAAACACACTGGAATCAAAAGTCTAGGTTCAATTAATAAAAATTTGAACATGAGAGTGGGGTCAATTAAAGAAAACTAACTCCTCAAAATGAATAGGGACATTTACAAATTGATTAGTTTTTTAATTTAATAATTTGAGAGCTACACTTAAAATCCATATTGAAATATGAATTTTATAATTTATTACCAATAAAATTTTTAAAAGATCTCTATTTTTCTAACATGTTATGGAAGCTATAGGAAAGCAAATTATGGCCTATAACTCAGCTAATCCTAAAACAGTAGCCATTAGCCACATGTGTCTATTGAGTACCTGAAGTGTAAAAAAAGTCCAAATAGATTGTTAAGGGTGCAAAATGCTTACTGCATTTCATACTTTGTACAAAAAATAATGTAAAATGTCTTGCATGCAATTTGTATGTAGATTATATGTTGAAGTGAAAATATGTTTGATATATTGGGTTCAATAAAGTACAATATTAAGATTTACTTTACCAGTTTCGTAGACTTACTGTATGATTCAGCAATCATGCTCTTAAGGATTTTTCCAACTAAATAAAAAACTTAGGTCTACACAGGAACATCAACACAGATGTTTCTAGCAGTCAATTCATAATCTCAAAAACTGGAAGCAGTCAAGATTACCCTCAAAAGGCACATGAATAAACTTGTACATACATTCAATGACATACACTCAGTGACATAATGTTCAGTGATATATGCATATGCATACATTTGTGTGTGTGTGTGAGAGAGAGAGAGAGAGACAGAGAAAGGGAGAGAGAGAACATATACACTTTTTCATAGAAAAACAATGGGATAAGAAATCAGGAAAATTAAAAATGGTAGCCTACAGAGAAAGGGCAGAATGGGAGACAGTTTGGGGGCAGTTATGGAAGTTAGTCTTATCATCATCTATCTTGTTTTGTACATTTAACCCTGTAGCTATGTACATATTTTGTATAATTTTAAATGAAATTAAATTTACAAAAACAAACAATACCTAAAATCAAAAACAAGCTGGAACAAATGAGCCTACCTGTATGTCAAATTGTTGGCAGTCACACAGAAAAGTATTTCAAGGAAGAGAAGGATTTTGAAACACAATAGATTTGGGCTGCACTTTACTGAGGGGAGCTGTTCTAAACACAAAATATGTACAAGGACACCTAAACTGCATTCACTCATCTGATTATTGCTAACAATGCTGTTTTATTTAGAAACAAAGAGAGACATCATGTGTGATAAGATTTACAGACTTTTTTTGTTGGTGGGACACACACAAACAAATGATACTTAAATAGATGAAAGGCAGAACTCTTTGTTATTTATTGCTCCAAACAAGAAAAGGTCAACACACAGGTCCACACAGGAAGTTACACCAGGGACAAGGTAACAATAAACTGGATCTGGAGGAAGAAGCTTACATGTGAAAAGCAAGATGAGGTTAGCTAGGTTTCACAGGTTTCCAGAGGATTAGCTGAATTGAATAAGTTCCTGGACAGAAGCGGGACCCCTTGTTTTTTCATAATTAACTCTAGGATGATAAGGATAAGTGTATAAGATCCCCACAAAAGGGAAGTGTTTGGGGTATGAACTTAATCAGCTGCTCAAGAAGGGCAAAATGCCTGGCCTCTAAACAGGACCTCAATATAGTGTCTACACTAAGAAAGAAAGTACTACAGATAGATATAGATGGATTGAAACAAAGATGATTGATAGATGAGGAGTAAGAAAATATTGTTAGCACCATGAGGATCCAAGATTTTCAGGATAAGAGAAAAAACACACAACTATTGTAATACTTTAAACAGGGTTAGGGTTATTAATAGCTATAATCTTTTCATTTGAACTGAAGATATGAGCATAAACTCTTGATTTATTTTCCCTTTGTAAACAGTACATATTTTCTGTTTTTGTGCATTAAAAAGGACTAAAAGACAGCAACTCAGTAGCAATTAGTACTCTTAGTGCTTATATTATTATCCCTAAATCCATTTATACTTAAGAGGATTCAGGGTTTCTAGAGAAAATAGCTGAATCCATGTTTGGGCACAGAAAATGTAAATGTACAAAACTTGGACATGTTGCACCTGAAAAGCAAGAAATTATCTAAGACTAATGGGGTCATTGTAAAGAGACACAGGAGTCACATTCAAAAAACCTCAAATAACCAAAGAAAAAATAATTTGAGTTCATAATCATACTAAAATAATTTATGGACACTGAAGGTAATTATTTTGAAAATTGGTAAAGGGAAAGATTCAGGCATCCATCCTGCCTTTCCTGTATGGATTCACCTGCAGGCCTGGTTCCTCTGGGCAAACGCATAGCCAGAAGATGGCTGGGCTGGGATCCACATCCACTGGCTCAGGAAGCCAGAAGCCCATTTCACCTTTAACAACCAACCTAGTACTCAGAGAATTCCACTGATCCAGCCCATTTAAACCACATGGTGATGTTATCTCAGTAAACTCATCTATTCCCAGTCACCAGAATCTTGACAGATTACTCTTAACTACATTGACAGATTTAAGTAACTTAAATCCTAGGGGAAGGAAAAGGGTTCTCAATTCCTTCCTTACCAGAGAGTCCCTAGGTCGGTTTTTTTTTTTTTTTTTAATTCAAAATGTTCCACACATTCTTTTCCCCTTCCCCCACCAATAAGCACCCTCATGCTGAACACATCTACTCTCACACTCCAAAATACTTCAACTCTCTTCTTACTAAACTCAATAAACTGATAAAAACAAGGCACAAAAGTCAACATTAGTAGTATGAAATATTAGATTCAAATAAACATTTAGAAAAGATCAGTTATTTTATATCAATAAAAGTTATCACCTTCAAAATAAAAGTCATAAATTTGTGTGTTGAAAATAGAATAAAATATATAAAGTAAAAATGTTCAAGATACAATAATTGTTGGAGCTCTTAATACAGCAATCTTTTTCTAGATCAAAGGAAAAAATACTGAACAAATGTTGACAAAGTTGAAAATATTAAGAAAGTTATTATCAAGTACACTTGGATATTTAACCCTAAAAATAGATTTTAGACTTTTTTTTCAAGAATCCATAGAATATTTATAATAACTGACAAGGGCCTAAACTCTTATTAACAAGAAGAAAGCAAACATATTTATTTCTTTAACCACAAGATAATTAATATTTATAAATTAATAGAAATTTAGAAATTAGTTGAAATTAATAATTTTAAACAAATTAATAGAATTCTGAAATTCTTCAAAATTACTACTAAATCAAAGAGGAAAATAAAATCATAAACTATTTAGGAAATAGGAAAAAATGAGATCATTGTTTCCTAAAACAAGAGTGAGATCTAATATTGATTTTGCCTCTCTTTTTATTGACTTAGAATGTCACAAAGCTAAAGACTACATCTTCCAGCCTTCTTTGTAACTAAGACTCATCATGTATCAATGGTCTCACCAATGAGATTTAGAGAAATAAACAGCACAACTTCCAGGCCATTATCTTATAGCCAAAGTTAATTATTCTGGGATTTTTCTCTCTTTCTATTTTGTGGACTGGACCTGAGGGTTGTGTTGTCTTGGTTCTAATGGTAAAGATGAAGACAACATTGCAGAAATGGCAGAATAAGTAAATGAAAGAAACTTAGGTCCCATGAATTATGCCATGAGGCAGAGCTACTTGGCTTAATTATCTGGACTAGTATATTGGGAAAAAATACATTACTACCTTGTTTGAGCCACCGTCTTTTCAGATCTGTTTGTTACAGCAGCTTAACCTGCCTCCTCACTAAGAAGGCATGTGGCCAAAACTATTTGTTGCAGTTGCATAGCATTAAATTTCTTTATTAACAATTAAAGAGAAAGAAAAATGTTATATATCAAACACAAGTAAGTCATACCCAAAAAAAACCACATTCTATGAACAAAATAGCTAAAAGGAGGAAAGATGAAGTTGGAAACTAATGATTTAGAAAAACAGATAAGTAACAGGAGGAGAAGGGGACAACAGAGGATGAGATGTTGGATGGCATCATTGACTCAAATGGACATGAGTTTGAGCAAGCACTAGGAGTTGGTGATGGACAGGGAAACTTGGTGTGCTGTAGTTCATGGGGTCACAAAGAGTCGAACAAAACTGAGCAATTGAACTGAACTGAACAACAATGGTAAACATAATAAAATAGGCAAACATAAAAAAATCAAATTAACATAGAGTCTATTATGAGATCTGTGTTAGAAAAAAAATATTTTTTAAGTGAGAGTATGATGAGAAAGTTATGACCAACCTAGATAGCATATTAAAAAGCAGAGACATTACTTTGCCAACAAAGGTCCATCTAATCAAGGCTATGGTTTTTCCAGTGGTCATGTATGGATGTGAGAGTTGGACTGTGAAGAAAGCTGAGTGCAGAAGAATTTATGCTTTTGAACTGTGGTGTTGGAGAAGACTCTTGAGAGTCCCTTGGACGGCAAGGAGATCCAACCAGTCCATCCTAAAGGAGATCAGTCCTGGGTGTTCATTGGAAGGACTGATGCTAAAGCTGAAACTCCAATACTTTGGCCATCTCATGCGAAGAGTTGACTCATTGGAAAAGACCCTGATGCTAGGAGGGATTGTGGGCAGGAGGAGAAGGGGACGACAGAGGATGAGATGGTTGGATGGCATCACGACTCGATGGACATGAGTTTGAGTAAACTCCGGGAGTTGGTGATGGACAGGGAGGCCTGGCATGCTGTGATTCATGGGGTCACAAAGAGTCAGACATGGTTGAGCTACTGAACTGAACTGAACTAATGATGAGAAAGATTAGACAACGTAATGGATTCAGTAAGATGCAAACTAAACCCAAATTCAATGTCCCGCCCTTCAAGGAGAAGTGACCCCTTCCTTCTTAAAGCCCCCATGGAACCACAAGTTCTGCAATAGATGTTCAAGCAGTTCTACTCTAGACCGGAGTTTTGAAGGGCATCATAGTAACTTGACAAAGGCACATCAAACCTGGGATAGCTCTGGAGTTGTGTGCAGTAGACACACACACACAAACACACACACAGAAATCTCTGCTCATTTCAATGGTCTAATGAGTCAAACTGTTCAGAGAAGTAAAAACATGCCAGTTTATAGACTGGGTGTCATGGGCAATTCATTCCAATACTAGGCCCAATTAAACCTTAGTAAGATTGACAATCTCAGCCTGCATGGTAACACATAGTAAGATTAGCATCAGAAAACAGTTGTTATTTTCTGACACCATAACCATTTCTTACCATACATTTACCATTAACAGCCGTTTGCCCCTTCTGAATGACTCATGTTCATGGTATATAAAATAGTGCTTAGAAGACATTCAAAGTATAAACCCTCCGTCTTTGCTGTCTCTTCCTCTGGCGCATTTGAGGATGATCATGAGACAACAGAAACAGAACCTATGCTACAATCTTGCAGACCACAACAGAGCTCTATTCTCTCGTAGGCAGAAAGCTTATCATTCAAATTTAAGACCCCAAATCATTGTTAGGAATTCCCCTTGATTGTGGAGAAATATCATAAGAATTATGATAAAGAAAGAATATTCCTAGTAACCTTCTGAAATCCCAATTTTATCTGAATTCAAATGGGTTGTAAGAAGAATTATTCCTAGCCACAAGAAGGCCATAATGAGGATATCAACTACTTGGTGATGAAGCCATAAAGCTTGTGTCAGCAGTTTATGAAATTACAAGATTAATCTTCTATGGAGAAATGACAGGGTAGGTAGATGGAAGAGAGACAATAGAGCCCCCTTTGACTTTAGCAAGGCTTTACATTCTTTCCTTCATTACCCCATTATCAATTCAATGAGAAATTATGGCCCAGACTGCCTAATTGCTAGTTGGAGGGTCATTCAGAATAAATTTCATCCATAACAGTAATGTTACCCGGAGGGGACATAGCAAGCAGTATTCTGCCAGGGTGAATACTGGGGCCAGTTTTTTTTAAAAGTTCATCAGTGTCCTCAGTAATGGGATAAAAATGTAGGTTGGTAGAGATATTTAACAACATTCAGGTTAAGAAGAGAATTCAAACTGATACTGGTAATAAACACAATGGATTTCCATATATATGAGGCAAGGCTACTTTTTTTTAAGGGTAAACTGCATGGATCTAAATAGGGAATCACTAGTTATGGATAGGAGTAACAGAAAATGTTCCCTGACTACAGTGGAGGATGGAGGAAAAGCAGACCAGAAATTAACAAACTGTGCAGAGGAGGTGAGCTTCAGTATGGTGCCCACCAGTCAGGCAACGGTCTGTGCATGATAAAACACAGGCCAGTCAGGTGTGTCCTTAAAATACATGGCAAATGTGAAACACAGAAGTGACCATAAAAATAAAAGAGTCCTCAAGGATGTTTCTCTCTAAAAAGCAGTATATTTCACACACATACAAAAACAGTCCACTCTGAAAATGATTCAGAAACCACTAGTTATCTGAGGCCCCAGGTGAGCCTCAAGTTGATCTGCTCTGGTATTAATATGTATTATATGATGATAGCTCTTCTTTTGTTTTTGACAGAAATAGTAATTTAAAGCTGCATCAGCCTTCCCAGTAATTCAGGTGGGTCAGGAGGGAGAAAGCAAGAGTGGGAGTAGTCGACTGAGTTCTATATGGATAAGTTCTGGACAACCCGACACATCAGAGCATTGCAAAACAACAAAATCTCAAATAAATTTTAATTTTGATTAGAAATATTATCAAGTTCACTTCTCCAAGAAGATTGTTTTAGGTAAAGGTAAGCAATATAATATCACTTTTTGTTATAAAATAGCTTTGTTGCCCAAACCCTTTGGTGGTTTGAAAACTTTTTCTGAGTCCACAAGTAATAACCCCATGATTATTTTCATTTACCGGATATATCTTTGAAAATTACTTAGGTCAAACTTTGTCCCTAGTGAATGTAGGATCATGGGGCAGATACAGTTAATCTAGTCCCTACTTTCAAGGCACATGCAGTTTAGAGACATGAACACATAAGAAATTAACAATACTTGTTTGGTTTTAGTAGGATTCAAATAAGTAGTTTTCAAAATTAGAACCATAGAAGGGTGATATTTGGACCTGAGATACATAGATGAATGATAGAAATAGTGGAGGGAAGAATGGGGTAAAAAAAAGTCCCAAAGGAAAGAAGTCGAGTTACTACGAGAGTTACCATACATGGAAATTATTCTGGAGGAAAAAAAAACATGTGTAGGGGAGCTGGATAAGGATTGACAAAGAAGGTGGAATGAGACTATGAAAGAAACTTAATGACAAATAAAGCAGTTTAACCTCAGTTCTGTAAGTGATGTGGAGATATTAAAAACCATTGCCCTTCATATAATGAAACATGTTTTAAGAGCAATGTATTTGTGGTAAGAAGGCAGGAGCAATAGTAGAGAAAAGACTAAATAAGTCATTGAAAGGGCTTCCTTGGTGGCACAGTGGTAAAGAATCTGCCTGCCAATACCAGAGACACGGGTTCGATCTCTGGGTTGCAAAGAGCCCCTGGAGGAGAAAATGGCAACCCCCTCCAGGATTTCTGCCTGGGAAATCCAATGGACAGAGGAGCCTGCTGGACTGCAGTAGTCAGGATCGCAAAGAGTCAGAAACAGAACAGAGAGCCCCAAAATAAACACTTGCACTTATGGTCAATCAATCTATGATGAAGTAGGCAAGAAGATAAAATGGAGAAAATTGAGTCTCTTCAATAAATGGTCCTTGGAAAACCAGACAGCTACATGTAAAATGAGAATAAAATATTTCACACCATACACAAAAATAAACTCAAAATGGTTTAAAGATCTAAACTTAAAAACTGAAACGTTAACAGTTCTAGAAGAGAACATAGGCAAAATACTCTTTACCATAAATTGTAGCAGTATTTTTTGGATCTGTCTTCTAAGGCAATAGAAATAAAAGCAAAAATATAGAAATGGACCTAATCAAAATTTAAAGCTTTTGCACAACAAAAGGAACCATCAACAAAATTAAAATACAGACTATTTTAATGGAATGGAATTTATGGTTTTTATGGAATTTAATGGAATGGGGGAAATATTTGCAAATGATATGATCTAAAAGGGGTTAATATCCAAAATATATAAATAGCTTATATAACTCAATATCAAAAAAACAAATAATCCAATCAAAAAAATGGGCAGAAGACTAGAATAGACATTTTTCTAAAGAAGACATACAGATGACTAAAAAGCATGTGAAAAGATACTCAGTATTGCTAATTATTAGATAAATGAAAAATAAGATACCACTTCACATCTGTCAAAATTGCTATCATCAAAAATTCTACAAATAACAAATGTCAGTAAAGGTTTAGAGAAAATGGGAAAACTTATATACTGTGAGTGGGGATGTAAATTGGAATAGCCACTATGGAAAACAGTATGGGAGTTCTTCAGAAAACTAGAAATAGAACTACCATATGATACAGCAATTTCACTCCTGGATATACATCCAGAAAAAAAATGAAAACAGTAATTCAAAAAGTTACATGTATCCCAATATTCACAGCAGCATAGCAACACCATTTATAATATTCATGTATCTATAAAAATACTGAATCACATTATTGTACACCTGAAGCTAATGCAATATTGTTCATCAACTATACTTCAAAAAAGTCAATACGGTTGTCTCTGCCATTCAGTAATTAAATCAATATAAACAGAGTGAAGCTATTTTGGCTCTCTACTGTAATTTCAATTTTCTTTAATAAGATTGTCAAATTTTACACATACAAAAAAAAAGTTGTGGTTTTGGGGAGAAATTTCATTGAATCTTTATTTTAATTTGAAGAGAACTGACATTTTGATAATATTGAATCTTCCTACCCATGAGTACTGTATTTTTTTTCATATTTTATGTTTTCCATAACGTGTTTAAGTAGGCAATTGTAATTTTCTTTGCAAAGGCCGTGCAACTTTTTTGTTGCTATTGTAAATGGGCATTTTTGACATTATTTATAAACTTTTTTTTTTTTTTTACAGAAATAACAACTGGATTGTATTAATCTTATATCAGGCAACTGAACTATATCAGTCAGGGTCTTACAGAGAACAGGTATCACTCTAGTCCTCTCCCCCAAAGATAAGGATTTAATACAAGGAATGAAGTGCTTACAAAATTGTAGAAAGGGGTAGACTAGGAAACTCTCAGCCAAGATTCCAGAGGGACACCTGGAATAGAATCTTAGAACTGACCTGCAGGGAACAAAAATATATCTGCCAAAAACTGAAGGTTGGAGAAGGAAAACAATCACTGTCCAGGTGCTGACTCCAAGGCTACAGAAGCTCAGTCACAACTCAGGAGGCATCAAGAAGCTCATCCACAGCTACTGATTCCAGGGCCACACTTCCTTAGCCCCCAAGATGGAGGCTTCTTAGCACCTACAAACTAGGGAGGGTCCAAACACTGGGACACCGTTACTGCTACCCCAGAACACCAAATGCTCTTCCAACTGTCACTGCCAGCAAGAACAACAGACGCATGTTCTCTGCCTCATTTTTAGTTGTAAATATCCCCTGTGAGTGTCTGCTTGAGGAAGCCAGATCACATGTGGAAACTGAGCCGAAAGAGAGGCTGGTAAATATGTTCTTAGCATTTCTAGGCTTTTGTATCCAATAAAGTCATGTTACAAAGTTTGGAACGGCATTTAGAAAGCTGCAATTTGCTATCCTGTATAAATTATGTTTATTATGTTTAACTCTCTTGTCTAAATATTTGGGAGATTTTCTATATACAAAATCACACCACTCATAAATAAATATATCTTTCTTATTCCTTATTTCTTTTAATTCTTTTCTTATCTTATTTAAAGGCTAAGACCTCCAATAAATCCTGACTATAATGAAAATGGCTCTAATGTAAATATTTTGGCCACCTGATGTGAAGAACTGACTCATTAGAAAAGACCCTGATGCTGGGCAAGATTGAAGGCAGGAGAAGAAAGGAACAGAGGATGAGATGGTTGGATGGCATCACCAATTCGATGGACGTGAGTTTGAGCAAGCATCAGGAGTTGGTGATGGACAGGGAAGCCTGGCATGCTGCAATCCATGAGATCACAAAGAGTCAGACACGACTGAGTGCCTGAACTGAACTGAACTGAATGCAAAACCATAAAATAGTCTGCTTGCTACAGGCTTTTTATAAATTCTCTTTATCAAGTTAAGAATGTTTGCTTCTATCCCGTATTTACTATGAGGATGCTTTTTTTCTTTGTTTTAAAAACAGGAATAAGTATTGAATTCTACATAATAATTTGCTGAAGTAGTCAAGATGATTGAAAATTCTTCTCAATCTATGAATGCAGTGAATTAATAGTTTTTGCAAGGGTGAACAATCTACATTTCATGACTATTCTGTTTTTATGATGCCTCCTGTCTGTCCTTTCCACACTCCACTTGCCCCCGTGTTAGTTCATATTCCCATTATCTTTCACCTGCACTGCTGTAATAGTCTCCTAATCGGTTTTTTCTGTCAAAGATATTTGGCTTCTGCAATGCATTCTTCACATTTAAAGCAAAATTATCTTCCTCTTTGGAATATCTCACTCTGATCCTCAAATCCCTTTAGTGCCTCTTCATAAACTAGAAAGGAAGATTAAAACCAGGCCTTTTCCTATGTTCCGACCTATAACTGCACCAATACTTCTTACTATCAACACAGATGTTTACCATAAATTGGTTATAACAAGGTGCTAGAGTATCCACAGAGCATGCCACAGATGTTCACGTCTCGGAGTCTTTCAATTAGCTCAGCATTTCCCAAAATGTGTTCTAGGGAACACTAGTCTCAGGCGATACTTTGGGAATTAATGGTTTCAAAATAAAACAAATGATAAAAACACTTTTTCTATGCTAATCTTAGAGACTCATATTACTTACTGAAATAAGAAACACTGTGAAATATTATGAAAAAAAAATCTCTTTTAACTCAGTAATCGCTAGGCATATTTATAAATATAATCCTTTAAGTGACCTGTACTATTCACTAAAACTAAATTTCTATTGAAAATACTTCACTGGGAAAAAAAGCAGCATATAAGTATATCCTTAGCATAAAGTGTGCCTCCTTTCATTCCTCTCAAGGCCTCCTCTGTGAGTCTCTCTGGGTAGCATCTGTTTCCAGTTTGGAATTCATTCTCTAAATCGCCATAGCAAATATTTGTACCTTTAAACCATGTGCTGAATCTTTTTTTTTTAATGTGCTGAAATCTTTTACCACAAATAATTTTCAGTTCCTTAAGAGCAGAGTTCTTGCTGCATTCCAGAGAAGTACTCAGCATATAATAGGTGCTTAATACGT
This sequence comes from Cervus canadensis, assembly GCF_019320065.1. NCBI lineage: Eukaryota > Metazoa > Chordata > Mammalia > Artiodactyla > Cervidae > Cervus > Cervus canadensis. The sequence goes on from NC_057392.1 coordinate 39,929,391, forward strand.
ATGTGTTTATTTTAACCCATTTAAGTCTTTTTCCAACTTTATAGATTTGGGCATTTTATATTTCTATCTAAAATTGTATTAGATATTGTTGGACAGAATACATTTGAGACATCACCCCAACCATAAAGGATGCATGATTTTAAAAATACACAGTCCAGCTGAAGAGTCTAGGTAAATACATATTAATAAGAATTCAAAAATGCAAACTGTAATTAAGTTACATAGTCTTTAGTCTTTCAGGAGATCACAGAAAAGAGAGTTCAAACTGGAAAAAGCAGAACAGATTGCATGAAAAGGTGGCACATGAGAGAGCTCTGACCAGAAGGCATGGGTCCACAGAGCAAACATGTTTTATATATCATGAAAAGAACCCAGACATGCTGGTGCCCCCAAACATCCACACTCTGCTTGGCCCTCAATAGTCTCCACCACTCATCACCCAAGCACTGTAGCCAACTAACACCCTGCGCTTTACTTCACATTCCCTAATGACTATTCTTCAAGTTCTGGGTTTTCCTGATAGCTCAGTTGGTAAAGAACCCACCTGCAATGCAGAAGAGTGAAAGAAAGTGAAGTCGCTCAGTCGTATCCAACTCTTTGCAACCCCATGGACTGTAGCCTACCAGGCTCCTCTGTCCATGGGATTTCCCAGGCAAGAAAATGACCCCAGTTCAATTCCTGGATCAGAAAGATCCCCTGGAGAAGGGATAGGCTACCCACTCCAGTATTCTTGGGCTTTCCTCATGGCTCAGCTGGTAAGGAATCTGCCTGCAATACTTCAAGTTAACAGAAATATGGCTTAACAAGGGAACTAATCACACTAGAGAACAAGTAGAGATATAAGAGCCTGACTGGATCATGGAAACCTACGTAAGGAAAACTAAATTACATTTGTGGAAACGGATACACATCCTACACTTTTGGTGACTGTGGCAAACAGAGAGAGCCTAGAAACAAGGGAGACTCTTTCTGAAGATCAAGGGATCTTCCAGAAGTGAGACTGGAGATGAACTGATGAAAACAAGGTGACCTGTGATAATGAACAGATGCCCAACACACTGCTTAGCCATGTTCAAATACAGATAGCAGTGCACTGAAGTAAGGGTTGGAGAGGAAGAAGGGTTCAGAAATGAGCCTGACAAATTAATGCTTAGGCTAGTGTTGCCCAAAGTATTTAAGTTCTCCAAGATATAAAGAGGAGTGAAAGCAAAATGTACCAAGAAAAATATCAGACCTGTTGGTATATAGTCATATGTGGTGTTGGAGAAGACTCTTGAGAGGCCCTTGGACTGCAAGGAGATCCAACCAGTCCATCCTAAAGGAGATCAGTCCTGGGTGTTCATTGGTAGGACTGTTGTTGAAGCTGAAACTCCAGTACTTTGGCCACCTGATAAGAAGAGCTGACTCATTGGAAAAGACCCTGATGCTGGGAAAGATTGAGGGCAGGAGGAGAAGGCGACGACAGAGGATGAGATGGTTGGATGGCATCACCGGCTCGATGGACATGGGTTTGGGTGGATTCTGGGAGTTGGTGATGGACAGGGAGGCCTGGCATGCTGCGATTCATGGTGTCTCAAAGTCAGACATGACTGAGGGACTGAACTGAACTGAATATGATAAGAACTGTAAGAACATTAAGGGTATTGCAAAGGTTCATCATGTCCTGGCCCGTATGCCATCTTCCAGAAATTTGGTCTTTTCCCCTTATCCCTTATCCATTGCTACAAAACTTCCAATCCCTCACTGCCTCTTCCCACAATCCTCCCATCATTGTCTTCTGTAGCCCTGGTCTCTGCTATCATGAAGCAAGGACTGAAAGGATACAGCAGAACATGGGTTACTCTCACCACCAAAAGCTATCACTCATCATTCATTCATTTATTTGTTCATCACTCTGACAGATTTGATATTTTTACTATTCAATAGGCCCTATGGCATGAAAGAAATAATATCTAAATTGAACCATTTAAGAAGGTAGGAAGGAGTGTTCCAGATGGAGGAAACTGCATCTACAAAGGCCTGCCTATGAGACAAAGCCCACTGTGTTTGGAAAAGTAAGTCATGCTAGTTTGACTGCAGTAAGGAGTTTGAAAAGGTTGATGGACAGAACAGAAGGCAGTGGCCAAATGATGTTGGGTTTTAGAAAATATTATTAAATGTGGACTTGACCCTAAAAGCAGTAGGAAATACTTCAAGAGTTTAAATACTAGTTTCCTTCATTATGCCATTTCTTTTGTATATAGGAAAAAGCATGTGTTTAGTTGTTTTCAAATGTCTGAGACAGGAACTAGAAGCCCACAGGAGTAGAGATTTAATTTACAAAGATTTTGGAGTGACCAAAATTCTTTCCATTTGTTTTGTTATTATAGTTAAAATAAAGATATTTCAAGGAAGATAGAAATAAATGCACTGCTTGCTTTTTAGCATCTCTTTGTATATCTAAAGCAATTTTGTTAATTTAGAAGCATAATAATTGTTTTGTTCATAAAATGTTCATGTTTTCTATATTAAATTTTAAAGTATAGTTTACTCAGACCATTACAAATTTACTAGGAGAATGCCTTAAAACATAGTAAATTAAGCCACAAGCTGCTGAACACTAAGAAATATATTCTCAATCCCATAACTTTATAAGAAGTAGGCAAAATTTTGAGGATAGAAGAAAACCTTGATAATATAGTAAGATGAAATTATTTCATTTTCTCTAATCAGTCTCCTCCAATACAATGTCAAGAACTTACAGAAAGCACTGGTTTTCAGAAGAACTTTAGAATAAAAAAAAATGTACACTGAATATTTTTGTCATATGAGAATTTGTCTAATTATTACCAGTCTCTGAGGCATCTCTAAGCAGTGTTTGCTTCATCTGATGCTTTGATTTGAAAACTGAAGACATTCCCTTTGCAGAAAAACAACTGGTTTTAGGGCCAAGTCTCTGAGTTCCAGAACAGTGTGACCTAGAGCAAGTCACTTCATTTCTGTGGGAATAAAACAGCTCTCTCAAGTTCTTTCCAGCATTATGAATAACTGTGCAGTGGAACCATAAAGACATCTGCCCCAACCAGCTCCCATGCACCTCTGTGGGAAAGGTGGGGGTGAGGAGTGGAAGGTGCTGGACCAGGTGGATCAGAAATAGCTTCCATGAAGCTGGAGTCCACAATGACTCATGAGAAACAAGGTTGCAGCCAGAGGAGAGGGAGTAAAAGAAAGACAGTAACCACAGAGCAAAGAATAAAAGTTCTGTTCCAGTATGTTGTAGGCTTTCTCTTTGTCATCTGTATACCTCAGAGTTAGAGGGGCTCTGAGTACAATGGAATGTCTCCATGGGATCAGAACTGGAGAGTTAGAATAGTGTGATATGAAAATGATAAAGCCCAAGTCAAAAAAAAAAAAAAAGGAAGAAATCAGTGTTATAAAAGTGGGATTTGGCATCTTCCTAAATAAATTTAATATCTTCTAAAATAAATTATTAATATAATTTTTTTATTCTTAAAAAAATGTGTTAATATTACTCTTCAAAATGTTTTCATGATACATAGTCTAAAACACTAATTCCTTAAAAAACTGGAAACAGAACTGCCATATGACCCAGCAATCCCACTCCAGGGCATACACACCGAGGAAACCAGAACTGAAAGAGACACGTGTACCCCAGTGTTCATTGCAGCACTGTTTATAATAGCCAGGACATGGAAGCAACCTAGATGCCCATCAGCAGATGAATGGATAAGAAAGTTGTGTTACATATACACAATGGAATATTACTCAGCCATTAAAAAGAATACATTTGAATCAGTTCTAATGAGGTGGATGAAACTGGAGCCCATAATACAGTGTGAAGTAAGCCAGAAAGAAACACACCAATACGATATACTAATGCATATATAAGGAATTTAGAAAGATGGTAATGATAACCCTATATGCAAGACAGAAAAAGAGACACAGATGTATAGAACAGACTTTTGGATTCTGTGGGAGAAGGCAAGGGTGGGATGACCTGAGATAATAGCACTGAAACATATATATTATCAAGTGTGAAACAGATCACCAGCCCAGGTTTGATGCATGAGACAAGTGCTCAGGGCTGGGGCACTAGGATGACCCAGAGAGAAGGAGGGGAAGGAGGTGGGAGGGGGGTTCAGGATGGGGAACACATGTAAATCCATGGCTGATTCATATCAATGTGGTAAAAAACCACTACAATATTGTAAAGTAATTAGCCTCCAGCTAATATAAATAAATGGAAAAAAAAAAACACTAATGCCTGTTTTCCTGCAACAGTAGCTAATTCCAAAGAAGATATAAATCAAATAAACCTGGACAATCACAGGAGTCTCAATCTGATCCCTCTGTGGTGGCTATGAGCAGCACCAGGATTACCCACCATTACAAGCTCCACTTTATCTTTGTTTTATGAGCATATTTCTACAAAAGGAGCAATTTCATTCACTGAGTGCAGAAAGGAAGGAATCTGAGACAGATGAGACAGGAGAGCAGAGATTCCAAGGGATTTAATTCTTGCCAATGTGATGCAAAATGGGCCCCTGTATATTAAAGGGTCCCTTTATGTGTCCCATAAAGAACTGACTCATTGGAAAAGACCCTGATGCTGGGAAAGATTGAAGGCAGGAGGAGAAGGGGATGACAGAAATTGAGATGGTTGGATGGTATCACCAACTCGATGGACATGAGTTTGTGCAAGCTGCGAGAATTGGTGATTATCAGGGAAGCCTGCTGTGCTGCAGTCCATGGGGTCACAAAGAGGTGGACATGACTGAGTGACTGAACTGAACTAAATTTATGTGCCCCAAAAGAAGTTTGGCATTTGTCCTCTTCCTCTGCGAGGTAATCTCTAAAACGTCATCTCTGACAGGAGTCTTCCTGGAGACCTTGGGCTAGTATAGATAGAATAAAAATGTGACTTAAGATGGAGTTACACTCAGGACGTGGTAAATAAATCAATCAGATTGTGATATGTAATAGAGCCCCAGTAAAACTCCCTACTTCAGACAAACTTCATGGTTGGCAATAGGCCATGTTTGTAGACCAGCACTGAAGTACTTCTCCCAGACTCCACCCCTGTGCTTCTTCCCTTGACAAATTTTAACCTGCATCCTTTTTCTGTAGTAGACTGTAACCACAAGTATAACAGCTGTCAGTGAATTCTGTGTATCCTCCCTGTCTGGTGAATTACCGAACCTGAGGGTGTTTTGGGATCTCCAGAATTTATACTTGGTATTGGAAGTGAGAGTCATCTTGTGTGGATTGTGTTCTGCCTAACTTCTCAGTTAGCTAAACACCTCACAACCACCATAGTAAAACCCAGACTTTTTCTTTTTCTTTCTTTTAGCATCTTTATTCAGAGGCCATAAGATTCACCCATTTAAAGTATACAACTCAATGAACATTCAAAGTTGGACAATCATCACTACAATGTCAACATTTTTATTTTCATTATCTCTCAAAAAAGAAAAAAAAACCCATTCATATTAGCTATCATTCCCCAATCCCCATCTCAGATCCAGGAAACCACTATTTTACTTTCTATGTCTACAGATTTGCTTTTTCTGATTATTTCATATAAATTGAATTATACAATATACCATTTTTCTGGACTTCCTTCTTCCACTTGGCATAATGTTTTCAATATTCATTTAAGTTGTAACATGTATCAGGACTTCATTGCTTTTCATTGCTGAGCAATATTCCATTATACCACATTCTATCTGTTCATCAGTTGACCTACATTTAGGTTGTTTCCAATTCACAGTTATTACAGATAACAATGGAAACAGGGACACACTATTTTCTTGGGCTCCAAAATCACTGCAGATGGTGATTGCAGCCATGAAATTAAAAGACACTTGTTCCTTGAAAGAAAAGCTATGACCAACCTAGACAGCATATTAAAAAGCTGAGACATTACTTTGCCGACAAAGGTCCATCTAGTCAAAGCTATGTTCTTTCCAGTAGTCAAGTATGGATGTGAGAGTTGGACTATAAAGAAAGCTGAGCACTGAAGAATTGATGCTTTTGAACTGTGGTGTTGGAGAAGACTCTTGAGAGTCCCTTGGACTGCAAGGAGATTGAACCAGTCATCCTAAAGGAAATCAGTCCTAAATATTCATTGGAAGGACAGATGCAGAAGCTGAAACTCCAATACTTTGGCTACCTGATGCAAAGAACTGATTCATTGGGAAAGACCCTGATGCTGGTCAAGATTGAAGGCAGAAGAAGGGATGACAGAAGATGAGATGGTTGGATGGCTCAATGGACAGGAAGATGAGCAAGCTCCGGGAGTTGGTGATGGAGAGGGAAGGCTGGCATGCTGCAGTTCATGGGGTCACAAAGAGTTGGACACAACTGAGGGACTGAATTGAACTGAACTGATAGATAACATTGCTATGAACTTGTTTGTGTGTGAGCATGTTTTTATTCCTTATGGTTACATACTTAGTATAACTGCTAGGACATAAGGTAACTCTGGGGAGAGGGTGCTTTGCTGGTAGCTCATCTAGTAAAGAATTCACCTTCAATGTAGTAACCCTTGGTTCAATTCCTAAGTCAGGAAGATCCCCTGGAGAATGGATAGGCTACCCACTCCATATTCTTGGGCTTCCCTGGTGGCTGGCAGGCTGCAGTCATGGGGTTGCAAAGAATTGAACTAGACTAAGTGACTAAGCACAGCACAGCACATGATAACTCTGGGCTTCCCTGGTGGCTGAGACAGTAAAGAATCTGCTCGCAATGAGACCTGGGTTTGATCCCTGGGTTGGGAGGATCCCCTGGGGAAGGGAATAGTGACCCAGTCCAGAATTCTTACCTGGAGAATTCCATGGACAGAGAAGCCTGGAAAGTTACAGCCCATGGGGTTGCAAAGAGTTGAACACAGCTGAATCACTAACACACACACACATACACACACACACAACTCTATGTTTAATATTTTGAGGATTTTCCAAAGTGGCTACATGATTTCACATTTCTACCAGCAATGTATAAACTTCCAATTCCTCTATATTCTCACCAACACTTGTTATCATCTTTTTGAGAATAGGCAGCTTAGTGAGTGTGACGTAGTATCTCACTGCAGCTTAGATTTGCATTTCCCTAAAGATTAGTGATGTATAATTAATGATGATTAATTAATATCTTTACATGTGTTTATGAACCAATCATTTATCTTTTTCAAAGAAGTATCTGTTCAAAATTTCTACTCATTTTTAAATTGAGTCCTTTGTCTTTTTCTTATTCAGTGCTGAGAGTGCTTTTATGTATTATATTTTGGGTGCCATTGTAAGTGAAATTGTATTCTTAATTTCATTTTCAAATTTTTCATTACTAGTTTATCAAAATATAACCAATTTTTATATATTAATCCTGTGCCCTGAAACCTTACTGAATGTATTTAGTTGTTCTGAGAATGTTAGCATATTTCCTAGGATTTTCTTCATATAAGATTATATTACCAGCAAGTACAATTTACTTCTTCCTTTCCAGTCAAGTCTGTCCCACATTTTAGTCTGATTGTTCCTGAATGTTTACAGATTAATGAATGCACTCAGAATTCTCAGTGCTCAGGGTTGACCCAAACTCTAGCAGGTTCTTTTTGGATGTCTCTCTCTTTGTTCTCTCTGTTAAACTTCTAGCTGACTGCTCTGCCATTCTGCTAGTCTCTGCTAGTAACATGGAGCTATGGAGAATCTTCCTGACTAATCTTCACTAAGGCTTCCACTGTTCACAGTAACACAGTCATGGAATTTTTCATGCTCTTATCCAAGTAAGTTAGCCTCCTCACATCTTCATTCTATATGCTGCCTCTCTCCCAGGCAGCACTTCTTTGCCACTACACAAGAACTGGGGACAGGAACAGTAAGCAGTTCCCTTATCTCAGAGTGACATCTCTGCTCTACAATGGGCACTGGGGAAGGTGGTAGCCCCCTGTCTATCCAGATTGTCTCTCCTGGTGTGGAAACTATAAGTTGGTTCAGGGATGATCAGGTTCCCAGTATTCTCAGCTTGCTCTTCCTGGAGTAAGGTTTCCCTTCAGACACAAAAGTGCTGAGTGATTTAAGGGACCTCAGTCTTCTACCAACACTCAGGAAGAACAGAACTTCTGCAGCATGGGTTTGGGGAAGATGAGAACCCTGTGCACTTGACTGCACCCACTGAGAGCAGAGCACCCCAAGGAGAGTCCCCATAAAACAGAGCTTGCATAAAAGACAAGGGACAAGACCATGGCTCAAACGCCGTAGTCTCTCATTCTTCCTACCCAGGTAGAGCAGATTTCCTTTAGTGAATGTTTCTTCATCTGCTGTATGCCCCTAAGAACAATTTCTGGAAACTTTTATTTTTAAAAAATATTTATATATAAAGAGATTACTACATTCCTCATGTCATTGTTTTTGAATCCTCAGGAATGATTTCTCCTAGATATTACATGTCTGGTCCAAACACCCAATGATGTTCTGAATCTCCAATATTTGAAAACAAGTTTTCAATTTCAAGCCCTTATAGTATTGCCTATTATTTTTTTTCTTGCTTTTTAAATCTAATCAAACATAGCACAATGATATTGAAATGCATAGGGTGGCACTTAAACCTAAAATTCAAGATATTTTATCAGCATGGGTTAGTTTGGCACATTTTTCTTGCATTATTAATAAAATCTTTTTGTGTCCTTGTTAGGAAAGGTACAGTTTGCTTCTGAAGACAGTTGATTTCTTTCAGACTATTTGGTAAAAAATGTTTGACAAAAATGTATGGTCGGATGACTCCTGGGAAAACTGACTTTAGAAATTTGAAGTTCAGTGTTTGAATTCAGAAATCATCCTTAACTGAATGGTCTTCACATTCCCAAGTGAAGACCACTTTATATTATTATATATAGCCACTTTTTATTATTCCCACTTTATAATCCTTAACTATTATTACTATTGTTTATTGATGAGATTCTATGCAATTTAGTAGTATCATAGATAACACTATGGCTCTTCTTCACTGGTTTTTACTATAGAACTTCAGTGTTTTTATTGCTTGCCTTCCTTTCTTCTTAAAAGACCATGCTTATAAATTGCATTCTATATACTAATTTCCTATGCTATTAGAAATATACTCTAATTTTCTATATTTTTAGAAATATACTATGATAGTTGCAATAGAAAAATGTTTACTATTGACATCAAAGATAGATTATGCATCTAACCACACATTAGTTTTCTGAGCGCACTGGGAATTTTCTGGGTTGGAAAATGTAGAAACTAGCCTCTGGAGAGAAGTATAATGAAATAATGCAAAGAGAGAATGCTGCAATGTGAGAAACAGAGGAAGAAAATGAGGCCAGAGAAGTAGGGCAGAAGCAGAACAGTGAAGGGACTTGACTTTAATTTTATATATTCAAATTTACTAATCTTTTATTTTATAGCCAATACATGTTTCTTTTTAATTAAATCTTTTCTATTTGTTTTATAAAGTCATGCTTTATGTTTAAGTGGCTAGTCCAATTGCAGTTGATTATTGAAGTCAGTGTACAATTTTCTCTTTTCATGTATAACCCTTTTCCTACTTCCAGTTAAAGACCACTGTCTTTTTCCCACACTTATCTCATCTGTTACCTCTGTCACATGTCAAACTCCATACATTTGTGATTCTGTTTCTTTGTATTTTCTTTCATTGGTCAGTTTACATATTCTTGCACTAATACCACACTATGCTAATTACAACTTGAGAGTATTAGATATGACAAGTGTCTCTTGCACACACATCACAGAAGTACCAGGTGATTCTTTTCCATAGAACTTTTACGATGATCTTTGAAAGTCGTACAAAATGTTGAATGAAGTGTTAATTAGAATATTTATTTCAATCATGATTTTTCATAATTAATGTTTCTACCATTTTATTTTCTTTTTCTTTTCTAGGTGGTTAAAATGTTCCCTTTCTTATTGTTGAACTTTATTAGTGTGATTTAAAATTTTTGGTGCATCTGTTCTAATATTTCTAATTCTGTCAAACTGCATATTCCAATATGTTGGTTTTTGCTTTTAAAAGTCCTTAAATGTCTTGTTATTTTAGTCCTAAGCTTTCCCTCCTCATAAATATCAATAATTCTGACAATGCATATTTATCTCCAAAACTCCAGAGGTGGTGGTGCAGAGAATGGTTGAGTCTTCTGGTAGACAATCAAATCACCAGAAAATCACAACTCTCTCACTACAGAACTACAGCCTCTCACTACAGAACAACTTCTCAAATAAAGGCTTCATCTTTTCTCCCTAAACACAAGTAATACCAGGGGAGAGATTTCCTAGATTGTAATTTAATAGGCCTTGGATTTTGGAGCTGGAGGGATGGGAAAGTGGCTGCTCTTAACTACTTTGTCCTCATCAGTTCTTATCAGCACTTCATAAAGACAGGGCTTCTGTAACTATTGAATTTACTCCAGAGAACTTCTGTACCAGAGGTCTGGGTCATCACAGGTTTGGGAGACAGGCTTTGTTCATCTTAAGAGACTGGAAGAGGAAATTACATAAAGAACTCTAGCACTGGCTATCTCACTCCTTTCTCTCACAGCACCTCTCTATTCCCCAGGACACCTACCACCCCCTACACACACACCAACTCACACTAACCCCTATCATCCCAGGCACCTGTATTTTCCACTTCATAAGGGTCTTACCTTTATCTGTTTATTCATTGCTCAATTTTTAATGACTATGTGGATATTACCATTTATTTATTGCTTCTCTCACCTGTTCACTGTCTGGTGTTTCTCCTTACAGTCATGGTTCACTAAATGCCCTCTTGAGCCTGCTGTTCTAATTTTGCTTCTGCAGATCTGGCCAGACTTTCTTCCTTGTCACCGTTTCCATAAGTGGCAAATAAATAGCATGGATTCTCTAGATTTCATATTTCTGAAATTAGATAACACACATTTCTCTCTCTCTTTTTGTTCATTAAGAAATTTCTGTGGGAGAAGGCAAGGGTGGGATGTTCTCAAAGAATAGCATTGAAACAAGTATACTATCAAGGGTGAAACAGATCACCAGCCCAGGTTGGATGCATGAGACAAGTGCTCAGGGCTGGTGCACTGGGAAGACCCAGAGGGATGGGATGGGGAGGGAGGTGGGAGAGGGGATCGGGATGGGGAACACATGGCCGATTCATGTCAATGTATGGCAAAAACCACTACAATATTGTAAAGTAATTAGCCTGCAACTAATAAAAATAAATGAAAAAAATAATAATAATAAAACCAAGAGAACGTAGAAAAAAAATAAAATTAAAAAAAAAATTTCTCTCTGCCACAAGTTCTACTGAAACACATTTCCTAGATTGAATTCACAGATAAGTCATCTATGAGCTCTATTCAGGCTGAAAATATGTCTGAGTTTTAATTGTAAATTCAATGCTTATATTTACAAAATAAGAGTTTGGGAAAGTACAATCAAAATTTATGTTTCCCACACTTTTGTCCCTGATTCCTTCTTGTACCATTTCTATCAATGATATCCTAACTCTGTTACAACAAGCAAAATTAAGTGATGGAAAAAATGTTTGATAAAATTAGGAATATTAAAATGTTTGACTGCTTCATAGCTTCATCTGCTAATAATTTGGGGGGTGGGGGGATGGGCCAAGGTGGACAGTGTGGATTAAATCAGCTTCAGTTCTAGCCTTGGTCTAGAATGTCTGAATATACTGCCAAGGGTGGAATGCTAAACATTCCATTTTACAGACACCCTTGCAGTGAAGATTGTGGAGCAAATAAAGTTCCATAAATCAAATGCCATTTCAATATCTGAAAGCAGAAGATGGGCATAGGCAATTGGTTTCCTAGGGTTGCCATAGCAGTACCAAAAACTGAACGTGTTCAAGTAACAAAAATGTATTGTATCACAGTCCAAAAGTCAAGGTGTCAGCGAGACCGGCTCCTTCCGAAACCTATAGGGAAGAATCCTTTCTTGATTCTTCCTAGCATCCAGTGGTGCCTGTCATTCTACGTGTCCCTTGGTTGTGGCAGCATTATTCCAATCTCTGTCTCCACATTCACATGGCTTTGTCTCTGTGTTTCTACCATTGTCTTCCTTCTATGTATATCTGTGTATGTATGTGTCTAAATATTCTTTTTTGATAAAGACAATAGTTTTGTTAGATTAGGGTCCACCCTAATGACCTCATCTTAATTTCACTATATCTGTAAAGACCATTTATTATTAAGCTCACAGTTTTATGTCCTAGGGGTTAGGCCTTCAACTTATTTTGTTGAGGGGTGGGGGGAAGAGATAAAATTTAACCCATCTTCCTGACAGTTTTGGCTGGTTTTACCTACCAAATGAAGTTCTACTATCATCTCTCTAAACCCAGCCGGTTTGTTAGTGTCGAGAGGAAGTTGCAACAGTGGCTTCCAAATCCTGGGATCATAACTATAGGTGAGGGTTTTTAAAAGAAAAAAAAAATTCAGTTGCAGTCTCAAAGGGAATCACTCTTATGGCAAGTAGGTTATGTAGCATTCTAGAAATCATTTCTGTAGGCACAGTAGATCTAGCTCATATTTACTTAATTTTTATGTATATGTAACTACTTGTATTAAATACATTTGTGTTTAAAAAGCTTTATGCTTGGGCTTCCCAGGTGGCTCAGTGATAAAGTACCCACCTGCCAATGAGGGGAAGTGGGTTTAATTCCTGGGTCAGGAAGATCTGCTGGAGAAGAAAATGGCAACCCACTTCAGTATTCTTGCCTGGGAAAACCCATAGAGAGAGGAGCCTGATGGGCTACAGTCCATAGGGTTGCAAAGAGTCAGACACAACTGAGCGACTAAACAACAACAAATGCTTAAAATACTTGAACATTTTCTCTTACTGCGTCAAGGCCTGACTGGTGCACATATCCAAATTTTTCATGATCTTAAAACTCATTTTAGACATGCATTATACCACCAAGAGTGCTTTTGTGCTCATTTAATGTATAATACGATGAGTGGGTAAGCTATAATAGCTGGTGCTTTCTGTACTGAAGCAATGTAACAGCAGCTGAATTTTTTCAAAAGCCAAGTTCAAGAAGAATTACCATTTGACTTGTATCATTAAGATCATGTCCAAGACAATTAACAATTTTAAGTCACTACAAGACTAAGATGTAAGACATCTTACACACAAAAATACATTTGGTCATCCTAGCAGCATTTGGAAATGCATATTTCATTTGACAGCATTTACAAAACCCTTTTATCACTTCAAAATAACTTGTGGCAAGTATAGTCTTCCAAATGTTAAAAGTGAGTCTTACAAAATTTTTGTACATAAAAGTACAATTTGGTTTATATATAAAAATAAAGTTGCAGTTTGTGTTGGTTTAGTTGTTGTACCTTCTTAAGATCAATCATGAAAATTTCTGATTCTACAGTCTGCACCAAACTTTTGAGGTTGTGAAGAAAATTTTGCCACAAAATTAGAAATTAACAGCAATTTAGCTAATACAGTACTTTAATTTTAAAGTATTATATTTTAATAGTATTATTATACCAAGAAGTGTTGTGGTATAATTTTTGTGGTCTCATGCGACTAAAGTCACTATCTTTATTTATATACACAGGAAAAATGTTACTTGTTTAAATAACCCTGAAGAGTAAAGAAGGTCTTTGCTCGACTATCTTGTTCCCACCTGTTTTCACTCATTGTAAAACTCCACTGACATATTATTACATATGTCAATGTGAAAAAATATGAACATATAATTTAGAAAAATGTAAGGCTATCTTTCAGACCCTCTGTGAATCTCTCAAGTTCATACTCCTAAAATGAATCAAAGTACTAACTCCCTTCTGATTCCAGACTATTACATTTGCTCTTATTTTTCTTTGTCTTTTGTCATATAAGAAAACAGAAAAATAAACTTTAATTTCACATGTGGAATAAATGATCAGGGTCCAATCCTATTATAAGCCCACTGAGACCTTATCTGAAGGTCTAAAGACCTTGTCTAAAGACAGGTATCAATCAACCAATCTCCTGATTAGGGAACATTAAGTGAAAATACACATGGATATAATTCTTCTTCCTTTTCTTATGAAAATGGAATCCTGTCCCCTACTGATTCCCATTCTATTGCAGAAAGGTCTTTTGCTTTATATATATTCTCAGGTGTTATAGGAAGAAAATACATACACTAAAATTAAAAATTCTTATCATTATGCTGCATTTAACTATATTGCTAGAAATGATTTAACACAAATTTAATTCAGATCAAATACCTTATTTTCTAAAAAATAATTAAAATATATCAATGTATTTTACACAAATGAAAGATGAAAGCTAGCCAAATAAAACATATACACCTGGCATACATAAAAGATAAAATAGAATACAGGTACTTTTGAGGAATTCTGAACAACAAACAACTGAAAATAGCAAGAAAATTGAAAAATATCATCAGTGTTAGAAAACATATAAAAGTTATTTCAAAGCAAGATGGCAAAATACAATCATACTAAATATTATGAAATATGAATTCCATAGTTCTACAGGAATCACAGAGATTTCTCATTTCACACCAGGATCACTCATTCTTTAGTTTCTAGATTTTTTTTGTCTGACTCTGAAAAAAAAACCATGGTTGTAAAGAATGTGTGGGTGGCTCTGTGGTAAAGAACCCATGTACCAGTGCAGGAGACACACATTTGATCTCTGGATCAGAAAGACCCCTGGAGAAGGAAACGGCAACACACTCCACTATTCTTACCAGGGAAATTCCATGGACAGAGGGGCCTGGTGGGCAACAGTCCACAGGGTTATGAAAGAATTGGACATGACTTATTCACTAAACAGTAACAATAGAGACTATCATATACCAATTCTAAGATATTGACATGTAGTCACCCAACAAATTATATAGAAATATATGGGACATTCAGTTCAGTCACTCAGTAATGTACAACTCTTTGTAACCCCATGGACTGCAGCACGCCAGGCATCACTGTCCATCACCAACTCCCAGAGTTTATTCAAACTCATGTCCATTGAGTCAGTGATGACATACAACTATCTCATCCTCTGTTGTCCCCTTCTCCTCCTGCCTTCTATCTTTCTTAGCATCAGTGTCTTTTCAAATGAGTCAGCTCTTCACATCAGGTGGCCGAAGTATTGGAGTTCCAGCTTCAACATCAGTTCTTCCAATGAATATTCAGGACTGATTTCCTCTAGGATGGACTGGTTGGATCTCCTTGCAGTCCAAGGAACTCTCAAGAGTCTTCTCCAACACCACAGTTCAAAACCATCAATTCTTCAGTGCTCAGCTTTCTTTATAATCCAACTCTCACATTCATACGTGACCACTGGAAAAACCACAGCCTCGACTACATGGACCTTTGTTGGCAAGGTAACATCTCTGCTTTTTAATATGCTGTCTAGGTTGCTCATAACTTTTCTCCCAAGGAGTAAGCGTCTTTTAATTTCATGGCTGCAGGCACCATCTGCAGTGATTTTGGAGTCCCAAAAAATAAAGTCTGACACTGTTTCCACTGTTTCTCCATTTGCCATGAAGTGATGGGACAGGATGCCATGATCTTCATTTTCTGAATGTTGAGCTTTAAGATAACTTTTTCACTCTCCTCTTTCACTTTCATCAAGAGGCTCTTTAGTTCACTTTCTGCCATAAGGGTGGTGTCTTCTGCATATCTGACGCTATTGATATTTCTCACAGCAATCTTGATTCCAGCTTGTGCTTCATCCAACACAGCATTTCTCATGATGTACTCTGCATAAAAGTTAAATAAGCAGGGTGGCAATATACAGCCTTGACATACTCCTTTTCCTATTTGGAACCTGTTGTTCCATGTCCAGTTCTAACTGTTGTTTCCTGACCTGCATACAGATTTCTCAAGAGGCAGGTCAGATGGTCTGGTATTCCCATCTCCTTCAGAATTTCCCACAGTTTATTATGATCCACACAGTCAAGTCTTTGGAATAGTCAATAAAGCAGAAATAGATGTTTTTCTTGAACTCTCTTGCTTTTTTGATGATCCAGCAGATGTTGGCAATTTGATCTCTGGTTCCTCTGCCTTTTCTAAATCCAGCTTGAACATCTGGAAGTTCATGGTTCACGTATTGTTGAAGCATGGCTCAGAGAATTCTGAGCATCACTTTACTAGCGTGTGAGATGAGTGCAATTGTGTGGTAGTTTTAGCATTCTTTGGCATTGCCATTCTTAAGGATTGAAATGAAAACTGAACTTTTTCAGTCCTGTGACCACTGCTGAGTTTCCCAAATTTGCTGGCATATTGAGTGCAGCACTTTCACATCATCATCTTTTAGGATTTGAATGAGTGCAATTGGAATTCCATCACCTCCACTAGCTTTGTTTGTATTGATGCTTTCTAAGGCCCACTAAGCTTCACATTCCAGGATCTCTGGCTCTAGGTGAGTGATCACACCATCATGATTATCTGAGTCATGAAGTTTTGTGTATAGTTCTTCTGTGTATTCTTGCCACCTCGTATTAATATCTTCTGCTTCTGTTAGGTCCCTACCATTTCTGTCCTTTATTGAGACCATCTTTGCATGAAATATTCCCTTGGCATCTCTAATTTTCTTGGAGAGATCTCTAGTCTTTCACTTTCTATTGTTTTCCTCTATTTCTTTGCACTGATCACTGAGAAAAGCTTTCTTGTCTCTCCTTGCTATTCTTTGGAACTCTGCATTCAAATGGGTGTATCTTTCCTTTTCTCCTTTGCTTTTTGCTTCTCTTCTCTTCACAGCTATTTGTAAGGCCTCCTCAGACAGCCGTTTTGCTTTTTTGCACTTCTTTTTCTTGGGGATGGTCTTGCTCCCTGTACAATCTCATGAACCTCGGTCCATAGTTCATCAGTCACCCTATCAGATCTAGTCCCTTAAATCTATTTCTCACTTCCACTGTAAAATCATTAAAGATTTGATTTAGGTCATACTTGAATGGCCTAATGGATTTCCCTACTTTCTTCAATTTAAATCTGAACATATATATTATATTATATTATATTATATTATATATATTATATTATATATTGAATATATATACAACATATATTCACAGAAAACATTGAGAACATTCTGGGGAAGTCTCCTCTGTGGTTCAGAACTGGAAAAGGTACTTCAGCCACTGACAGAGGGCTATGGAGGAGCAAAAAAGATGACCTGCAAGAATTGGGAGTATGTCAGTGAAAGGGCATTATAATCCAGGCAAAGCAATACTTGGAATAATAGTTCAGTTCAGTCACTCAGTCGAGTCCGACTCTTTGCTACCACATGGGCTTCAGCACTCCAGGCTTCCCTGTCCATCACCAACTCCCAGAGCTTGCTCAAACTCATGTCCATCGAATCAGTGATGCCATCCAACCATCTCATCCTCTGTCATCCCCTTCTCCTCCTGCCTTCAATCTTGCCCAGCATCAGGGTCTTTTCCAGTGAGTCAGTTCTTTGCATCAGGTAGTCAAAGTGTGGAGTTTCAGCTTCAGGATCAGTGTTTCCAATGAATATTCAGGGCTGATTTCCTTTAGGATTGACTGGTTTGATCTCCTTGTAGTCCAAAGGACTCTCAAGAGTGTTCTCCAATACCACAGTTCAATATCGTCAGTTCTTCGGCACTCATTATTATTCTTCAGCACTTATTATTACTTGGAATAACAAGGAAATATTATAGTGAACCTACATCAATAAGTTTGACAAAGTAGCTAAAATGGGCCAACTTGTAAGATAAGCAAAGCCCATTTAAGAAGAAAATAATAACTTCAATAGCACTGTATTATTAAAGAAATTTATTTCACAATTTGATAACTACAAAGTAAACTCCATACCCAGATGGTGTTACTAGCAAATTCTACCAAACATTTAAGAAAGGTAAAATGATCAATTCTCTGTACTTTAAGATTTGAAAATAAAGCAAGTCTACTTCATTAACTGACTAAAGCAGAGTAGTCACATGGTCATTGTAATAGAGGGAGAAATAGAATGTGACAAAATTCAGTGTTCATTCATGATGAAAGCACAATAATTGATGAATGATAAAAAGATGTCTACATAAAACCTGTCACTGATATCATATGCAATGGTGAAAAACTTAGGGCTTTTCCCATAAAACTGAGGACAAAGAAAAGATGTCCTCTCTCAGTACTCCTATCCAAAACGTAAATCCTAGCCAATATAATATAGTGGGGAAAACAAAAAGCATATGGATTGGAAAGGAAAAAATTAAACTGTACTTATCCACCAATGAAATCCCAAAGAACTTACAAATAAACCCTGAATGAAATTAACCCTACATGAATTTATCAAGGGTACAGGATACAAGGTCAATATGCCAAAATCCACTATATTTCTATATACTAGTAATGAATATTCAGAATCTTAAATTTTAAAATGCCACTTAAAATACCACCAAAATTGAAATACTTCAGTTTTATTCTATCAAATTTACATAGATGAAAACTTACAAAACACTTAAGGAAAAAAATCAAAGGAAACTTAACTAAATGAAGAGATAAATTGTGTTCCTGGATTGTCAAACTAAATATTGATTAGTTATCAATTCTTTCCAATTTGATAAAATAGATACCAACTAGCTGATCCTAAAATGTACACCGAAATGCAAAGGAAATAGAATAGTCAAACATTTTGGACAAAGGACAACAAAGTAAGATGTGTCATACTATTTTATATCAAGACTTGCCATAAAACTATATGTGGAAAATATGGTTTGGAAAAATAATTAGCACAAAGGTCAATGGAACCAAACAGAGGGCCCAGAAATAGATACACACAGTTAACTAAATTTTGACCAAGGTTCAAAAGCAATTCATTGAAGAAAAATAATCTTTTCAACAAAGGTACTATAACAATTACATACCCACATTCACAAAAACACTTTACACAGAATAACTCAAAATAGACCTAAATGAAAAAAAAAAAAAAGTATAACCATAAAACTTCTAGAAGCAAAGAGGAAAATATTTTCATGAACTTTAATTTAGTAAAATTGTTAGATATGACACCCAAAACAGAGCCCATAAAAGGAAAATTGATAAATTGTACTTCATAAATATTATAATTGTTTTCTCAATTAAATGCACTGTTAAGAGAAAGTAAGGCAAGTTATAGACTGACAGAACATATTTGAAAGCTGATAAAAGGCATATTAATAATATAGAAAGAACTCTCAAAACTCAACAGTAAGAAAACCTCTTCATGAGACTAGGCAAAAGTTCTGTTCTATTTAAACATAGAAGATATACAGATGGTAAATAAGCATATAAAAAAGAGGTTTCAACATCATTAGCGACTAGGGAAATGCAAATTGAAATCCCAATGAGATACTAACTATACACCTATAAAAATGGCCATATTTAAAAACAAAAGAAGTGCCAGTCAGGATAGAAAATAAATGGTTCTATCATTCATTGTTAGCGGTCATACAAAATTATACAGCCACTTTAGGAAACAGGGTTTTTTTTCATTTGTTTTAACAAATTATGCATATATTTGCCCTACTATTCAGCAATCCTACTCCTATTCATCAAATGAACTTACATTGTAAAGTTTTGTGAAAATTATGTTTATACAAAAGCCCATATATTAACATTTATAAATGCTTCATCTTTAAGCACAAAATCCTGGTACAAGTCTGATATATTAATACTTCAATGAGTGAATAAGCAAACAATTCCATACAATAGAACACTAAATGGCAATGAAAAGAACAACTGATTCATGAATCATAAATGAATTTTGCTCATAAAAAGTGACCAGGCTCTCAAATCTATATGATCCTATTTGTGTAAATTTTAGAAAAGCCCAAACTATGAGACTCAGATCACTGTTGTTGGGGGTTATATGAAGAATAAGTTGACTAAAAAGGGGCAGCAAAAGAAAATTTTGGGGTGATGGAATTGTTCTCTTTAGTATTCTCTGCATTTCTCAGAAACCACAGAACTGTGTAACACAAAGAGTGAATTTTGTTGCATTTAAATTTTAAAATATCAACCAGACTGTGAGGAGAACTACAGATGGAATGCAGACTGTGGCAAATGCACTGAACTGTAATTTGAATGAATGGCATAACCACATTGAAGTGGCTGGGGAGAAATGAGTCGACCTGACTTAGAAAATCATTGTTCTGACTGAATGTTATAATATTAAAGACAAAAAAAGGACTGTACACAAACACTGTAGCAATGTTTTTCACAGCTCTATGCATATGAGTAATTTTGAAGCCATTTTCTATGTATACAAGGTTAAACAATAGGCATAGGTAAATATATTATAGATATTGAATAACCAGGTTTCTCACTGTCGGAGGAAGAAGTTACAGGTAAGCAAAGGCAGGTTGCTACAATGGATCCTGAGTTGCTAGATTGGAATTAGAGGTATCAGTGTGAACTCATGGAGTCTGGAGGGGTATATATTGCAATATCTATTCAGATATATTGACACATTAATAAATATATATGCAGTATGTGTACATAGTTTGATAGACAAAGAGATATTTCTTAGCTCTGTTTTCTGAGAGCAATGATACCTCAATAGCAATATGTCCACTTAACACCTAGATTTTGGTTTATAAATACTACTTCCAACAAAAGGAATAAGGCTCTTTAGAAAAGTAGTTAATTCCACACCTGGGGAAAATCCAATAGAATCCTAGAATATCCAGTGGTCTAGAGAATAAGGAAGTACTCAAAAAATGGAGAAGAGAGTGATAATATATGAAAAGGACACCAGAGTCAACCTGCAAGAGCACTCGAGGACCAAAACTGGAAAATTTTGAGCAAAAATATTAATAACAATAGCATTGGATCAAAATCAATCAAATAATAAATATCCATGACACCATAATGACAAAAATAAATTATTGATGTGGTACATTAAGAGGGGAGGAGGAACAATTCTTACTTACAGTTCAGTTCAGTTGAGTCACTCAGTTGTGTCCAGCTCTTTGTGACCCCATGAACCGCAGCATGCCAGGCCTCCCTGTCCATTGCCAACTCCCAGAGTTTACTCAAACTCATGTCCATTGAGTCGGTGATGCCATCCAACCATCTCATTCTCTGTCGTCCCCTACTCCTCCCACCTTCAATCTTTCCCAGCATCAGGGTCTTTTCCAATGAGTCAGTTCTTCACATCAGGTGGCTAAAGTGTTGGAGTTTCAGCTTTAGCTGAAACTGGGTGTTCCAATGAACACCCAGAACTGATATCCTTTAGGATGGACTGGTTGGATCTCCTTGCATTCCAAGGGACTCTCAAGAGTCTTCTCCAACACCACAGCTCAAAAGCATCAATTCTTCAGCACTCAGCTTTCTTTATAGTCCAACTCTCACATCCATACATGACTACTGGAAAAACCGTAACTTTGACTAAACAGACCTTTGTTTGTAAATGCTTCCTTGCAGAAGCATTCCAATTACTAAATGTAGATGGAATTAGGGAAATCAAACATTACTATTAGAACAAGATATACTGATGAGAATTTAAGAACAAGATGTTCACATAGTCTCAAAACATTTACTCCACATATTTAAAAATTGTGAAGAAAAATTGGTAATTTTACAATGGAGAAGTCCTGGAAGACACCAACTAAGTGATTATGGTTAACATAACCAGTGATAAGTTCTATTAACCCCTGATATACTGCTTTAAGAAAGCTGCATCACCTCTGTGGAATGCTTGTGAAATACACATAACCTACATCTAACTATGAAAAAAAAAAAAAAGTTAGGCAAATCCAAACTGAGAAGCATTCTATACCTGATCACTACTCTTCAAAACTTTTAGGTTCATCGAAGTCAAGGAAAGACTGAGGTATTAAGGTATTAAGGAACCAAAGAGATATGACGATTAAGTGCAATCAGTTCAGTTCAGTCAATTAGTCACATCTGACTCTTTGCAACCCCACAGACTATAGCACGCCAGGCTTCCCTAATCATCACCAACTCCCAGAGCTTGCTCAAACTTGTGTCCATTGAATTGGTGATGCCATCCAACCTTCTCATCCTCTGTCTCCCCTGCTCCTCATGCCTTCAATCTTTCCCAGCATCAGGGTCTTTTCAAATGAGTCAGTTCTTTGCATCAGGTGGCCAAAGTATTGGAGCTTCAGCTTTAGCATCAGTGCTTCCAATGAATATTCAGGACTGATTTCCTTTAGGGTTGACTGGTTTGATCTCCTTGCAGACCAAGAGACTCTTGAGAGTCTTCTCCAGCACCACAGTTCAAGAGGATCAGTGCTCAGCTTTCTTTATAGTCCAAATCCACATCCATACATGACTACTGGAAAAACCATAGCTTTGACTAGACAGACCTTTGTCAGAAAAGTAATGTCTCTGCTTTTTAATACACTGTCTAGGTTTGTCATGGCTTTTCTTCCAAAGAGCAAGTGTTTTTTAATTTCACGGCTGCAGTCACCATCTGCAGTGATTCTGGAGCCCAAGAAAATAAAGTGCAAAAGGGATCCTAGACTGAACTCTGAGACATAAAAAGGGATATTCATTGAAAAACTGGTGAAACTCAAATAAAGGATGTAATTTAGAAAACAGTATTGAAAATTGTGCTATGGTTATATAAGATGTCAACCTGAGGTAAAGCTGGGTGAAGAATAAGAACTCTCTGTACTGTTTTTGTAATTAATTCATGTCTAAATTATTTCAAAATAAAAGATTTTATCATATGAACTGGAATTCCAGGTACATTAAGGAAGAAAAATGATTATAAGCAAAAACCTAAAACCTTCTAGAATAGCCAAGAGTTCCTAAATCCTAAACCTTGAGTTGTATGAACTGGATTTCATTAATTCTATAACTACTGAATTTTCCATATCTACTTTGGATTTTCCCTGCCCTGACTCTGCAATCAAGCTCCTTTTCAAAAAATAGTTCCTTTTATTGGAGAATGGTATTGATAAACCAAGAACTGGATGCTGGGTATGCTGATTGATACTGGGATATTATTGCTCTTGGAAGACAAAACTAGGAAATATGTGTTTTCAATATTAGTGTCATAACACAAAAGTAACCATAAGCCTGGAGGATATGCTCCCTAAATCAAGAGTCTAAAGAAATAGGTGTTTTTCTATATGTGGCCACCCAAGAGCAGGAAAGGACAACATCTACTCGTTTCTTAAAAAAGAATTAGGAAAAAAAAAAAAAAGAAATATAAGAGAATAACAACAAGATATATAACTTTAAAAAAAGAAGAGAGGCAAACCACTACTGTTACATCCCATAAAAGTAGACATGGGGAGAAATAAGACATATTCTAGCAATATATATGTTTGGTATTTACCATCTCCTATCATAAAACTTCAGTAAACCTATGTTGCATTCCAACCTAAGACCAAGTTTTTCAGTGGTATATTCACAGCATCTCATCATCTGGTCCCAGTGCTTTCACTATAATGACCCAAGGCTTCCTTATCCATGCCCAGTACCCCAGGCACCCTAGACTAAGCCCTGAATATCTTGCCTTTTTGCCCTTACTTGTATTGTTCCCTCTACACTGACACTTCTGTGATGATCGATAAACAACTCATACTACAAGTCCACACCAGATGCCCTCTCCTCTCTGAAGTCTATGCTGTTTTCTCTAAATTAATGCAATCTCTGCCTCCTTTGAACTCTAAGCAGTTTCTTTCCTTTCATGTTCTAACTTGTGTTCTTGTTGCTTCTGTCTTGCCTGCACTTACCTAACAATAGATACTTTTCTTTAGAGAGGAAGGGACTCCTATCCACACATCTTGACCTCCTCAGAGGGATCAATGTTATTTCTACTATATAAGGGTTCCTTCCAAAGGTAATTGTGGAATTATTTTATGAAATATCCAAAACTGTATTCAAGCTGGAAAAAAATTACAAAGTAATGAATTTCCTACCACAGATTCCCTCACTCCAAAACAGTCTTAGATTTTCTTGATCATAATTTCTTTTAATTATTTTTTATTGAAGGACAATTGCTTTACAGAATTTTGCTGTTTTCTGTCAAGCCTCAACATGAATCAGCCATAGGTATACACATATCCCCACCCTGTTGAACCTCCCTCCCGTCTCCCTCCCCATCCCACCCCTCTAGGTCGATACAGAGCCCCTGTTTGAGTTTCCTGAGCCATGCAGCAAATTCCCGTCATAATTTTTGAGCAAGAGAAGTCCACATTATCATCTCAGTCAACTTGGTTCTATACCCAGAGAATTCTAGTGGGAGTCACTAATTCTGTTGCTAGGGGATTTGCCAGACACATTTTAGAACAGAAGGGCCCAGTGTGGGGAGCTTGCTGATGACTTCCAATAGCCACAGCAGGAGTTACTTTCTTTTTCCTCCTTCCCTGGGGAGCCGTACTGTGGAGTGGAGAAAAAGAAAAATGGCTCAAGCATGTGATCCAAACTGAGAGGATTTGTGCCTACCTCCCACCAAGCCAAGGGAGGTAGGCATAGCTTCTCTGATGCAAAAGGGAAGGCTGGGGCCCATCTGACAGGAGGAAGCTTCAGGGAGAGGTCAAGGTGCTAGCTTAGGGCTTTAAGTGAGTCCCATTCTGTCTGGGTTTTGTGCCAAGAGAATTGGTGGGAGGGTGAGTAGATGGAGCAGGGCTCTTATATAAAGTGAAAGTTGCTCATTCAGTGTCTGATTCTTTGTGATCCCACAAACTATAACCTGCCAGGCTCCTCTGTCCATGGGATTCTTCAGGCCAGAATACTGGAGTGGGTAGTCGTTCCTTTCTCCAGGGTATCTTCCCAACCCAGGGATTAAACCCAGGTCTCCCTCACTGCAGGCAGATTATTTACCATCTGAGCCACCAGGGAAGTCCAGTGCCCTTATAAACAGAGTCTATAGTGGGCACACACTGCTATGGGGTAGTGTTACTGGGCAGACATCCAGTATGCTCACCCTGGAGATTAAAAAGGGTGTCCAGAAAACAACCCTCGGTTCTGCTCCTTTCTTGGCAAGAACCACTCTCTCTTATCTTCCCCTCTGAGATTTCAGTCACCCCAAGGACATATCACTGGAAGAAAAATCCAGGGCTCAGTCAGTCCTGTATGGAGACAAGGAGTGGCAGACTTCTCTTCTTGTCTCTCCTCATTCGGCACCAGGGACCATCTTACTGTCATTTTTAAAACCTCTTTTAAAACCTCTATCAAAAATATCTGGAATATTACAAATGTACAGAAAAGTACATAAAGCATAAATGTGCAATTAATGAACTGTAACTAAAATCATGGCATCTGGTCCCATCACTTCATGGGAAATAGATGGAAAAACAGTGGAAGCAGTGTCAGACTTAATTTTTTTGGGCTCCAAAATCACTGTAGATGGTGGTTGCAGCCATGAAATTAAAAGACGCTTACTCCTTGGAAGGAAAGTTATGACCAACATAGATAGCATATTAAAAAGCAGAGACATTACTTTGGCCAACAAAGGTCCGTCTAATCAAGGCCATGTTTTTCCAGTGGTCATGTATGGATGTGAGCGTTGGACTGTGAAGAAAGCTGAGCGCCGAAAAATTGATGCTTTTGAACTGTGGTGTTGGAGAAGACTCTTGAGAGTCCCTTGAACTGCAAGGAGATCCAACCAGTCCATCCTAAAAGAGATCAGTCCTGGGTACTCATTGGAAGGACTGATGCTGAGGCTGAAACTCCAATACTTTGGCCACCTCATGCGAAGAGTTGATTCATTTGAAAAGACCCTGATGCTGGGAGGGATTGGGGGCAGGAGGAGAAGGTAACGACAGAGGATGAGATGGCTGGATGGCATCACCGACTCAATGGACATAAGTTTGAGTAAACTCCGGGAGTTGGTGATGGACAGGGAGGCCTGGCGTGCTGCGATTCATGGGGTTGCAAAGAGTCGGGCATGACTGAGCAACTGAACGGAATTGAACTGAAGTTAGACACCTATTTAATCTCTGTCCAAGGCAAGAAAAAAAAATTAAATATCAGCAGGATTCAAGATGCCTCCTGCATGTTCCTTCTCAAACAAAATCCATTTCCTCCTCCCTCAGAGTACGAATACAACTGAACTTAATGGAATTTAATTTCTGCATATGTATCATATAGTTTGCTAACCAAATTGCATACTCCTAAACAATGTAGTTTAATTTTACCTGTTTTTTGAAGTTTATGTAAGGAGAATAATAAAATATTTATTATATGATGTTTGGCTTCTTTAATTCAATATTATCTCTCATGATTCACTCTTGTTATATACATCTATAATTCATCATGTTCATTGCAGTATGACATTTATTGTATATCTATAATACAGTTAATTCGTTCTATTCCTAATGGACATTTGGGCATTCCTTCAGTTAGTTTTGTGAACAGGAGTACATAAAGCTACATATTCATCACCAACTGTCCAAGACCACTGTTACATATTTCTGAATCAAAACCATGAGGGCTTACATGTCAGAGCTCTGTATGAGGAGTGTATGCCTACGTGCACTAATTTTACAAGGCTGTGTTATATATTACGTGTGTGAGATAAGACACCATATGTTAGAAAGAGCACATTCTCCAAGGTGTTCTGTCAGAGCTAGGCCCACGGTATTACTCCTAAAACAGGTGTTCCTGGTCTACATATGTAAATAAAGTTTGAAACATAGGTTACATCTATTTTTTACAAGACCTAAACACCAGAGAGGCATGGATATACTTCAGAACCACTGCTAACTTTTAACACATTTTATATTAAACATTGTTATTTTAAGCTTCACTTCTGTTTCCAAAATCTGTTTTAGCAAATTTCTTCTTTCATGAGTTACTGTTTAATGAAAGGGTTGATACAGGAGGGTCTAATGGCAAATTAGATGCATACAGACATTCTGAAAATTTTGATGCAGCCTTTCCTCTAAAGCCTTATTAGAAACTCAGTAAACACACATGTAGTATCTCTTACTAAGGATGTAGGACCAAGCTGAGAAGTAAAGCCAGAGACGGGGAGTTTCACTATGAAAAAGGACTCATACTCTGGGGATTAGGTCATAAGAACTTAACAGAAAGGAATGGCCTGTTTGTTACTCCACCTAGACCTAAGTGTTTAAACTGTCAGTGAGCTCTCTAGTTTCAGCTGCTTCCCAACAATAACTGATGTTTATACTTTGGACCTTTGTATTAGTCAGAGGCCTTTCTGTTCCAGGTGAAAAACTCTACTCCAAAATATTGGAGGTAAAGAAGGAGATTTAACTGTATATATGCCCTTTACTGGGCTTCTCAGGTGGTACTAGCAGTAAAGAAACTATCTGCCAAAGCAGGAGATCCGGAAGATGCTGGCGATGCAGCATGCACGCTTGGTATATACTATACACAACTAACCAAGATGTAGACTCACACTGACACAAAGCCTCAAGGTGGGGGGGGGGGTGTCTGATTTCACTCCTATTTTCATCTCCATGTCTGTATCCCTCTTTTGTTTTCTGTCTCTCTACTTCTCTCCAGTTTTCTCTGATTTCTTCTGTTACGCTAAGACTTAATTCACATAAAAAAGTGTGAAGTCGCTCAGTCGTGTCCAACTCTGCGACGCCATGGACTGTACTGGAGTGGGTAACCATTTCCTTCTCCAGGGGGAATCTTCCCGACCCTGGGATCACACCTGGGTCTCCTGCATTACAGGCGGGTTCTTTATTGTCTGAGCCACCAAGAAAGACAATCACGAAACACACTGTAGGTTACATCCCTATGTCCAAAACAAAATTCCCATGGAAACTGCTGACTGGTCAAGCTGGGTGACATTTCCCACCCTTGCAGACGAAGTATAAGACACATAAATACTAGCTCATTCACAAAGAGAAGGGGAGGAGCCACCAAAGAAAACAGGAGAACTGTGTGCAGTGAAGAATTTAACCTTGACTGAAAAGAGGTCTGTCTTTTGCCTTCAGCATTTGAGAGAGAATCTCTAAATCCTTAAAATGTCATGCCTGACAAGAATATCTATGTTTGCCTGTGGTCCCTGGGCCAACAAGATAGGAACAATATGATGCAGGGTAGGGCATGGAAGCCACACCAACAGTGTGACTTGGGGTGGGTATCTTGGGTCACACAACTTGACTCACTGAGGATCTGGAAACAGGTCAGCCATGTGGATGGTCAGCCACCCCAAGACAGAGCTCTAACAAGGTCACTAGACACCAAGACTCAGGTGAGCTTCTCTGGCTGGTGATGCTTCATAATGCCAGGAAACAGCTGTGTCCTGACTGCACAGTGAGAGGGGGCCCGGCAGCTCTGTGTTTGGTCTCTACTTTATCCATCCCTTCCATCAGCTGATTTTGATCTATATGCTTTCCCTGTAACTAACTATCAGTGTAAGTTTAACAGCTTTTGGAGTGTTTCATGAGTCTAATGAATTACTTAGAGTGTGGTTTGTGGAACACCCCAGAATCTTACAGTTAGTGACAGAAGTAAAGGTGGTCTTGTGAACTCTATTCCCTCTTACTTCACACCTGGAAAACTCCCTCAGTAAGAGATACAGGGAAAATATTCGGGGTAGTCACATACTATAACTGACATACACAAACAGTCCAAAGATGAAGTTTTATAGACTTTCCTCTAAGGAAAGTGAATAATCATAGTTTAGAACATTGGAAGGGAAAAAAAAAGGTCTACAGAATCAACAACTATTCTCTTAAATTTTCCTGTAGAGGTTTATCATTTTAGTTAAGAAACACTAAAATTTGATAATGAATTTTTGCCATAAAGTATTCATATTTGCTTAAATTATCTGTGTAGTAAAATACACATAGTTCTCATTTCATGGAGGTGTCCTTTATAAAGTTATAAGTTAAATTTCCTGGCACTGTTATACAAGTACATTGTACTTATTTAACTCCAAAGTGCATATATTTTCCACATTTCAATGTTATAATTGTAATCTGCTTCCTGATTTTAAAAACACTTTTTTTTTCCTGCAAAGATGTTAAAATACTGGAGTGGGTTCACATTTCCTTTTCCAGTTATCTATGCAATGGTTTCTATTTTGGTCAATGGCAAAGAAATATTTATAGTGAATTAGTAAAGCCCAGTAAATTGTTAAAGAATCAGGTATCCAGTAATACTGCGAAAGTGCTGCACCTAATGAGATACCATTTAACATATGTTAGTATCTGGGGACACTCCACACATATCACAGAAAAACAAACTGAATGAGCAATGTGATTTTTTTAAATCCTGGAAACTGGGACTTGAAATGTAAAATTGAAAACTTCTTGAGTTAAACAATTAGAACCTTGCTTGTCTCATTCCATGTGGTCCCCTTGGTGGCCTCACAAATTCCAGTAGCTTCATCTCCCACTAAGTAGTAATGACAAATCATGATTCTCCAGCCCAGAAACCTCTCCTGAGATTCAGAGCTATATATCCAGTTCTTAAACAGATGCTTCATGAATCCACTATGTCCTACAGACAAATCAAACTTAACACATTCAAAACCAGCTATATATACATATTTATATACGAATGAAAGTGAAAGTTGCTAGTCATGTCCAACTCTTTGTGACCCCATGGCCTATAGCCTGCCAGGCTCCTCTGTCCATGGGTTTCTCCTGGCAAGAACACTGAAATGGGTAACTGTTCCATTCCACAGGGGATCTTCCCAACCCAAGAACTGAACCCAGGACTCCTGCATTGCAGGCAGATTCTTTACTGACTGAGCAATGCAGGAGACCTGGGTCCGATTCCTGGGTTGGGAAGATCCCCTGGGAAATGACAACCTAATCCAGTATTCTTGCTTGGAAAATCCCAAGGACAGAGGAGCCTGGCAGGCTACAGTCCATAGGGTCGCAAGAGTTAGACACGACTTAGCGCTGTCTCATCTCTTTTTTCTAATATTTAAATATATTTATTTTATATTATGTACATTATATATGTATATGTAATTTTTAATAGCCAGCTCTCCTTATTCTCTACTCTGATTAATATTATCTTGGCATTAGATAAAAGCAAGAAAGTTATCACCATTCTTTTGATCATTTAAACATGTACCTTTAAGTTGTCACCATAAAATATCTCATGTGTATCATACACTCTCTTTTATTGCTTACACTTAAGTTAAGATCCTACTTTCATCCAAATGGTTGTAAACCCCCAAAATTCATATGTTGAATCCTAAACCCCAATGTGATAGTATTTAGAAGTGAGGGCTCTGGGAGAGAGACTAGGTGTGCTCACTGGGGAGATGGAGTACCCATGAATGGGATTTGTGCCCTTATAAAAGAAATTCCAGAAAGATTCCTCTTCCCTTCCACCAGTTGAGCACCCAGAGAAAAGACACAGTCTATAAACCAAGAAGTGGGCCTCAGCCAGACACTGAATATGTGGGCAGCTTCATCTTAGATTTCCTAGCCTCCAAAACTGTGAGAAACACCTGTCTGTCATTTATAAGCCACCCAAATTATGGTGTTTTGTAACAGCCCCAAAGAGACTAAGATAGGTCCTCATTCTCTCTCTTATGAACAGAAGAAGTCACATCCTGACTTGTGTCTGTGATCCTTTCCTTTATACTAATTTACTTTAAAAATCCATGAATTTTCTTGCCTCAATAATTGCCACTACTATATTATACACCAGACTCATCTGTATTAATGCACAAAGCTATCCAAATGAACTCATGATATAGATATCATTATTTCCAATTTCCAGGTAGGAAAAACAAAGGTTATGGGGCTTAAATTACTAAAAAGTGGAAAATTCAGAATCAGAGATCAAGTCTTTTTCATCCCAAACCAGCGTTTATTCTGCTATGCCACCCAGCCTTCTGTCTATGTCACTGTCAAACAAACAGACAAAAAAGAAGAAGATGGGGAGGATGGAGCAGATGTTTCCTGTGAAAGCAGGACATGGATTTTCAAAAGGGCAATTTGAGAAGCGGTACAAGTACACTTAAGAACACTATTGCTTGGGCGTGTGATTTAGTGAGGTCCATGGAATAAGGTGGCAGGGAAGATACATTGGCAGCACATTTCATTGCACAAGTCATATGATATGAAACTGCCCACTGTTGAGACTGATGAGAGAAGGGAATGACAGTGGGCATGCCTAACTATCGTATCAAAGGAATGCTTTCTAATCAGGTGCCGATATCACTGGTCATGACTGTAATACATAAAGAAGAAGAAAAGCATGCTCGTGGATCACTTAAGTGTTAAACAGGATAGAATCTTGCCCATTTTTGAGAGAGCCAGCAGGTAGCCTGTCAGTACGTCACGAGTGTGACGGTAGTGAGTCAGACAAGGAACTGGCAGGGTAAGTGTGGGCTGAGAGAATACAGTTCTCAAAGAACAGCCTTTTTGGAGATGAAGA
The DNA here is from genome assembly GCF_019320065.1 of Cervus canadensis. Lineage (NCBI taxonomy): Eukaryota > Metazoa > Chordata > Mammalia > Artiodactyla > Cervidae > Cervus > Cervus canadensis. The sequence continues at coordinate 39,960,688 of NC_057392.1, forward strand.
AAAAAGTATAGCACTGAGGACAAGTGAAACCATCTAAATAGGGTCTGATGGCCACGCAAGAGTTGACATATTTCTAACAGAATTATCTCAGAGAATTCTCTGACATACACATAGCAAATAAGAATAAGTAAATAAAAATGTGATTTAATTGTTTGAAGTCTGTGATTTTTTTTTCATCTTTGACTCAGAGTATATTACTAAATTATTTACTAGTGTTGTTTACCCATTATCTAAACATTAAAAATACAACTATTTAAAGATAAACTAGTTAGAATCCTAATGGGGCTGTAAAACACTGACTCCAGCTAATTAATTTAAAGACACTAATTTGAGTGATAATACAGCCACTCACCTGATAGTAGGGTCATGCACTGAGGAACAACTCTTAGAAAGGAAATTAAAAAGATCACTAGGTGTTGCTTCCAACATCCTTGAGTATTCTTGCCACTGTTACAGGAACCATTTCTTTAAAACTCATTATTCTCTGTAGTAAAAAATATTTAGCCCATATAATTCAGTTTATTTTTAATATTTGGTCTAGAAATCTATTACATGGTTTTCATCACAGTAAGTTTACTCTTCTAATAAATTTTTAGTCCCGCATTACTTGGTTTTAAATAAATGAGATAAAGATGATGCACAAAATGTTATCTGTTTTCTGTTTCCCTAACTTAGAAAAGTTCAGCTGAATACACTCTGTCTAAAAATGTAGTCATTTTCAGCTTTTAATATCCTCTGGGTCCCATCACCAGAACTGGAGAACTGGTAATTTCCTCATTACATGGCTTTGTTCATCCTCCAGTCAAAGGGCCCTCCTCCTACTCCTCCCTGCAGAAAGCAGGAGTCTGCTTTCATCCCAGGCTGATCTGGTTCAGCAGCTTGTCCTTGCTCTGAAACACTTCTTCATTTGCTGTGCCCCCCATGATTGCATCCTCTGAGGCTTTCTGCAGAAATCATACAGATCAGGCACTTTCCACAGACAGGAGCTTCTAGAGAAAACAGCGTCCTTATTCTTGCCTAGAGAATCCTGTGGACAAAGGAGCCTGGTGAGCTGCTGTCCATAGGGTTGCACAGAGTTGGACACAACTGAAGTGACTTAGCATGTATTCATGCATTGGAGAAGGAAATGGCAACCCATTCCAGTATTCATGCCTGGAGAATCCCAGGGACAGAGGAGACTGGTGGGCTGCCATCCATGGGGTCGCACAGAGTCAGACACAACTGAAGTGACTTAGCAGCAGCAGCAGCAGAGATGCCTAACTTCTGAACCGTGTGGTTTGGACATGCTCGCCATAGTAACATGTGAGTGAATTCTGAGATCTAAGTGGACACAAATTATGTAACTGGCCCTGGGGAAGGCAGAAAAACCAGCCTTTAGCAGAATGGGAGGAAGTTTTGCCATCTTTGACAGACTGTGGATAAGAAAAGACTTAAATTAAGTTGGGGCTTGAACTGTGTCAAAAGATAGGTAGTGACAGTGTTGCTGGACATGAATGACTACTATAAAGGAATTATTTTCTGGAATATAAATGGGAGAATTAAATAATGTCTTACTTGTGTTAAGTATTAAAAGTTCTCTATAGTGTGTGCTCCTTCTCAGCCTCTAATGACCCCTTTTATGCGAATTTGCTCTGAGGCACGGCAGGAATATCCAGCTGTGAAATATCAGTGAAAAGTTGGGTTGCAGTCAGACTGATGACCACTGGGAGACAAAGTAGCCTGGGAACTGGCTGCTGCTAGAGTGAAAAGGCAGGAGAGTGTGGCCAGAGGGCCCCAGTGTGTCAGGAAGGGTGACTCAAGTGAGTGAAGCAGTGAAGACACAGGGCTCTGGAATCCAGAACAATACAGAAGAGCTTCGGAGCTGATCCTACCCACACAAAGCCTATCATAAGAGATGGCAATGAGCTAACTAGGCTACAACGGCTGTACCCTGTGACTTGTGGACTATTCCAAAATACATCTGGATAATGTAGGAGAGAGGTAAATAAATACATGAAGAGAAAGAGAAAAAAGAAGGAAGGAAGGGAGGAAAGAAGGAATATAGGACACAACACATAAGTAAAAGAAACATTCAAAGATAGGAAAAGAAGTAAAGAGAGCAAGGAAGCAAACATATTGATAGTTTATTATCATACTTATTATATTTTATATAAATCTAAATTTTACATACGTTTACTCTAGAGGCAAGGTCTATTATTTTCACCATTTTATACATGAAGCAACTGAGGCTTAAGGAGGTTGAGAAAACTCTGAAAGTTCATGTACCTAGTAACTGGCAGAGCAGAGTTTCAATCCACAAAAACTAATTCCAGTAAGAACAAATTATAATATAATAAAATAAAAAGAGAAGTATGTTCTCTAACAGATGTTCTGAAAGCACAGAGGAGGAAACAAGGTTAATAGCATAATATCAGTCTTCTCCCTGGGACTCTTGCCATTTGTATGGTTTAGGCCACGTTAGGTTGTTTTTGTTTAAATTTATTTCCAATCAATATTGTTACTTTATTCTTTTTTATTTAGAAAGAGCTATCACTACATGGTTTCATTAGAAAAGACCCTGATGCTGGGAAAGATTGAAGGCAGGAGGAGAAGAGGACAACAGAGGAAGAGATGGTTGAGTGGCATCACGGACTCAATGGATAAGAGTTTGAGCAAGCTCCAAGAGATGGTGAAGGACAGGGCAGCCTAGTGTGCTGCAGTCCATGGGGTTGCAAAGAGTCAGACACAACTGAGCAACTGAACAACAACAATCACTACATGCCAACTTCTAATAGGGGCTGAAAATATTTGACATGACATCCTCTATTGTGTATAAGGTGTTACTTTAAGGTTCAGATAGATTTTCTGTAATACTTTGTTGCATTTATTTGATAATTCTTGATAAACACATCTACTGAATGTTTTACCTCTGTCACTCAGAAGCTTCTCATTCTGCATCTTTACATCTAAAGTATGTAATTGAAATAAATGAAATCATAAGCAAGAATTTATTTATATTTTTATTTAACTAGTTTAAATATGTATCATACACACTTGGGTAAAAAAGCAAAGGGAACAAAAATGTATACCATGAAATAGATACGTATGTCTCAGCCAGTTAGTCGTCTTTCCTAGAGGCAGTTGATGCTTCCAGTTTTTAGTATAGCCTGCTGAAGATACTCAATGCATAGATACAAATAGAGAAACACACACATATGAATGATGACTTTCCTATTCTAAATCTTTTGTCACTTACATATACATAGAAAATAGAAAAATAGGATTAGATAATAGATAAGTAATAGATTGATGATAGGTAGGTAGATAGATTGATAGCTACAAAGACAGACACATGCATGAAGAGATAAATACAAAATTATTTCATATTAATACCTACAGAGACAATTCACTCTTTTGTGCCATATAATATTCCATCTAATAGTCATAGTATTCTCATTAATTTCTCTATCAATCCTTGTCAATAAATATTTAAGATGTTCTCATTCTGTGCTATTACAGACCATAATGTAATGCATCTTTGAATGGATTTTGGACATATATAAATATACTTGTGGGATAAATTCTTACAAACAGGATTGCTGAATCAAAAGATATTTACACAGATTGTTGCTATGAGCACTGGGGTGCATCTATATTTTCAAATTAGTGTTTTTATTTTCTTTGAATGAATACCTAGGAATGGAATTATTTTCAATAACCACGATATGGAGGCAAGCTAAGTGGCCATCAACACATGAAAAAGATGTGGCATATACATATATATAATAGAATATTACTCAGATATAAAAAAGAATGAAATCTTACCATCTGCAACAACATGGATGAACCTGGAGGGTATTATACTTAGTAAATTAGAGAAAGACAGATATTTTCACTTATATATAGAATCTAAAGAAAACAAATGAACTGTAAACAAAACAAAAACAGATTTACAGAAACAGAAAACAAACTAGTGACTACCAAAGGGGAGAGAGATGGGAGGAGGGGTGAAATAGGTGAAGGGGCTTAAGAGGTAAAAACGGATAGTTATAAAATACGTTAGTCACAGGGATGTAATGTACACACAGGGAAAATAGTCAATGTTTTATAATAGTTTTGTTAGATGTGTAATCTATAAAGATATCAAATCCTATGCTGTACACCTGAAATTAATATAAGTCAACTATCAGTTCAGTGCAGTTGCTCAGTCCTGTCCGACTCTTTGCAACCCCATGCACTGCAGCACTACAGGCCTCCCTGTCCATCACCAACTCCCAGAGCTTACTTAAACTCATGTCCACTGAGTTGGTGATGCCACCCAACCATCTCATTCTCTGTTGTCCCTTTCTCCTTCCACCTTCAATCTTTCCCAGCATCAGGGTCTTTCAAATGAGTCAGCTCTTCAAATCAAGTGGCCAAAATATGGGAGTTTCAGCTTCAGCATCAATTCTTCCAATGAATATTCAGCACTGAATTCTTTTAGGATGGACTGGTTGATCTCCTTGCAGTCCAAGTGACTCTCAAGAGTCTTCTCCAACAGCACAGTTCAAAAGCATCAGTTCTTTGGCACTCAGTTTTCTTTATAGTCCAGATCTCAATCCGTACATGACTACAGGAAAAACCATAGCTGTGACTAGACAGATTTTTGTTGACAAAGTAATGTCTCTGCTTTTTAATATGTTGTCTAGGTTGGTCATAACTTTTCTTCCAAGGAGCAAGCATCTTTTAATTAAATGGCTGCAGTCACCATCTGCAGTGATTTTGGAGCCCAAAAAAATAAAGTCTGTCATCGTTTCCATTGTTTACCCATCTATTTGCCATTGAGTGATAGGACCAGATGCCATGACCTTCATTTTTTGAATGTTGAGTTTTAAGCCAACTTTTTCACTCTCTTCTTTCATCAAGAGGCTCTTTAGTTCTTCTTCACTTTCTGCCATAAGGGTGGTGTCATCTGCCTATCTGAAGTTATTGATATTTCTCCCGACAATCGTGATTCCAGCTTTTGCTTCATACAGTCCAGCATTTCTCATGATGTACTCCGCATATAAATTGAATAACCAGGGTAACAATATACAGCCTTGACGGATGCCTTTCCTAATTTGAAACCAGTCTGTTGTTCCATGTCCAGTTCTGACTGTTGCTTCTTTACTGGCCTACAGATTTATCAGGAGGCAGGTAAGGTGGTCTGGTATTCCCATCTCTTGAAGAATTGTCCACAGTTTGCTGATCCACACAATCAAAGGCTTTGGTGTAGTCAATAAACAGAAATAGATGTTTTTCTGGAACTCTCTTGCTTTTTTGATGACCCAACGGATGTTGGCAATATAATCTCTCGTTCCTCTGCCTTTTCTAAAACCAGCTAGAACATCTGGAAGTTCATGGTTCACATACTGTTGAAGACTGCTTGGATAATTTTGAGCATTACTTTGCTAGTGGGTGAGATGAGTGCAATTGTGCAGTAGTTTGAGCATTCTGTGGCATTGCCTTTCTTTGGGATTGGAATCAAAACTGACCATTTCCAATCCTGTGGCCACTGCTGAGTTTTTCAAATTAACTGGCATATTGAGTGCAACACTTTCATAGCATCGTCTTTTAGGACTTGAAATAGCTCAAATGGAATTGCATCACCTCCACCAGCTTTCTTCGTAGTGATGCTTCCTAAGGCCCACTTGACTTTGAATTCCAGGATGTCTGGTTTTAGGTGAGTGACTATACCATCATGGTTATCTGGGTCATATCTTCTTTTGGTATAGTTCTTCTGTGTATTCTTGCCACCTCTTCTTAACATCTTCTGCTTCTGTTAGGTCCATACAATTTTTGTCATTTATTGTGCCCATCTTTGCAGGAAATGTTCTCTTGGTATCTCTAATTTTGTTGAAAAGATCTCTAGTCTTTCCCATTCTATTGGTTTCGTCTTATTTCTTTGCATTGATCACTGAGGAAGGCTTTCTTATCTCTCCTTGCTATTCTTTGGAACTCTGCATTCAAATAGGTAAGTCTTTCCTTTTATCCCTTGCCTTTCACTTTTCTTCTTTTCACAGGTATTTGAAAGGCCTCCTCAGACAACAATTTTGCCTTTTTATATTTCTTTTTCTTGGGGATGGTCTTGATAATTGCCTCCTGTACAATGTCATGAATGTCCATCTATAGTTCTTCAGGCGCTCTGTCTATCAAATCTAATCCCTTGAATCTATTTTTCATTTCCACTATATAATCGTAAGAGATTTGATTTAGGTCTTACCTGAATGGTCTAGTGTTTTTCCCTACTTTCTTCTATTTAAGTCTGAATTTGGCAATAAGGAGTTCATAATCTGAGCCATGGTTTGCTCCTGGTCATGTTTTTGCTGACTGTAGAGAGCTGCTCCATCTCTGGCTGCAAAGAATATAATCAATCTGATTTCTGTACTGACCATCTGGTGATGTCCATATGTAGAGTCCTCTTGTGTTGTTGGAAGAGGGTGTTTCCTGTGACCAGTTCATTCTCTTGGCAAAACTCTATTGGCCTTTGCCCTGCTTCATTCTGTATTCCAAGGCCAAATTTGCCTATTACTCCAGGTATTTCTTGACTTCTCTCTTTTGCATTCCAGACCCCTATAAAGAATAGGACATATTTTTGGGGTGTTAGTTCTAGAAGGTCTTGTAGGTCTTCATAGAACCATTCAACTTCAGCTTCTTCAGCTTTATTGATTGGGGCATAGACTTGGATTACCATGATATTGAATGGTTTGCCTTGGAAATAAACAGAGATCATTCTTAATTTTTGAGACTGCATCCAAGTACTGCATTTCAGACTCTTTTGTTGACTATGATGGCTACTCCATTTGTTCTAAGGGTCTTGCCCATAGTAGCAGATATAATGATCATCTGAGTTAAATTCACCCATTTCAGTCCATTTTATTTCATTGATTCCTAAAATGTCGATATCCACTCTTGACATCTCCTGTTTGACTATTTTCAATTTGACTAAGCCAAAGCCTTTGACTGTGTGAATCACAATAAACTGGAAAATTCTGAATGAGATGGGAATACCAGACCACCTGACCTGCCTCTTGAGAAACCTGTATGCAAGTCAGGAAACAACAGTTCGAACTGCACATGGAACAACAGACTGGTTACAAATAGGAAAAGGGAGTACGTCAAGGCTGTATATTGTCACCCTGCTTATTTAACTTACATGCAGAGTACATCATGAGAAATGCTGGGCTGGAAGAAGCACAAGCTGGAATCAAGATTGCTGGGAGAAATATCAATAACCTCAGATAGGCAGATGACACCACCCTTATGGCAGAAAGTGAAGAAGAATTAAAGAGCTTCTTGATGAAAGTGAAAGAAGAGAGTGAAAAAGTTGGCTTAAAGTCAACATTCAGAAAACTAAGATAATGGCACCTGGTCCCATCACTTTGTGGCAAATAGATGGGGAAACAGTGGAAACAGTAGCTGGCTTTATTTCTGGGGGCTCCAAAATCACTGCAGATGGTTACTGCAGCCATGAAATTAAAAGACGCTTACTCCTTGGAAGGAAAGTTTATGGCCAAACTAGACAGCATATTAAAATGTAGAGACATTTTTGAGATTAATCCTTTGTCTGTTGCTTCATTTGCTATTATTTTCTCCCAATCTGAGGGCTATCTTTTCACCTTGCTTATAGTTTCCTTTGTTGTGCAAAAGCTTTTAAGTTTCATTAGGTCCCACTTGTTTATTTTTGCTTTTATTTCCAATATTCTGGGAGGTGGGTCATAGAGGATCCTGCTTTATGATTTATATCGGAGAGTGTTTTGCCTATGTTCTCCTCTAGGAGTTTTATAGTTTCTGGTCTTACATTTAGATCTTTAATCCATTTTGAGTTTATTTTTGTGTATGGTGTTAGAAAGTGTTCTAGTTTCATTCTTTTACAAGTGGTTGACCAGTTTTCCCAGCACCACTTGTTAAAGAGGTTGTCTTTTTTCCATTGTATATCCTTGCCTCCTTTGTCAAAAATAAGGTGTCCATAGGTTCGTGGATTTATCTCTGGGCTTTCTATTCTGTTCCATTGATCTATATTTCTGTCTTTGTGCCAGTACCATACTGTCTTGATGACTGTGGCTTTGTAGTAGAGTCTGAAGTCAGGCAGGTTGATTCCTCCAGTTCCATTCTTCTTTCTCAAGATTACTTTGGCTATTCGAGGTTTTTTGTATTTCCATACAAATTGTGAAATTATTTGTTCGAGTTCTATGAAAAATACCGTTGGTAGCTTGATAGGGATTGCATTGAATCTATAGATTACTTTGGGTAGTATAGCCATTTTGACAATATTGATTCTTCCAATCCATGAACACGGTATGTTTCTCCAACTGGAGCCCATTATACAGAGTGAAGTAAGCCAGAAAGATAAAGACCATTACAGTATACTAACACATATATATGGAATTCAGAAAGATGGTAATGATAACCCTATATGCAAAACAGAAAAAGAGACACAGATGTACAGAACAGACTTTTGGACTCTGGGAAAAGGCGAGGGTGGGATGTTTTGAGAGAACAGCATAAAAACATGTATATCATCTATGCTGAAACAGATCACCAGCCCAGGTTGGGTGCATGAAACAAGTGCTCGGGCCTGGTGCACTGGGAAGACCCAGAGGGATTGGGTAGAGAGGGAGGTGGGAGGGGGCATCGGGATGGGGAATGCATGTAGATCCATGGCTGATTCGTGTCAATGTATGACAAAAACCACTACAATATTGTAAAGTAATTAGCCTCCAACTAATAAAAATAAATGGAAAAATAAATAAATAAATAAATAAAATGTAGAGACATTATTTTGTCAACAAAGGTCCATCTAGTTAAGGTTATGGTTTTTCCAGTAGTCATGTATGGATGTGAGAGTTGGACTATAAAGAAAGGTGAGTGCCAAAGAATTAATGCTTTTGAACTGTGGTGTTGGAGAAGACTCTTGAGAGTCCCTTGAACTGCAAAGAGATCCAACCAGGCCATCCTAAAGGAAATCAGTCCTGGGTGTTCACTGGAAGGACTAATGTTGAAGCTGAAACTCCAATACTCTGGCCACCTGATGCGAAGAGCTGGCTCACTGGAAAAGACCCTGATGCTGGGAAAGCTTGAGGCCAGGAGGAGAAGGGCAGGACAGAGGATGAGATAGTTAGATGGTATCACCAACTCAATGGACATGAGTTTGGGTAAACTCCAGGAGTTGGTGATGGACAGGGAGGCCTGGTATGCTGCGGTTCATGGGGTTGCAAAGAGTAGGACACGACTGAGCAACTGAACTGAACTGAAGTGAAGTGAATTTTCCTTGATTCATGGATCTAACATTCCAGGTTCCTACGTAATATTGCTGTTTACAGCATCAGACTTTACTTCCACCACCAGTCATATCCACAACTAGGTGTTGTTTTTGCTTTGGCTCCATCTCTTCATTCTTTCTGGAGTTATTTCTCCACTCTTCTCCAGCAGCATATTGGGCACCTACAGACCTAAGGAGTTCATCTTTCAGTGTCCTATCTTTTTGCCTTTTCATACTCAACTATACTTCAATAAATAAATTTAATTTAAATGGAAAATTTTCAATATTCACATCTCATTTTAAATAAATATTTGTCAAACTGATTCATAGAACTTGAGCCAATTTGCATTCCTCAAATAATATATGAAAGTAACTATTTCTCTTTTTTTGAAGTGGACCATTTTTTAAATCTTTATTGAAAATACAATACTGTTACAATATTGTTTCCATTTTATCTTCTGGTTGTTTGGCCAAAAGGCATATGAGATCCCATCTCCCTGGTTAGGATGGAATCCACACCCCTTGCATTGGAAGGTGAAGTGTTACACACTGGACAGCAATAGAAGTCCCAACTATGTCTGTTAGTCAACTGTTTTCTGTACAATTTTGCTGAGAAAATAAATTTTTAAAAAACAGTAACCCATTTTAAAGTCAATTTTCAGTTTTTAAATGAACAACCTAAAATTGTTTCAAGACAGTTATGCCCGGTATATTATTTTGTTGCTTTTCTTTAACCCTACTTGCACAGTGCAACTGACTAAGGCTGCCTTAAATAGATGTGTAACATTCACTTCCATATGAATGACCTCTCTGGATTCATGCAGTACATAATCTTTGCAGCCTCTATGGAGCCTCATTGTCAGTCATTCTCTATTCATTTCTAGGTATAATTTAAGCATTATAAAAATTCACATTCTGCACCTGATATTCATAGGACATATCTCAGGTGATCAATTGTCATTTGACTTAATTTAAGTTTTTGTTGTTGTTGAGTTTGCTTCTTAAATTTTTATGAAATCTAGTTAATCACTCTGATATGAGTGTCTCTAGGACTTTGTGTAGCATTTAAGAAAGTCTTCTAGTCTAATAAATATAACTCTTTTATATTATATTGTCTTCTGTAACTTTCATGTTTCATTTTTTTTATTTTAGTGTTTGATCTAAGAGAACTTTCTTCAGAGTAAGAACAAAGTAATGTTTTTCTGCAAATTTATTCAGTTGTCCTAAAACCATTTACAAAATAACTTGTTTTCTCCACTGTTGAATGCAATTCATCTCTAACATGTACTAAAATTCCAGAATATTTGAATCTATTTCTGGACTCATTTTTCTATTTCATTAATCAGTCTATTCATATATTAGTGATTCATACCAAAATTTTCCCCTGTGACATCTCTTTTTCAAGTTTTTCCTGGATATGTCTTTTTCTTAATTTTTCCATGAGTTTCAGAATCACATTGGTTAGGTCTTAAAATAAGACCTGCTGATGTTTGGGGGGGCTAATATTTTATTTATATTAATTTGAGAGAAAAAGAACTTTGTGAGTGAGTAGCCCTATGCAAACAGAAGGTAAAAAAGCTTTCTCATTTGTTTGAAATATCTTTTACAACTGTCAATAAAGTTTATAAATTTTCTTCTTGAACATTCCTTGTTAAACTTATTACTATAATTGTACTGTTTTTGTTGTTGCTATTATAAATGGGATCTTTTCAACCATCATTATTTTTCTTACGGACTTTGTTTATCTATAGAATGGCAACAGATTTTGGTATATTAATTTTATATTATGACACCTTATTGAATTATTTTTATTTATAGTCTTTTTGGTTAATTATCTTAGATTTTCAAGTAGACAATTATAACATCTGCAGATAATTATATTCTTATGCTTTCTATTTGTACATATTCTGTATCTTTTTACTGTCTGTTTGTATTCGTATTTCCTGAGCAAAACATTTAATATCTGGGAATTAGTGGGTATCCTTCTTTATCCCTGATGTTAATAGAAATTTTTTTTTTTTTAATTTTTTTATTAGTTGGAGGCTAATTACTTCACAACATTTCAGTGGGTTTTGTCATACATTGATATTAGATTTACACGTATTTCCCGATCCCCCCTCCCACCTCCCTCTCCACCCGATTCCTCTGGGTCTTCCCAGTGCACCAGGCCCGAGCACTTGTCTCATGCATCCCACCTGGGCTGGTGATCTGTTTCACCATAGATAGTATACATGCTGTTCTTTTGAAACATCCCACCCTCACCTTCTCCCACAGAGTTCAAAAGTCTGTTCTGTATTTCTGTGTCTCTTTTTCTGTTTTGCATATAGGGTTATCGTTACCATCTTTCTAAATTCCATATATATGTGTTAGTATGCTGTAATGTTCTTTATCTTTCTGGCTTACTTCACTCTGTATAAGGGGCTCCAGTTTCATCCATCTCATTAGGACTGGTTCAAATGAATTCTTTTTGACGGCTGAGTAATATTCCATGGTGTATATGTACCACAGCTTCCTTATCCATTCATCTGCTGATGGGCATCTAGGTTGCTTCCATGTCCTGGCTATTATAAACAGTGCTGCGATGAACATTGGGGTGCATGTGTCTCTTTCAGATCTGGTTTCCTCAGTGTGTATGCCCAGAAGTGGTATTGCTGGTCATATGGCAGTTCTATTTCCAGTTTTTTAAGGAATCTCCACACTGTTTTCCATAGTGGCTGTACTAGTTTGCATTCCCACCAACAGTGTAAGAGGGTTCCCTTTTCTCCACAGCCTCTCCAGCATTTATTGCTTGTAGACTTTTGGATAGCAGCCATCCTGACTGGTGTGTAATGGTACCTCATTGTGGTTTTGATTTGCACTGATGTTAATAGAAATTTTTATAGTATTTCACCAATAATCATGATGCTGGTGTTTGGTATGAGATAAATATATTTCTATTTTAAAAATTGGGTTTTTTGGGTCAAGAACAGATTTTATCCAATGTCTTTTCATCATCTAAGATGACATGAGATTTCTCTTAAAATCTATTAATGAGGTGATTAGTAAACAGACTGCCCATTATTGGCCATCCTAATATATCTTAAATAACATTCCATTTGATCAAGGAGTTTTATTTTTTAGCTGTGCAGTTTGGCCATCTCCCTAGTTAATATTTTCCTAGTAGAATGCCACTTGGTTTTTAATACTCAAACTTTATAAAACATACATAACTTTCTGTATAATGTTTTTCAGCTGATGTTTCTATAGGTAACTATATTTACAGCTCAAAAATTCAATGTATCATATCTAACAAAATAATGTACAGAAAACCCTCAAGTTACATTCCACATAAGATTGGCACATGTTGAATGTCAACATGGAGGATATGCATGACAGCACTACAAGAAACATTTCTTTTAAAAATAGCCTAATGTCAGTTCTCCACTTTCCCCTTCTCCTCTTTCTCATTTTACTTCTTCACTTCGCTTCCCTACCCGAACAACTCGCTCCAAAAGGCATTAGATGGAACCAAGCAATGTAGGCATCGGCACAGTGGTGAAAAAGGGGAAACGGTGACCTGACACAAGCGTCAGCCTGAGGACCGTGACGATGACATCCACAGGAGAGGGGAAAGGAGTGACCAGCATGGAGTTTCTGAACCTGGGTGTGCTGAGCAGGATGTACAAGGAGGTTGCGGCAAGTGGCTTAGCATGGGGAATCCCAACACAGGCAGAATAAGAACAGCTTCCTCACAACAAGATGGCCCCACGAAGAGACAGGAGGGATAAAGAAGACAGCCATATAGGTAGGAGAGGCAACAGCAGTAATGTGGTATTGGTTATAGACAAACAAAAAACAAAGTGAGTAGAGCTATTAACAATAAGGAAAGGCTGGTTTGTCACTGTCAGAGAAAGTAACTGCAAACATCCAAAGGGAGAAAACTAAAGTGAATCCTGTGGTATTTGGATTGAAATGGGAAGTACTATGTACATCTATTGGAAGTACATCTATGGAATTCAATATAGATAGATAACTATAGAAATAAATACAGATATAAATATGTATATATATACCCAATCTCTGTTCACCAAGACAGGCTAGAGACAGTGACACCTCAAAACTAGTGAGTAAGCATACCTAGCCCTCATATCTTGATTTATAAATGCCATTCTCTATCCCAAGAAACCAAGGATACTTGGAGAAATGACTGATTTCAAGATTGGAGTAGAGACAGTACAAAAGAAGCCAGGGATATCTTGTGAAAGGAACTAAGAAAGAGTTTAAATTATGATGAAAACATGTTAAAACCAGCTTAAAAGTTTTATATATTCAAGAAATATTTTAAAAACAAATAATGGAAGAACAGATCATAAATTTTTCAGTAAGCTTATAGGAGAAGAGACAAAATGGAGTGAACAGGGAAAGAAGCTTGAATTCCTTGAACATATCTTTTAAATATTTGAGTTAGAAACTATAGCAATATCCTCCCAATTTTAAAAATAATAAATTAATCAATATCAACTAAAAATAAAAGTGAAAGTTGGTCAGTCATGTCCAACTCTTTGAGACCCTATGGACAATACTGTCCATGGAATTCTCCAGGCCAGAATACTGAAGTGGGTAGCCTCTCCCTTCTCCAGGGGACCTTCCCAAACCAGGGATCGAACCCAGGTCACCTGCATTGCAAGCAGATTCTTTACCAGCTGAGCCACAAGAAAGCCAAAAATAAACCTAAATATGTACTCAGTTGAATGACCCATTCCAAGATATTTTAAAACACAATATTTCAATGTTACATGACTAGTAGAATATATTTAGAGAAAAATGTGCAAACAGGGTTTTCAAATGTTTTTACTAATCAAAATTGTTTGTAGCAGTGCAGTAGTAGATTTTTACATCTGTGTGTTAGAAGATAAAGCAAATAAGAAATTATGGGACATTTTACCATTTCCAGCACCACCACTGAGAATGGCATTTCCTCCCATGTAATAAAAGTAATATAATTGAAAGAAGAAGCCAAGTTAATAACCTGTTATTCTTGTGGGTGGTATTAGGGAATGCTCTGATTTCTTTCTTTTACATGTAGCTGTCTAGTTTTCCCAGCTGTCAGTTTCCCAGCTGTCTAGTTTTCCCAGATTTTTTAAATTGTGAATCACTATTGTACACCTGTAATTTATATAATATTGTACCTCAAACATGCTTCAATAATTTTTTTAAAAACCCTATTATTCTAACTTTCAAACTCATAGAAATACCAAAACAAATTCATGATATATTCTATCTTTAAAAAGCAATCCTATCTTTGTTCACTGAAAAGACTTAGAAACAATGTCTAAACCAGTAGCAATACATACTCCTATTGTAAACATTGTAGTCTCTATATACCATTTTGTATTTAAAGGAAACAGGACTTAAAGAAATGGCTGATTCGTTTCTGTGTGAGTCCAGGATATTTTGCCATATTAGAGAAACTATCAAAGACTATTTAGTTTGGGGTCAGAATAACTCAGAAGTCAATTTGGAAAGGCTCCCACTATCAAAAATGGGAAAATTTGTGTAGGAATTAGAGCTAAAACTGTAGAATTAAAACATACTAAACGTATTTCAAACTATTAGTTCAAATAATAGTAAAAAAAGAAAACCTTATATTAATTGGTCATTATTTAATGGTTCAATGTATTCTTTGAAATCTTTTATTTGAATAATAAAAGGAAATAATCAGATATTCATGCTAACTTTCCCATATCATTTGAAGACAGGGTAACTAAATCAAGATAAAGGGAAGTGTCTCTTTATAGAAATACTCTGGGTAATAAATAAAGAAGAAATGAGTGAAGTAAAATATCACCATAAATAAATGGATCAATAATTGATCTAGACAGCGAATATCAGGGACTGCTAATAACCAGGCATTATGTGACTTCAGTAATAAAACAGTCCTGCTGACAACCCTTGACACTCGATCTGACCAAGCCCTAGGTCAGACTACCAATTTATACAAAATAAGTAGTGTTAAATTCCACCAAGGACATGCTATCAGCCAAATTTAGAGTGCAGATAATTCTCTAGAACAAATGAGCCAAGTTCTTCAACACAGAAATTTAAAAATTAAACAAATAATAAATAAATAATATACATAAGAATAAAATAGTAAGAGTGGAAGAGAAGGAAGCCAAAAGATTAAAAGATTTAAAAGATATCACCTAGTCATAGCATTGTAATTTTATTTGGATTCTGAAATATCATATATATATATATAATACATATAAATAAAAATTCTAACAAAATTTGAAAACTGATGGCAATTTAATGATATTAAGAAATTACTGAGAATTTTTTACTTAAGATAACTTTATGGTTATTTTTAAAAGGAGTCCTTTGGTTTTAGAGATATACAATAATATATGTATAAATTAAGGAATAGGATGTCTGAGGGCAGCTTCAAAATAATATTAAGGGAGTAAGAGGTGGGAATGAAACTAGGTTGGGGTTATAACTGATTACTGTTAAATATGGGTGATAATAGATAGGGGTTCATTACACTATTCCACCTACTTTGGTATATGTTTCAAATTTTTCATGATAAAATTTGTTTGAAAATTGAGAAAAGGAAGGGGACAAGTGATGACAAAAAGAATCATGATTTATGAGAACTGCTGGAAAAGAAACTTGCAATAATTGGCTATAATAAGGAAGTACAAATATACTTAGTTTCATATACAATTAACAAATAATCTTCTGACCTTCACTATGGAGAATTTATTTTTTATAGGCTTTATCACATCAGAGAATATCTTATCTTTCAGGCACAGGGACTGGTTCAAAAGTGAACAGAGATCAAACAGAGAGAAAAAAAATGAGAATTCTGGCAACTGAAAGAGTGCCCCCTTTATCTGCCATATATGAAGTATACATGGAGGTTTGTGTATATAATCCTAGATCCCCAAGACTCCCACATAGAGACAAGTTGCATCAGAATTAGTGCATCCCAGAATAAAGCAGATCCACAACAGAAAGACTAGGTCCTTACAAAGTCATTACCTTCTTCTGAGACCATCAAGTAATAATTAGACAAGGTTCTCTGTACTCAAAATAATTTTTAAAAGAATATTTATTATTAAATGTCAATAGATTTTGGTAAACTCTCTCTTAGCATTGTTGGAGGAATCCTGTAGAATAAGAACTGGAAGATGGTACAGTTACATAGATTCCCAACAACTTGAACAGTTACACGTAGAATGTGGATAAATGATAGCTACAGACCTGAGGCGAGTATACGCAATACTCTTAGTCTGTATGAATCAGCATTTTATCATAATTTTGGATTAAGATACAAAAGGCATAACTGACAATTTTTACATGCACTAATCTAGGAGTCATCAATAAATCACATAAATTTAAATGGAGATTTAGAGATATCATAGTATCTTAGAATATCAGTTGCAATTGATGAGATTCTGTTTTATATGGATAAATGAACAATTTTACATGACAACTTAAAAATTTAAAAATCACAGAGAAAGAAGAAATAGTCTAACAGGAAGTCATGGGTAAAGGCCCAGGGTTTCAATTGGATGCAAGCTCATGTTTATAATTGTGCCAAAACAAAAACATATATAGATAACATAAATTTTAATAGGAGCAATATCTCCAAATCCACTGAAGTGATAGTCCCACCTGCATTTTGTTCTTGCCAGAGTATTTAGTTCTTACTAACATATATAAGGAAACAGTTTTTAAAAGTGAAAGACTATTTAGAAGGAGAAAGGAACTTATCAAGAAAGCTTATAATGGTTAATGATCTAAGACTGTTTAGCCTAAGGAAAATCAAGCTGCATGGCAACTTTCTCATTTAATGAAAGAGGTGAAGATACGTGGGAAAGGTATTTGATTTATTCTATGTAGATCTAAAACTGAGACACAAGGCTGAAATTACCAAGGTGTAGGTTTAAGTTAAAAAGAGAAAAGATTTTCTACACATTAAGGCTGTCTGAAATTAGAAGTTTCCTTATGGAAGCAATGAATTCACTGATCATCTGGAAATAAACCCAATTATCAACCCCTCCCTGGTAGCTCAGTCGGTAAAGAATCTGCCTGCAATGCAGGAAACCACCTGTGATGCAGGAGACCCTTGATCCCTGGGTCAAGAAGATCCCATAGAGAAGGAAATGGCAACCCACTCCAGTATTGTTGCCTGGGAAATCCCACAGACAAAGAAGCCAGGTGGGCTGCAGTCCATGGGGTCGCAAAGAGTCAGACATGACTTACCACTTAAACGACCACCACCATCATCCCTTTGGTTTAGTAGGTACCTCCTCATTAAAGAGAGGTGGGGATTTGAGCTAAATGACCTTTATAAGCATTTTACAACTTCATGCCATATTATTAAATTAGCTATACTGATAAATAAATCAGACTTATTATCAGGCATTTCATACACCTTATCTATAGGATGCTATTATTTTATAATTGCTATTAACCATTTCTTAAAAATTACTGAGCTTTAAGAACAAAAAGAAAAACTAGCTTCTTGCATGTATTTGCTTCTGCTTGACTCTGAGTTTTCCCCATCATATCTTTCAATCTAACCAACTCAGCTAATCCACCAAGCATGCCACTCCATGCACTTAATAACATCTAATGTACTGGCCAAAGTTTCCATTAAACTCTTACATTTTGTGAATCAGCAACTCTCTAATTGATTTACATTGCTTCTTCCTTTCTCTACTGATTGCCAGGCAAAAGTTTATAACAGTTATATGAATATATTCTGCTGAGCAAAATCTAAAACCACATAACATTTCACAGCAAAAATCAAGTGAAAACTTACTGAGATTCATGGCATCTTATATGCCTGAAACTTACATTTGTGATTTACTGCATAAAATGGAATTTAAAAAGATGTATTTCTCCTTGTTTCTTTTAATCTAAATATTAACTTATAAATTACATCAGAGTATATTTTGCCAGACTCAGGTGTTTAGGATGTAACCCCAATATCTTTAGTCTGTATCATTGTAAATGGATGACATGTGAATCCATAGATCAAGTTATTCATGAAATATTTATTGAGTGGCTATTTGTTGCACCTTCTCCTATTTCCTAAGAATACAAGGTAAACAAAACAGTCATGATCCCTGTCTTCATGAAGCTTAAAATCTAGTAGAATAGACACTAATAGTATTACCACATTGATGTCAAACAGAAAACTTGAGTTGTGATAACTGCTACAAAGGAGAGCTACAGGGTGCTGTGAAAGCGTATGAATAATGGGATTAGGTCTGGTCAAAGTTAGGAATATCTTCCCTAAAATAGTGCCAAGAGAGCTTCTCTGAAAAATGACACAAAGTTCTCCCAGACATGGAGAGCCACTTTATGCTTGAAAAAGTAAAAGTGAAAGTGTTCATCGTTAGTCACATCCAACTCTTTGCAACCCCATGGACTGTAGCCCACCAGCCTCCTCTGTCCATGAGATTTCCTAGGCAAGAATACAGGAGTGGGTTGCCATTTCCTTCTCCAGGTCATCTTTCCAACCTAGGGGTGGAACCCGGGTTTCCTGCATTTTAGGCAGATTCTTGATCATCTGAGCCACCAGGGAACAACACTGTAAACATTTCCCAGTGGAGTGAAATATTTCAAGTAGGAAAGACTGGAAGAGGTCTGTGTGGTCAGAACAAGAGGTGCACCAACAAAATAAAAAGAGCCCAGATTAAGACAAACTAGACCACACATATCCTTCAAAGGGGTGGGTGGTAAACATGATTGGGATTGGATAGCATTTCACATTGTTCTTGATCATGCAGTAAGAGGGAAGAGATATGATGATGCAGACTAGAAGCCAGTAAACTACTTATGAGGCTATTTTACTTGTCCATTTGAGAGAAGGGTTGCTTGGACGGGATTGACTATGCAAGAAATGAAACTGATTACATTCAGGGCTTCCCTGGTGGCTCAGTCAGTAAAGAATTCATCTGCAATGTAGGAGACCGCCTGCAATCCAGGACACCCAGGTTTGATCCCTGGGTTGGGAAGATTCCCTGGAAAAAGAAATGGTAACCCACTCCAGTGTTCTTGTCTGGGAATTCCCATGGGCAGAGGAGCCTGGCAGGCTACAATCCATGGATTCACAAGACTCGGACACAACTTAGTGACTAATCCACCACCATAGAAGGAGATATCTAGAAGTTAAATGTGATATCATTTGAATAAATCTAACTCTATTTTGCCTATTACTTACATTTAAATAAACTGAGTTGTCTAGTGCCTCTTTATCCAGAGAATTCCCTGAATTTGTGAGCTATTATACATGAGTCAGTGTTCTCCAAAAAAATAGAACCAATTTGATACACAGAGAAAGATTTATTTTAAGGAACTGGCTCACACAACTTTAGAGGTTAACAAGTCTGAAAATTGTAGGGCAGGCCACAAGGCTGAAAATTCAGGCAGAGTCCTATGTGAGTCTCCTGGCAGAATTTCTTCTTCTCAGGAAAACCTCTGATTTTGCTCTTAAGACCTTCAAGGGATGATAAGGTGCAGCCACATGACTGTGGGTGCTTCATTCAACAGATGGTAAGCCAAGCTTCATGGCACCATCAAGACTAGTGTTTGACCAAATAACTGGGCACCACAGCCTGGCCAAGTTGACACATAAAATTAAACCCCTTGCATGAATAATGTATAAATTTACCTCTTTTGGTACTTCAGAGGAACCCTGTAAATTAAGCAGTGAAATCTAGTGGACAAATCCATATGAACCATTTGAATTTATTAGCTCTAATAAATGGGCTTTAATAAAACATTAGTCCATTTTAGCTTTACATTTCCGAGGATTAAAAATTATACTTTGTTTTGAACTTTCCTCATGTCTGGCTCTCTGTGATACTTATCTCCTTCCTCGAACAAGCTATTAGGGCTTCCCTGATAGCTCAGCTGGTAAAGAATCCACCTGCAGTGTGGAAGACCTGGATTTGATCCCTGGATTGGGAGGATCCCCTGGAGAAGGGAAAGGCTACCCACCCCAGTATTCTGGCCTAGAGAATTCCACGGACTGCAGAGTCCATGGAGTCGCAAGGAGTCGGACACAACTGAATGACTTTCGCTTTCACTTTCTTTCCTCAAACAACCATAAGCACCTGGATTATCTAGACAATCATAAATATTAAAAATAAAGAAAAATGTATTGTTAACTTGGATGCATGTCCTGGTCAAGATGAGTCTAACATGTCAAAGAAACCAAGCTACATGACACCACCGATCTGCTCAACTTAGCACATCTGTTAGGAATCTGAGTACTGCAAAGTCCTCAGTGTATCAGAAAATTGGAGGATTTATTGAAAACTCCTAAGAAATTTATTAAAAGTTTTCATGATGTCCAATCATTCCAAATACCTACAGGAACTCTAACAACTCTGGAGCCAAAGAAATGACCAGATTTTTCTTCTATTTTGGTGATTCAACTTCCTCATTTCTTCTCCTATATGAATCTCCCAAGCATGAGCAACACAATCACCACCAGAATGGTAACTTCTGGGTATGTGTACATGTGGATGTGTGCACATATGTACATTCATTTCAAATAAATTTTCAGCAAAAATTTTAAGTCAACATACAACGTATTTTCTGATTTCTCCTTGTTAGTTTATTTACACATCGTGACCCCTAGCACATCACTTCCTCTCCCCCACCAAGGCATACACAGACACACATACTATGGAATTAATATATCTTTCCCCTGATATTTCTGTAGTAAAGGCAGTATATGAACTTGTGGATTAATGCAGTGTACCTGCCTGAGAGTAAAGAATAAAGAGAATTTTCCTTCTTTACTAGGAAATTTGGAGGAAAATTTTTTTCAGATACCTAGTTGGAATTTTTAAACATTTCTCTTATCTCTTCCTGGGACTTATCCTTTTCTACTACTTCCACTCTCGCTCTAACTTTTCTATTAATTTTTCTGTGTCTTTACTCATGCCTGTCACCCACAAAGAGATTTCTTCAATATGAAGAGATTTCTCACTTACTGATTCACTTTCAGTTGTACCCATCTTATTGTTCATCTCAGCTTTTGTATTCTTAATTTTTGTAACTGGTTTTTTCAAACCTAGTATTTCTACTTGATTCTTAGTATGAATTTTTCTGCTCCATAGCCTCTCATAGCTCACTGAGCATGTGTTGCTTATTGCTTAATTCATCAGTTCCAGTAATTCCCATATTGTATGGTCTATTGTCTTCCTTTGAGTTCAACTTCTCAACTGCCTGGTTATTTTGGTCAGTGGACTCACGTTCCCCTGAGTATATCAGCTGCCCTATCAGGTAATGTGTACAGAAGAAGGGCCAATCCCTAGTCCCTAGGAGCTTGTGTCCTCCTTGGTGAGTTGCAGAAAAAGTGAAAGGATGAACCCTGGGGAACATTCCATTGCAGGCAGCATTTCCTACTTTCATTTGTTGTTACATTGTACCAATTAGGGATCCATTTTTTTTTTTTTTTTTTAGGCTTACAGATTAGTTTTATTTTGATGCTCTTAGATTAATAACTAGTTCTTTTTTTTTTTCTTTTTTTTTTTTTTTTTATTAGTTGGAGGCTAATTACTTCACAACATTTCAGTGGGTTTTGTCATACATTGATATGAATCAGCCATAGATTTACACTTATTCCCCATCCCGATCCCCCCTCCCACCTCCCTCTCCACCCGATTCCTCTGGGTCTTCCCAGTGCACCAGGCCGGAGCACTTGTCTCATGCATCCCACCTGGGCTGGTGATCTGTTTCACCATAGATAGTATACATGCTGTTCTTTTGAAACATCCCACCCTCACCTTCTCCCACAGAGTTCAAAAGTCTGTTCTGTATTTCTGTGTCTCTTTTTCTGTTTTGCATATAGGGTTATCGTTACCATCTTTCTAAATTCCATATATATGTGTTAGTATGCTGTAATGTTCTTTATCTTTCTGGCTTACTTCACTCTGTATAATGGGCTCCAGCTTCATCCATCTCATTAGGACTGGTTCAAATGAATTCTTTTTAATGGCTGAGTAATATTCCATGGTGTATATGTACCACAGCTTCCTTATCCATTCATCTGCTGATGGGCATCTAGGTTGCTTCCATGTCCTGGCTATTATAAACAGTGCTGCGATGAACATTGGGGTGCACGTGTCTCTTTCAGATCTGGTTTCCTCAGTGTGTATGCCCAGAAGTGGTATTGCTGGGTCATATGGCAGTTCTATTTCCAGTTTTTTAAGGAATCTCCACACTGTTTCCATAGTGGCTGTACTAGTTTGCATTCCCACCAACAGTGTAAGAGGGTTCCCTTTTCTCCACACCCTCTCCAGCATTTATTGCTTGTAGACTTTTGGATAGCAGCCATCCTGACTGGCGTGTAATGGTACCTCATTGTGGTTTTGATTTGCATTTCTCTGATAATGAGTGATGTTGAGCATCTTTTCATGTGTTTGTTAGCCATCTGTATGTCTTCTTTGGAGAAATGTCTGTTTAGTTCTTTGGCCCATTTTTTGATTGGGTCATTTATTTTTCTGGAATTGAGCTGCAGGAGTTGCTTGTATATTTTTGAGATTTAATCCTTTGTCTGTTTCTTCATTTGCTGATTATTTTCTCCCAATCTGACGGCTGTCTTTTCACCTTACTTATAGTTTCTTTGTAGTGCAAAAAGCTTTTAAGTTTCATTAGGTCCCATTTGTTTAGTTTTGCTTTTATTTCCAATATTCTGGAGGTGGGTCATAGAGGATCTTGCTGTGATTTATGTCAGAGAGTGTTTTGCCTATGTTCTCCTCTAGGAGTTTTATAGTTTCTAGTCTTACATTTAGATCTTTAATCCATTTTGAGTTTATTTTTGTGTATGGTGTTAGAAAGTGTTCTAGTTTCATTCTTTTACAAGTGGTTGACCAGTTTTCCCAGCACCACTTGTTAAAGAGGTTGACTTTTTTCCATTGTATATCCTTGCCTCCTTTGTCAAAGATAAGGTGTCCATAGGTCCGTGGATTTATCTCTGGGCTTTCTATTCTGTTCCATTGATCTATATTTCTGTCTTTGTGCCAGTACCATACTGTCTTGATGACTGTGGCTTTGTAGTAGAGTCTGAAGTCAGGCAGGTTGATTCCTCCAGTTTCATTCTTCTTTCTCAAGATTACTTTGCCTATTCGAGGTTTATTGTATTTCCATACATTGTGAAATTCTTTGGTCTAGTTCTGTGAAAAATACCGTTGTGTAGTTTGCATAGGGATTGCATTGAATCTATAGATGCTTTTGGGTAGATAGCCATTTTGACAATTTGATTCTTCCATCCATGAACACGGTATGGTTTCTCCATCTGTTTGTGTCCTCTTTGATTTCTTTCATCAGTGTTTTATAGTTTTCTATGTATAGGTCTTTTGTTTCTTTAGGTAGATATACTCCTAAGTATTTTATTCTTTTTGTCGCAATGGTGAATGGTATTGTTTCCTTATTTCTCTTTCTGTTTTCTCATTGTTAGTGTATAGGAATGCAAGGGATTTCTGTGTGTTAATTTTATATCCTGCAACTTTACTATATTTGTTGATTAGCTCTAGTAATTTTCTGGTAGAGTCTTTAGGGTTTTCTATGTAGAGGATCATGTCATCTGCAAACAGCCAGAGTTTCACTTCTTCTTTTCCTATCTGGATTCTTTTACTTCTTTTCTGCCTCTGATTGCTGTGGCCAAAATTCCAACACTATGTGAACAGTAGTGGTGAGAGTGGG